>NC_045455.1:67519830-67583392 GCF_002776525.5 Piliocolobus tephrosceles | reverse complement strand
TTTTGTTTTGTTTTGTTTTTTGTTTTTTGTTTTTTGAGATGGAGTTTTGCTCTTGTTGTCCAGGCTGGAGTGCAACGGTGCGATCTCAACTCACTGCAACCTCCACCTCCAAGGTTCAAGCGATTCTCCTGCCTCAGCCTCCCAGGTAGCTGGGATTACAGGCATACACCACCATGCCTGGCTAATTTTGTATTTTTAGTAGAGACAGGGTTTCTCCATGTGGGTCAGGCTGGTCTCGAGCTTCCAACCTCAGATGATCCACCCGCCTCGGCCTCCCAAAGTGCTGGGATTACAGGTGTGAGCCACCACGCCTGGCCCCACCGGCCTTTTTTAAGCCTGTACTTTACAAGTTTTAATGTCTGTTTTGAGTGTGTTTTTAAATAAGAACACAGTATTCTATCAAAGTAGATTTTGGGTCTGAGGTGATTAGAATATTGGGATGTTCTTCCCCCAGTTTTATCCTAGGGCAGGGGACTTTGTGTTGTCAAATATTAAAATATATTCTAAAACATTGAAAATTTTAAGTGTAGCATTGTTCAACGGAATAAAACAGAAGCACAGGAGGAACAGATCCAAGTATATGAAAAGGAGATTTTAAATTAGTGGCTAACCATTATGAATATAAGTTAGATTCCCATCTCATTCATTACAAAACAGTTTATTCCATGTTAATTAATAGTTTAATTCTTTTTTTGTTTCATTTTGTTTTGTTTTGTTTTGAGAAGGAGTTTCGCTCTTGTTGCCCAGGCTGGAGTGCAGTGGTGCGATCTTGGCTTACTGCAACGTCCTCCTCCCAGGTTCAAGTGATTCTCCTGCCTCAGCCTCCTGAGTAGCTGGGATTACAGGTGCCTGCCACTATGCCTGGCTAATTTTTGTAATTTTAGTAGAGAGAGGGTTTCACCATGTTGGTCAGGCTGGTCTCGAACTCCTGACCTCAGGTGATCCACTCGCCTCGGCCTCCCAGAGTGCTGGGATTACAGGCATGAGCCACTGCACCCGGCCAATATTTTAATTCTAAAGATAAATTAAGGTAGGGCATGGTGCCTCATGCCTGAAATCCCAGCACTTTGGGAGGCTGAGGCAGGAGGATCACTTGAGCCTAGGAGTTTGAAACCATCCTGGACAACGTGGCAAGACCCCTTCTCTACAAAAAAATTTTAAAATTAGCTGGATGTGGTGGCATGCACCTGTAATCCCAGCTACTTTGGAGGCTGAGGTAAGAGGATCACTTGAGCTGGGGAGGTTGAGGCTGCAGAGAGCCATGATCATGCCACTGCACTCCAAGCTTTGGTGACAAGGCAAGACCCTGTCTCAAAATAAATAATAAATTAATTAAAATAAATTAAAATTCTAGAAGAAAACAGAGGTGTTTTCTATGTCCATCTCACCCAAGAGCAGAAATCATAAAATAAATGATTGTTGTAATTTCATCAAGTAAAACACTTAAACATTGTGTATATCAAAGAACATTATAAACAAAGTTAAAAGACCACATATATGACTAACAAAGGGTTAATATCCTGACTGTTATAAACCAACAAGAAAATAGTAACTCAACAGAAAAATGGGCTAAGGACATGAGTGCCTTAGAGAAGAAACGGAATTGCATGTTACATTCGTGAAGTCCAGATTATGATCCACTTCTCTCTGCACTTCGTGTTCTTTTCTTTGACTTCATCATCTAACCTTCTGTCCTAACTGTACCTTGATAATATGTTTATTTGTTTGTTTGTTTTGAGACGGAGTTTCACTCTTGTTGCCCAAGTCGGAGTGTAATGGCGCAATCTTGGCTCACTGCAACCTCTCCCTCCCAGGTCTAAGGGATTATCCTGCCTCAGCCTCCCGTGTAGCTGGGATAACAGGCATGCACCACCACGCCTAGCTAATTTTTTTTTTTTTAATGTAGTAAAGAAGGAGGTTTCACCATGTTGGTCAGGCTGGTCTCGAACTCCTGACCTCAGGTGATCCACCCACCTTGGCCTCCCAAAGTGCTGGGATTACAAGCATGAGCCACTGCACCCAGCTGATAACATGTTTTTTTGGTTGAGTAGGCAGAGACCCTCTCTTTTTTTTTTCTAAAAGTTTTCTTTTCTGTCTGTGCCCATTTATTCTTCCAAATAATCACCTTTTCAAGTTTTTTAAATGACCTTCTTTGGATTTTCGTTGAAATTACATTAAATTTAAAACTTATTTGGGGGTGGAATTGACATCATTACTGTATCCAGCCTTCCTTTCCTGGAGCACAGTATTTCTGTTTATCAAGATCGACCTTTTTTTTCCTGAGACGGAGTTTTGCTCTTGTCGCCCAGGCAGTGCAGTGGCACAGTCTCATCATCTAACCTTCTGTCCTAACTGTACCTTGATAATATGTTTGTTTGTTTGTTTGTTTTGAGACAGAGTTTCACTCTTGTTGCCCAGGCCGGAGTGCAATGGCTCAATCTTGGCTCACTGCAACCTCAGCCTCAAGTGATTCTCCTGCCTCAGCCTCCTGAGAGCTGGGACTACAGGCGCACACCAACACGACCAGCTAATTTTTTGTATTTTTTTAGTACAGACGGGGTTTCACCATGTTAGCCAGGATGGTCTCGATCTCCTGACTTTGTGATCTGCCCGCCTTGGCCTCCCAAAGTGCTGGAATTACAGGCATGAGCCACTGTGCCCAGCCAAGATTGACCTTCTTAAACAACTTTGTCATCATGTTCTTCCCCTGCTCAGACATCCTCCTTGGCAGCTTTTAACCACATGTTTCTCAAATCCTTTCCCAGCTTCCTGTGCAGCCTCTCCTTCTCAGCCTGGCTGCCTTACTGTCTCAGCTCAGATCTCTGGGCCTTTTCCCACATGGCTGCTTCCCTCTACAGTGTACCTCCTACCCCGTACCCCACCCCCCCTTCCCCTCCTCTCCAGGTTGTACCAGCTCCAGGCCCCTGCCCTTGACAATACTCCTTCCCGCGAGGAGCACTTCCTCTGCTACCTCCTTAGGCATGTATTGGATTTCCCACTCACTTGGCAGTTGCACTACTTTGTGACACTCAATTCTGCCATTTTATTGTCCTAATTGCTATTTAGTCTCCTTGTTTAGCTTCTTGCAGACACCAGTTCTGTCTCACAACATTTCTTTATGTCCTCTGCTCTACTGTTCACTAGAGGAGCCTCTCACCACAGATAGCTGTTGAGCACTTACAATGTGGCTGGTCCTATTGAGACGTGCTATAAGCACAGAATACACACTAGATTTCAAAGACTCTGTACAAAAGAATGAATAACTTTTATATTGACTAAACGTTGAATGGATGTAAGTTCTTTGACATATTTGGTTGCATAAACACATTATTAAAATTACCTTCACCTGTTTCTTTTTTGTTTTTGTTTGTTTGTTTGTTTCGTTTTTGAGACAGAGCCTCACTCTGTCGCCCCGGCTGGAGTGCAGTGGCACAATTTCAGCTCACTGCAGCCTCTGCCTCCTGGGTGCAAGCAATTCTCCTGCCTCAGCCTCCTGAGTAGCTGGAATTACAGGTGTGTGCCACCATACCTGGCTAATTTTTTTGTATTTTTAGTAGTGATGGGATTTCACCATGTTGGCCAGGCTGGTCTTGAACTCCTGAACTCTGGTGATCCACCCGCCTCAGACTCCCAAAGTGCTGGGATTACAGGTGTGAGCCACCATGCCCAGCCGCTTTTTTGATTTTTTAAATGAGGCTCGTAGAAAGTTTTCAGTGATATCTGTGGCTCACATTTGTGTCTTGTTTTATGTTTCCGTTGGACAACATCGGTCTAGAGTGCACAACATAGTGACTCAAACACAAGAAATGCTCTCAGGCTGGGTGCAGTGGCTCACACCTGTAATCTCAGCACTTTGGGAGGCCAAGGCAGGCTGATCTTGAGCCTAGGAGTTTGAGACCAGCCTGGTCAACATAATGGGACCCCCATCTCTAAAAACAATACAAAAATTGGCCACACATGGTGGCCTATATCTGTGGTCCCAGCTACTGAGGTGGGAGGCTGAGGTGGGAGATCACTGTGAGCCCCGGAGGTAGAGGTTGCAGTGAACCATCATTGCGCCACTGCACTCCAACCTGAGTGACAGAGCAAGACTCTATCAAAAAGAACAAAAAGATGCTCTCAAACTTTTGGTTGTTAGACATGAATGAAAAAAACAGCTAGCTCATTCCATCTGAGCAGTTTTCACTCTATCTCACCCTTTTTTCTTGCTTGGTGGAAAGCTGGGGACTACTAATTTGTGTCCCCACTAGGTGGGACCCAAATCCAAGAAACAGAAATTAAAGAAGAAACTGATCAAAATGTGAAATAAACGCTAGCTCCAAATGCAGCCTTCTGACTTTGTAAAATGAAAGACCTAACTTAAAGACACAGAGAAGAGATTTGGATAACAAAAGAGACTTAGGGAATCACTTAGGCAGTTAACCTCATCTAACTTGAAAACTTTCCCCATTAAATGGTAAAATAAATCGTTGTTTCAAAACTAAAATTTGAAAATTAAAAATAAAAGCTGTTTTCTACTACAGAAAATCAAAGGAAATAAGAGGATGAGCATTGCAATGGGCAAAAAAATCTTAAACGAATTCTTGTGACCAAATACAAATAACCAGTTCAAAAACCTTGTTTCTTACTGACACATGGGTGGAGATCTCCTCAACAGCTGGCTTTCTTCTCCCTCTCTCTGCCTCTTCCCTTTTCTTCCTACCTCTTCTTCCCTTAGATTTCTTTCCTTTCTTCCATTCCTCGCCTTAAAAAAAAAAATCTACTTCCTACCTTCACGTATCTTTCCTTCCTAACTCATCATAATATTGAATTAAAGCACACTTAAAGTACATTGCTCATTTATGTCTTTAATTCTCATAGAATTATTTATTTTTGAATACAGTATGGCATTAGGATTCTAACTTTTAAAATAGATAACTAACCAGAGCACTATTTCTTAATATGCCATTGTTTTCTTCTTCATTTATAATGACAATAATGATTATTATTATTATTGAGAGCTTGCTATGGCAAAGCAGTGTTTTGAGAGCTTTGCCTGTATTTAAATTCCTGGTTATGTTTCTTGAATAAAGGTCTTCCTCATTTTGGCCGGGCACAGTAGCTCATGCCTGTAATCCCAGCACTTTGGAAATGCCAACGTAGAAGGGTCACTTGAGGCCAGGAGCTTGAGAATAGCCTTGGCAATGTAGCAAGACCCTGGTCTCTCAAAAAAAAAAAAAATTAGCTGGCTGTGGTGGCATGCACCTGTAGTCCCAGCTACCTGAGAGGACCACTTGAGGTCAGGAGTTCAAGGCTGCAGTGAGCCACTGCATTCCAGCCTGGGCAACTGAACAAGCCTCTTGTCTCTACATTTTAAAAAGAGGAAGTTATCCTCATTATTAGGCATTTAGAAATGAATTCATTAGTTATTTTCTTTTGTTAGCACATTAAAAAATAAAAACTAAATAGCTTTTCCACTTGGGTCCCCAATTTTTTATCTCTCTGGGAATTAAAAATCTCTCATAAAAACAAGTGCCCTACCTTCTACTTTAAGACTGGAAGAGGAGTTGGTGAGACCAAGAAATTCCACTTTTCCATTTCTCACCAGGGATGTTACTTATAGGTGTCTTTCAGGTTGCAGAAAAGATGGAAAAAAGGACATGTGCACTCTGCCCCAAAGATGTCGAGTATAATGTGCTGTATTTTGCACAATCAGAGAATATAGCTGCTCATGAGAATTGTTTGGTAAGTTACTTGAAAACATACTTCAAAGTACATGAGTACTTTTAGTGTAGGACACACAAGAATAAACAACACTTTGGATACAGAGAATAACAAGTTGGCCATGGTTTGGGCTTTTAGGTGAAGATTGGGGAGCATTTTTTTTTTTCTTTTTTTCCTTGAGATGGAGTCTCACTCTGTTGCCCAGGCTGGAGTGCAGTAGCACAATCTCGGCTCACTGCAAGCTCCGCCTCCCGGGTTCATGCCATTCTCCTGCCTCAGCATCCTGAGTAGCTGGGACTACAGGTGCTCACCACCACACCTGGCTAATTTTTTTTTTATATTTTTAGTAGAGACGGGATTTCACTGTGTTAGCCAGGATGGTCTCGATCTCCTGAACTTGTGATCGGCCTCAGCCTCCCAAAGTGTTGGGATTACAGGCATGAGCCACCATGCCCGGCCTGGGGATCATATTTTTCTGACTTTGAACTGTTTCAGAACTTATCACCTATGATTACTGGTAATTTTATTTGTAAGTGGTTAAATACACAAAGAGAAAGAATTGTGCTGAAGAAGCTTCTTTATAGATATTTTAATGAAATATTTAAAATATAGCAGACACTGATAGATCTTCTACCCAGATATAATTTCTATCAAAGTCTACAGATTTCTGAGATTTATCCATGTTGGTAAACATAACTCTAAGTCTTTCATTTTAAATACGATGTTCGATTTCATGACTATATCACCTGTAGACATATAGAACTTGGGGTTAGGCATATTCCTGGGCAAGTTTTTTGTTTTGTTTTGTTTTGTTACTTTTTTCTAAAAGCTTTTTAAATGAACTATTATCAGTATATATGAACACTATTGCTTTTTATTTATTGATTTCATCCAGCAACCTTACCAAAGTCTTATTAGTTCTAAAACCGCTCTAGATTTACCTGGATATATTGTATGTGGGCAATCCTCATCTTTAAATAAGAACAATTTTATTTATTTACCTTTAATTCGGAGGACTCTTAATCTCTTTTTCTTGTTTGTGTTTTTCCAGAATATTCAATTATAGCGGTGATTACAGGCAATTAAAGTTGGGAGCCCTGTCTTGTTTCTGATATTAATGGGACGCTTCAAAAATCTTATCATTAAATTTGTGTATGTTTTACATTCTTAATGATTTCATTTTATTAAAATAAGGAAGTTACCTTTATCTCTAGTTTGCTAAAAAGTATAGTGTATTGAATATTACAAAATGTTTGTTCTGCATCTATTGAAATGATCCGGGTTCTTTTTCTCTCTCTGGCCACAAACATTGCTAAATGCTTTATTTTATTTTACTTTTTTATGTGCATAATTTGATGTTTATTTTAAATTACAAATTTATGGAAAAGTTGCATATGCAGTACAAAGAACTTTTTTTTTGGTCAGAACCATTTTAAATTAAATTATATGTTATCTATCCTGAACACTTTAGTATGATTTTTTTTTTTTTTTTGAGACGGAGTCTTGCTGTGTCGCCCCAGGCTGGAGAGAAGTAGTGTGATCTTGGCTCACTGCAACCTCTTCCTCCCCGGTTCAAGCAATTCTCCTGCCTCAGCCTCCCGAGTATCTGGGATTACAGGCGCGTGCTACCACGCCCAGCTAATTTTTTTGTATTTGTAGTAGAAACGGGGTTTCACCATGTTAGCCAGGATGGTCTTGATCTCCTGACCTTGTGATCTGCCCGCCTCAGCCTCCCAAAGTGCTGGGATTACAGGTATGAGTCACTATGCCCAGCCTTTAGTATGTATTTTCTACAAATAAGGTGATATGGTTTGGCTATGTCCCCACCCAAATCTCACCTTGAATTGTAATAATCCCCACTTGTCAAGGGTGGAGCCAGGTGGAGATAAGTGAATCATGGGAGCGGGTTTTTCCCATGCCATTCGCATGATAGTGAATAAGTCTCACGAAATGTGATGGTTTTATAAAGAGGAGTTCCCCAAAAATCTCTCTTGCCTGCTGCCGTGTAAAACATGGCTTTGCTCCCCCTTACCTTCTGCCATGATTGTGAGGCCTCCCCAGCCATGTGGAATTGTGAGTTCATTAAACCTCTTTTTCTTTATAAACTACCCAGTCTTGGGTATGTCTTTATTAGCAGCATGAGAACTGACTAATACACAAGGACATTCTCTCACACTTTAACAATGTAAACGTCAAAATCAGGAAATTTTGTTATACTACTACCATCTATTCCTCAAACCACTGAGATGTCACCTGTTGTACTAATAACAAATATGTGTGTGTGTGTGTGTGTGTGTGTGCTTTTTTTTTGAGACGAGGTCTCACTCTGTTGCCCAGGGCTGGAGTGCAATGGCACTATCATACCTCACTGCAACTTTGACCTCCTGGGCTCAAGTGATTCTCCCACCTCAGCCTCCAGAGTAGCTGGGATTATAGGCATGTGCCACTGTCCCAGCTAATTTTTTGTACTTTTTGTAGAGATGGGGTTTTGCCATGTTGCCCAGGTTGGTATCCAACCCCTGGGCTCAAGCAATCCTCCTACCTCAGCCTCCCAAATGCTGGGATTACACGTGTGAGCCACCATACCTGGCCTAATAACATTTTTTACAACAAAAGATTTTCGCTCAGGGGTTGCATTTGGTTTTCATGTCTTAAGTTTTTTCATTTCATTCTGTTAGTAATGTGTGTTATACTTATATATTTTTTCTGCTGTGAAACCATTCTTAGATTAACACCATTTAATGGTGATGTTTTATTTTTACTTATTTATTTGAGACAAGGTCTCCCCAGGCTGGAATGGAGTGGCATAATCATAGCTCACTGCAGCCTTGAACTCCCAGGCTTAAGCAATCCTCCCACCTCAGCTTCCTAAGTAGCTAGGACTACAGGCACGTACCACCATACCCAGCTAATTTTTTATTTTATATTTGTAGAGATGGGGGTCCCACTATGTTATCCAGGCTCATCTCGAACTCCTGGCCTCAAGTGATTCTCCTGTCTCAGCCTCCCAAAGTGTTGGGATTACAGGCGTGAGCCACTGCTCCCAGCGGTGATGTTTTTATTCTAATATACTGTTGATGTTGATTTGCTACCATTTTTTTAGTTAACTTTATTGGCATAATTTACATAAAATCAAATGTACCCATTTTAAGTGTCCAATTCAGAAAGTTTTGAGACGTGTAACCACATGAGACCCATGTAAGCACTGCCACCATCAAGATACAAACATATCCATTACCCCAAAGGGTTTCCTCAATGCTCTGTGCAATCAATTCCTTCCTACCCCAACTCCCTATCGATTTGTCTTATCTTTTCTCAGATTTCATATGAAAGGAATCCTATGGCTGTCCTCCTTTGTGTCACTTCCTTTGCTCAGCATACTGTTTTAGATTCATCCATGTTGCATGTGTCTGTATCTTGTTCCTTTATCATTCTTCATAGTACTTAATTGGTATGCATATATCACAATTTGTTTATTCATTTGTCTGTTGGTAGATGTGTTATTCCCAGTTTGGAGCTCTTATGATAAATATCAGTTCTGAGCATCTGTGTATGAGTCTTTGTGTCTTTATTTAGGTCTTTCATAATTTCAAAATTGTTCAGTAATTTTTTTTTTTTTTTTTTTTTTTTTTTTTGAGACGGAGTTTCGCTTTTGTTGCCCAGGCTGGAGTGCAATGGTGTGATCTTGGCCCACTGCACCCTCCACCTCACAGGTTCAAGCAGTTCTCCTGCCTCAGCCTCCTGAGTAGCTGGGATTACAGGTCCCTGCCACCATGCCCAGCTAATTTTTTGTATTTTTAGTAGAGATGAGGTTTCACCACGTTGGCCTGACTGGTCTCGAACTCCTGACCTCAGGTGATCCACCTGCTTTGGCCTCCCAAAGTGCTGGGATTACAGGTGTGAGCCACCACACCCAGCTATTCAGTAATTTTTATCTGTAGAGGTATAGATCTTGGGGTTAGGCATATTCCTGGGCTTGTTTTTTGTTTTGTTACTTTTTTCTAAAACCTTTTTTAAATGAGCTATTATCACAGTATATATGAACACTATTGATTTTTATTTATTGATCTCATCCAGCAACCTTACCAAAGTCTTATTAGTTCTAAAAAGTCTCTAGATTTACCTGGATATATTGTATGTGGACAATCCTCATCTTTAAATAAGGATACTTTTATTTATTTACCTTTAGTTTGGGGCACTCAATCTCTGTTTCTTGTTTGATTATGTTTGTCTTGGGTAAACAGCTAGAACTAGAATTACTGAGTCATAAAGTGAGTGTATGTTTAACTTTAAAAGTGATTGCATTATTTTACATTTCTATCAATAATATGTAAGAATTTCAATTGCTCCACATCCTCATCAACAGTGGGTCTTGTTATTTTAGGCAGTCCAGTAGATGTGTATTGCATCTCACTATGGCTTTAATATGCCTGAGGGTTAATGATACTGAGCATCTTCTCATGTGCTCATTTGCCATTCATAAACCTTCTTTCATGAAGTGTCTATTCAAATTTTGTGCCCACTTTTAATTGAATTGTCTTATTATTGAGTTGTGTTTTCTAAATTCTGGATATAAGTCTTTTGTCAGAGATATGTATTGTGAATATTTTCTGCCAGTCTCTGGCTTGCCTTTTTGTTTTCTTAGCAATGTCTTTCAAAGACAATTTTTATTTTGATGGAATCCAACTTACTTTTTCTTTATGCTTTCTGATTTTTATATGAAATCTTTGCCTATGCCAATGTCACCAAAATTTACTCTCAGGTTTTTCATGCCCTTTTGTTATTTGAGTACAATATGTGAAATATTGATCTTCAATTCAGATTTGGATTCTTCTGGTTTCAACTAGCACATAGAGACTTGAGCCAGTCTAAACATAAAAGGGGATTTATAATAAGGTTTTGGGGACATTTCATGTTTCCTAAAGGCCGGCATGCAGGTGGGTGTAAGAAACAGCTAGAAAGCCATTGGGAACCTAGAATGTCTTCTTTCTAGCCCTTGTTTTTCTTTCTTTGCAGACTGACTTGCTCTGACCACGTGGCTTCAACTATTCCTCAAAGCCCATTCCACACTTTTAGGATAGGGGATGGGACTGACCTAGCTTGGCATCAGGGTTCCACCCAGGTCAATGAGTTATTAGAGGTCAGGATTACAGAGTATAAAACATGCCTGGAAACCAGGGTCATTCCCAGAGAAATGGGATGGCTTATGGTCTGTTCATCCACCCCCAAAGGTTGCCACTGTTTTACCCCCAGTCCATTTCCCACTCCTGGTTTGATTTTCCACTTTTGGTATGATTTTCTGATATGTAGCTTTCAATATTACTTTGTGCATACTCTGGATTTTTTTTTCCAATCTGCAGCTGTATTCTTCAGGACTTGTGGAATGTGAGGATCATGATCCACTTAATCTTGATAGAAGTTTTGATGTGGAATCAGTAAAAAAAGAAATCCAGAGAGGAAGGAAGTTGGTAAGTGTAAATGATGTTATTTCTTACACTGGATGAATAGACCCTCAGGGGATGCATTCCAAAGGAAGTCTATTTGACTGATAAACTAGGGATAGAGAATCTTCTTGGAGAGCTGAAAGAAGTAGGAACTGTATTGGAAACCTCAATTCAACTTAACATTTAATTATTTAATTATTTATTTATTTTATTTATTTATTTTGAGACAGAGTTTTGCTCTTGTTGCCCAGGCAACAAGAGGTCTCGTGGCAACGTGGTCTCAGCTCACTGCAACCTCCGCCTCCTGGGTTCAAGCAATTCTCCTGCCTCAGCCTCCCGAGTAGCTGGGATTACAGGCATGGGCCACCATGCTCGGCAAATTTTCGTATTTTTAGTAGAGACAGGGTTTCACCATGTTGGCCAGGCCGGTCTCGAACTCCTGACCTCAGGTGATCTGCCCGCCTTGGCCTCCCAAAGTGCTGGGATTACAGGCGTGAGCCACCACGCCCATCCAACATTTAATATTTTAAAATAAACTACCATATACTTCACCAGTAAAGGGATCTGAGTTAGAATGCTTTTGCTGTAAGTAGAAGTAAGCTCAAGTTAAACAGACTTTTACAAAGAGGATGCTTACTTTTTCACTTGATCAGAGAAAACACCTGCTTTCCAAGCTGGTTGATTCAGTGGCTTGATAATGTCATCAGGGGCCCAGATTCTTCCTCTCTGGCCTCCTGTCCCCAACATCAGCTAGTCTCCTTGTGGTCATAGGGTGGCCACAGGCAGCAACTGAAGCATCGGACTTTCTTGTTCATATCCAGTGAAAAAGAAAGGTCATCCCTACACATGGAATAAGCCCCCTTCTAAAAGTTTAATTAGGTTGCACCCCTCTTTCTGCACCAACTGCTGGGGGTGGCCATAACTAATCAGGGTCTACCCTGGGAGCTGGGGTCAGCTCCCCATGGGTCATAAGGGGGCTCTTCAGGAAGGAAGAAATGCTGAGAAGTCATTCCCACTGGGCTTATTGCAGCCACTTCCTCTCAAGGACCCTTCACATCTTAGTAAGCAGGACAGCAAGTGTGAGCACCTCACACTCTGACTACAACCACAGGGTTAATGACCGGGGACAAACATTTAGTTAGTCTTTGCAAGGCATCAGCATAGCAGCATCCAGTGGTAGGTGTGTTACATACACAGCTCTAGGTAAACTCCCAGCTATAGGTAAAATGATGCCCATTTTGTAAATCGAAGAAATGGAAAGTTCAGGGTGAAAGGGAACAGTCCAGATGGAATTCTGCAAATTATGCTGTCATAGGCAGTGTCCACAATACTGTAGTAGGTCCTGAAGCAAGTCATAAAAATGGACTGTGTGTGGCCCAGGCATGGTGGTGCATGGCTCTAATCCCAGCACTTTGGGAAGCCAAGGCAGGAGGACTGCTTGAGCCCAGGAATTTGAGACCAACCTGGGCAACATAGTGGGACCCTGTCTTTACCAAAAAAAAAAAAAAAAAAAATTAGCCCAACACATTGGCATATACCTGTAGTCCCAGCTACTTAGGAGGCTGAGGTAGGAGGATTGCATGAGCCTGGAAAGTCGAGGCTGCAGTGAGCTGTGAGCTCACCACTGTACTCCAACCTGGGCAACAGAGTGAGACTCTGTCTCAAATTAAAAAAAAAAAAAAAAAGAGTGTATGGATCCTGCTCTCAATGTGTACCCTATACTAATTAATACTTGGCAAGACTGGCAGCTGACATCATTAGTGCTGACAGTGCCACGTCCCTAGGATTTTGGGTGTGATGAGATGGGTGAACAGGGAGCCCCTCTGATTAGAAAGTAACAGACAAACCTCAACTAGAATATTTTTGTTGCTCTTCACTAATTGGATTTGAGTGGGGAGACATAGAGTTAAAGAAATCTCTGTGAAATTCTAGTGGCCATCCAGTTATGAAGAGACCCAGGCTGAGAAATGAGGGCAGTTGACTGGAGGTGTAATATTTGGCAGAAAGCAGGTATCTGAGGGTTTCTGTAGACCTTGGGATGCAGACTTCCCTACTGGGAAGGCTTTGGGATGGGTTGGAAGTGGAGGATAAAGGAGAGAAGACAGGAAAGTCACCTGAGGTAATAGTTACCCACTCACAGCATTTATGGAACCCTTGGACTATGTGGGCAGATACATGGCACACACCCGTCGTGGGGAGAGGCCAGTGCTGTGGTGGTTTCAGTACAGCTGGGCAAGTGCCTCGAGGGTGAGCAGCAGGGGCCCTCAGCAAGCAGGTTCCTCCCTAGGATTCGGACTACCAATCTGACACAGCCACATGAGCATCCAATAGCATTTCAGAGTAAAGTGGCCAAAAAAGTACAGTTCCATCTCCTACACACACACATACACATTCCCCATCTAAATCTGCTCATTCTTCATCCCAGTAAACAGCACCATCATTATCCATTTGCCCAAGCCAGAAGTCTAAGGACTCTCTTTTCCTCGTCAACCGCCCAGCCCAACATCAAGCCCGTGGGCACAAACTCCTAGATGCATCTTGCATTCATCCACCCACTTCTCTCAGCATCAGTAATCCACCATAGTGAAGTCACCCATCTTGGTCTCTAAAGCTAGTACTGACCCGCGCCCCACTGTCTCTCCTGCCATCCCTACCCCAGCCCTTCGTTCTTCACCCAGCAGCAGCCCAGCAGCCCGAGTGATCTTTCAAAAATGTTAATCGGTTTATGTTCCCCTTGCACAAAGATAAAACCCAACTCCTTACTCTGGCGTGTAAGTCCCACATGATCCAGCCTTTACTTACCCTTTTGATCATCCCAAGACTTCCCCGTGCCCACTTCGCTGCTCCAACAGCACTGGCCATCTGTCTTGTCCTTGCTGTAGCTTGCCAATGGGGAAGCTCATTCTTGTGGCCAAGACCCAAGGCCCTCTGCTTAGAATGTCTTTCCTCTTCCTTTTTGCATCTGGGAACTCTTATTATTACTCAGCTTCCATATCACCTCCTTAGAGGTGACACATTTTACTCACTGCCCAATCTGAAGTAGGGACCCAGTGACACTCTGTCACTTCACCCTATTTTAATTCGATATAATGTGTATATAACTTTGTGAGATGTTTTAAACTTTGCTTTATTTGATCATTGTACCTTGTCTCCGATAGAATATAAGCTTCACGTGGACACGTTATCTTCTCTGCTTTGTCCACTACTGTTTTCCCTTATCCTAAAACCGTGCCTGCCACATCGTAGCTACTGCATACTAAATAAATACTATATACTCATGTATTTTTAAATGAATAAAATTAGCCATTTGTATTTTTTATTAGCCATTTGTATTTTTTCTTCTGTAATTTGCCAGTTACCATTTTTCTGCAGGTTTTCAGAATCTTAAAACTTTTATCTAGTATGCTACATTTTTCTTTCCATCTTTTCCTTGTCTTTCAAATATTTTTTAATGCCCTCATTATAAAAATGGAAGTTTAAAATTTTTGTATAGTAGGCTCTGTCAGTCCTTCTGTCGCCCAGGCTGGAGTGCAGTGGTGCAATCACAGCTCACCACAGCCTTGACTTCCTGGGCCCAAGCTATCTTCTGGCCTCAGCCTCCCACATAGCTGGGACTACAGGAGTGTGCCACTATGCCCAGCTGATTTTTAAAGTTTTTTTCTAGAGATGAGGTCTCACTGTGTTGCCTAAGCTGGTCTCGAATTCCTGGGCTCAAGCAATCCTCCTGCCTCAGCCTCCCAAAGTACTAGGATTACATGCATGGGCCACCACACCTAGCTCGTCAAGAGTTTTCATTTGTGGCTTCTGGGTTTTCTTCCTGCCTTAGACAGCTTTCCTTGCCTCCATACGATGCTTTTTTCTTTCTCCTATATTTCCTAATCTTTAAGAGTTTTTGTTTAACATTATCTAGTTAGAGCTTTAATCCATGTGCAACTTATTCAGGAGTATATTGTGAGGTAGGGATCTAACTTTATTTTTTCCTATATACATAGCCAGTTACCCTCCTCCCAAATTAAATTATCGTTCTTGTATGCTCTGATTTGAATTTCCACCTTTATCATAACCTTATTTCTTGCCTATATTTGAATTTCCTTTAACTGTTTCTGTGCTTGCTTGTGCCGACCCTGGGCTATGGTGTGAGTGACCTCCTGTTCTGCAAGGTGAGTTCACTGGGTCCCCACGTCATTCAGCCAGAGTATCATGCAGATCAGCCTTGGTCCTGGCTGGATCCCCCTAAACCAGTTAGGCTGCTGTGGCCACACACTGCCTAGCCATCATGACACCACTCTCACATATAAAATACCAGATAGATAAATAAATACAAGGCAGGGAGCAAATAAATTGAACTAAGAAAAAACTGTTAATAGAGTTGTAGAATTTTTTTAAATTTTTGGCCCTACTACCTAGATTCCAAGGAGGTTTCCCTTACTTTATCTCACATTATCCTCAATAGCAACTCTGTAAGACAGACACTATCACCCACGGCAGGGTCTGAGTCCGAAAGAGAAATCACACCACTCTTGGTAGCACAGCCAGCGGCCACTCTCGCCTGTCTCAAAGGGCCCCCTAATGGGGCCCCTTGCCTGGAGCTGGACAAGTTTGCCTGCTCTGCTTTTTAGAAAATTATTTTTAAAATAGAGAGTTTTTTTTGAAACAAAAAGCATTTTCTGCTTTTAATCAGATCATTACAAAACTGTCTGTCCAAGCATTCAGGTTAGCTGAGGTTTTGCCAAAATTCCCAAATGAGCAGCCAAATGTAAGTACTGTATCCTAATGTTTGTAACAGGATGGAACCTTGCTCATGATGCCAGGATAAAATGCAGGGCTCCTGGAACTTAAGTAACATGTAATGATATCTTTGAATTTTAACAAATAACAACAAACAGGTACTTACTCAGTAAAATCTATTCTTTTGTAGAAATGCAAATTTTGTCATAAAAGAGGCGCCACCGTAGGATGTGATTTAAAAAACTGTAACAAGAATTACCACTTTTTCTGTGCCAAGAAGGACGACGCAGTTCCACAGTCTGATGGAGTTCGAGGAATTTATAAGTATTTAATAAAACATTTTTAAAACCACATTTGGGGGATTGGGATAAGGAATGGTTAGATTAAGACAAGGAGACTTTTTTTTTTAAATAAATAAAGACTAATTTTATGTAAATGGTTTTGAAATGAGAACACAGCCAGTTTGCGGGATGCCCAGGGGTTACGTGAATTTTGAATTTCAGTGAAATATATATATATATATTTATATATATATATATAATATATATGAAATATATATTTATATATATATATATAATATATATGAAATATATATTTATATATATATATAAAATTTTAGTCACAATATCTTGAATAATGAGATCAATGTTAGGAGAGCATGATTTTTTTAAATATGATTTTTGTGAGCTATGTTACATTCTTAAGATGATTTTTTAAAATTCCATTCAGAGGCTGCTGTTTTTCCCTGCCGGTGGGCATATATTCCCAATTTTCCCATAGTGTTCCAGGCACTATTTTATTTATTTATTTAATAACCACTTGCTTTATGCCAAGCATAGTTCTAAGTGCTTTACAAATGTTAACTCATTTAATCCTCATAATAGTCAACTGAGGTAGATACTATTATCTTCACTTTCCAGAGGAGGAAACTGGGGCCTTGAGACACTCAGTGACTTGTCCCCAGGTTACACAGCTAGTCAGTGGCAGAGCTGGGCTGCAGGGCTTCCGAGTCCTTGCTCTTTGCCACCATGTTGTCTTCAGGTATGGGGGCTATATATTCTAAAACACGAGGGCAAGCCTACCATTGAAAGAAGCTTGCTAAACAATTTTAAATGTAATTTTGAGCAAGTTCCATAAGTATTTTGTTGCTAATCAGACATGAAATGTGTAAATATGTACATATCATACTGCACTTCTTTTTATATTTGATTTTCTAAGAAACTCACAGGTTGTTATAGTCTCAGAGTTTCATTTTTATTATTTACCTTCCCAAAGAACTTGTTTTGGTATGACCTTTAAAATGACCTTAAACACAAGATCAAACGAAAAGGAATGAAGTCCCTGCTATAGCTTAAAGTTTGAAAAACCCATTAGAAGAACTAACAAATAGGGACCCAATAAAATAGTCTTCTTGCATTGTTTTTTCAAGGAACAGGTGAATTTTTATGCATTTTTAAACTGAATTTAAACTTTCATGCCTATCATACATGAGGCACCTTGCTAGGTGCTACGAGATACAAAGAAGAATAAAATATAGATTGAACCTCAGAGAAGTTATCACCTGATGGGAAGGCCAGAAGAAGGGTCAATGCAAACAGAAGCACATGGGATAACCAGAGCAGGAGGGGTTACATGAAGGGAGCTTGGCACTGAGTTGAGAATTGCTGACACTGTGGAAAGGATGGGAACATGGGGGTTCATCCTGATATTTTCGACACTGTTTTATATGTTTGAAAAAGTTTAAGTACTTGGGAAGTGAAAGTGCTCAGAGATACCAGAATCAAAGTGGGAGGAGATTAACTTTGTTTCGGTGTTGCTGGGAAGGCTGCATGGAGGAGGTGGGAAGTGGTATAAGATGGGAAGAAACGGCATTTCCCTAGGTGAGGAGGCCACTGCTTCCTGAGAGTCCATGCCATCTGGAGAGGAAGGGAGATGAAGCTGGGTGCCGAGGAGGAGGAAAGGTTAGAAAGAAAGCAGCCTGAGCAGCTCTATAAAACGATTCACTTCATTTCTTTTTTGCTTTTTTT
This sequence comes from Piliocolobus tephrosceles, assembly GCF_002776525.5. Lineage (NCBI taxonomy): Eukaryota > Metazoa > Chordata > Mammalia > Primates > Cercopithecidae > Piliocolobus > Piliocolobus tephrosceles. The sequence continues at coordinate 67,565,490 of NC_045455.1, read as the reverse complement.
AAGACAGAGTCTTCTGTGGCCAGGCTGGAGTGCAATGGCGCAATCTCAGCTCACTGCAACCTCCAGCCTCCCAGGTTCAAGCGATTCTCCTGGCTCAGCCTCCTGAGTAGCTGGGACTACAGGCATGTGCCACCACGCACAGCTAATTTTTCTATTTTTAGTAGAGACAGAGTTTCACCATGTTGGCCAGGAAGGTCTCGATCTCTTGACCTCGTGCCCCGCCCACCTCAGCCTCCCAAAGTGCTGGGATTACAGGCGTGAGCCACTGCACCTGGCCTCACTTCATTTCTTCATCGTAGCCTGCTATGCTGCTGCTTTCCATTGGAAGATACTAATAATCAGTTCTAGGCCCTTTGTAGGTCAAATCTAAGATCTGGGGCAAATATCTGTTTTCATTGAAAACTACTTTTTCCTCAAATTACTGCATGCAATTTTGTGCTATTTATTGTTGAAAACCAGCAGAATCTTGTACAGTCAGATGGAAATCTGCATGTCTTTAGGTATCTTTATACAGTAAAATCCCACTGACCACTGTATACGAACTAGTACTGTTCATAGTATTTCATCAGGACTCATTCCTTGAAAGAACATACTCCTCTTCCTACGTCCCTGAGGGCATAAAAGGCATCTGCCTGAGCCTCCCGTCTGCACTCAGTGTGGGTCACTAATTTTACACAGGTTTCAACAGCTTTAAAAAAAACCAAAACTTTAGTGTGACACCATCATGAAAAGTAGGGTAGTATGTTTTTAATCACAAAAATAGACACGATATTTGAAAACTGTAAATAAAAATATTTTACAATTCTTTGAAATTAAATATTTCAGACTGCTTTGCCATCAACATGCTCAATTCCCGAACAGCACTCAAAGTGGTAAGTTCCTAAAATTTAGCACCGTGGGTTTTAAAGAAAGGTAAACATTTAGGTAATATAAGGAATAGTCCAATTTTCTAGCCTCATTGAATTAAAATATAAATACTTGAGTTAAAATTTTACATATCTAGAAAATTGACAACTTGTTTGTGTACTATGTGATATAACTAATTTTTTCTTCTTTATGAACAAGACCTATTCTCTTTGAACCATTCCCTGGTATCTTTCATTCTCCCTACACTCACAGAACCAAACTAAGACATGGGAAAAAGCCTTGACTTTTGGGACTGCTTCTCTTCCATAAGAATTTTCAGTAGATAAAATTTAAAAAGTGCTGCACCTTCCCTGAGTGAAAATTCCCTAAGGATGCATGGTTAGCATTTCAGTTCTAATTAAGGCAGACTGGATCCTGGCTAACTGGAGTTATGGGATATACTTTCATTCATGAGTGGAACAGCAGTGTCTTAGCAGCACTAAATCTGCAATGTTCACTGTGAACTGGAGTCAGACCTCGTTGGAAGACTTAGTTCTGCGTCATGCCAACTGCATTTTATGGTGATAACTCTCTCCAAATAGCACCTCTACAGTCACTTTTCAGTCATTACCCTTTTAACTCAGCAGGAAATGCTATTACAAATTCTGCTTTAAATCAGTGTTTACTGACGGAAAAGCATCAGCAATACACACTTAACCAAATCCTTGCAAATGTCATCTATTAAATATCTTCATCTTTAAAGTCTGTTTTACTTTGAATATCTTCACTTGAGTGAAACTGAGTGCATTCGCATATCTTTTCACCAATTGTATTTGTTTTCCTATGACCTAATTTGTTCATTTTTCTATTCAATGGACCCTCTCCCCAGAGAGTTCCCCATGTGCCCATTTTTCTACTCAATTTACCTGTTTTGCATTAAACTTATAATATTTTTTTAATTAACCCTTTATCATAAATGCTGCAAACACTTAGTCGAAGTTTGCCATGTCTTTTGACTTTGTAAAAACTTTTGGCATATGAGTTGTATATTTCATGTAGTCCAACAGTAATCTTTTCCTTTATGGATTCCAATTTTTAAATGGTTTATATTTTTAGCTAAGTTTTCAGGAGTGAAAAGAAAAAGAGGAAGGAAGAAACACCTCTCAGGCAATCATATACAGGTAATTTGACTTAGTTTTCATAGCTTTGCACTTCTTCATACAGAGTCCTTATTTAAACCAGTCTGAATGTCAGGTGAAATGTACTTTCCAAATCATCCAAACAGACAGCCTTTGTAGAACATTCTTCATTTGTGTTCTCAGCTAAGGCTGCTCCTGAGGCTGCCTTTTTAGGAAGAATCCCACAGTCAGGAAGCTCTTAGATAATTCCTAGATGATAGTATCACAATGAGATGAGCATGAAAATGAAGCTGGAAGTTCCAAGCACATAACCTTCAGGAGGTGACATTCTCTGAGCTCCTATAAATTCCCTGGCACCAAACTAGTGAGAGCATCTGACCCCACAGGTGCTTACAGTTAAAATGGGCAGAGGGTGCAGTCAAACATCCTTATGGAACCAAGTATTTCCCAGCTGCATGACCCACACCTGACCAAATTTGTAGCTCTTATAAACTTCTGGATTATTATGTATAAAATGTATGAAAATATTTTGGGGATTTGAAAGTTTTTATACATCAGCACGCATAAGCTAAATTCATATAAGCCAGCAACCTTCACCTCCTCCTGTTTATACAAGGGGTGCTTGTCAAACACCTCTTGATGTTTTATAATACAAAACAAAAATACATTTGCTGTTTACATCTAAATATGAATATGGGGCGTTTTTTGTTGTTGTTGTTGTTGTTGTTTTTGAGGCAGAGTTTTGCTCTTTCGCCCAGGCTGGAGTGCAATGGCGTGATCTTGGCTCACTGCAACCTCTGCCTCCCGGATTCAAGCAATGCTCCTGCCTCAACCTCCTGAGTAGCTGGGATTACAGGCGTGTACCACCACGCCTGCCTAATTTTTGTATTTTTAGTAGAGACAGGGTTTCACCATGTTGTCCAGGCTGGTCTCGAACTCCTGACCTTATGATCTGCCCACCTCGTCCTCCCAAAATGCTGAGATTATAGGTGTGAGCCACCACGCCCAGCCAGGGCATGATTTTTACTGTAGGCGTATCATTTAGTTATGCACAGCAAAAGACTGGTTTTCATTTTATGCACTATTAAAATCAATGTAATGCAATCTTGATTTTCTCTCCTTCTAGTCACCCGAAACAATGAAATGTAATACATTCGTAAGACAAGTGAAAGAAGAGCATGGTAGACACACAGGTTTGCGCTAAGTGTTGTCTGTAACAAATATGGCCCTACAATACTTACAAAAATGTCAACCCACGTGTTTCAAACTTGGTATCCCGCCTAAATCTTTATTCTTCTAGGCTTGTAGTAATTAATGAGTATAAGTCTTTATCGTAACTATCCACTTTATTGTAATCCCAGCATATCAAGATAACTTAGGTTGGAATGGTCCGTTGCCTTCAGTATTAAGAAAAGACAGACCTCTAATGAAGACGCAGACAGGCTTGCCTGAGCTCAGAATCCAGTGATATGTCACCCCTCACATTGTGACCCCTGTAACTGTAGTTCTCTGTTCTTTAAAGAAATAGACATTCCACTAACAACACATACAAACTGTGACAAAAAGTGACAGGGGCTGTTATGTCAAATATTTAAGGGTAATCTTTTAAAATCCCTTAATTCAACTACATATCGGGAACAGTGTACACTGCTCGGGTGACAGGTGCACCAACATCTCAGAAATCACCACTGAAGAACTTGTCCATGTAACCCGAAAACTACCTGTTCCCCAAAAGGTACTGAAATTCTAAAAATTACAGTTTTTATATGTTTAAAAAATCCTCTTAACTCATATAGTTATTGTAAGCAGAGAAATTTTCATTTTTACTTTTTGTAACATTTCATTCATTGTTTCAGCTGGCCAAAAAAAATGAGGTATGATGAAATTATAATTAATAGAAACGGTGAAGGTGCTGTATTATTTTACTAAGTATGTCATCCACCACTAGGCAAGGTCTGAAGAAATAAGCATAAAGTAATTTATGATTAGCTGCCCTAAGACTATTTCCTTCTCAAATGTGTGTCTTATTCTTAGATGCAACTGTGAAAGTTCCTTTTCTTAAGAAATGCAAGGAAGCAGGACTGCTTAATTACTTACTTGAAGAAATATTAGACAAAGTTCATTCAATTCCAGAAAAACTCATGGATGAGACTACTTCAGAATCAGGTACTGATGAATAGCAATATTTCCAAGTAGAAACTTCTCCCAGACCTAGATGTAAAACAAAACAAGCCCAAGAAAAAAAAAAAAAAGGCCCATTTTCTTCCTATACTGCTTTTTTCTTCTTCTTTACCTCATTCTTTATTTTATTTTATTTTTTTTTTTTGTGAGACAGAGTTTCACCCTTGTTGCCCAGGCTAGAGTACAGTGGTGGGATCTCAGCTCACTGCAGCCTCTGCCTCCCGGGTTCAAGCAATTCTCCTGTCTCAGCCTCCTAAGTAGCTGGGATTACAGGCACACGCCACTATGCCCAGTTAATTTTCTGTATTTTTAGTAGAGACAGGGTTTCACGATGTTGGCCAGGCTGGTCTTGAACTCCTAACCTCAGATGATTCGCCCACCTTGGCTCCCCAAAGTGCTAGGATTATAGGCGTGAGCCACCGCATCTGGCCCTTTACCTCGTTCTTTAATAAAATCATTGTACCAGATCTACTGTCCTTCATAAATCAACAGGATGTGGGTAATTTACAAACTCAGTAATTTAGTCAAAAGTAACCTGATGCCCCGAGAGTTGTGGTACATTTTCCAGAGGTGTCTTACAGGTTGGCCACTAACAGAACGTGCCATTCAGAGACAGATTCAGTCACACATGCTCCCCTGCCACTGCCCTGCACTCCTGTTGCTAAGATCTGAGAACAGTATTATGTTACAGTTTTGATTTGACTCAAATTCTATTCCTTAATAAGCCAAGTGTCCTTTTTTAAATAATGTTAACCCAAACTTTAAAGTATAGAAGAAGGAATTTTAATGTTTTGATTGATGTTTGGTTTAGAGATGAACTTTGTTAAAGAAGTTTCTTTCTTAAAGAGCTCTTCGGGAAGCCAAAATTCCATTTGTATGTGCAGGTACATAGCTACTTAGCTTTTTTTTTTTTTTTTTTTTTGAGGCAGAGTCTCACTCTCTTTCCCAGGCTAAAGTGCAGCGGCGCGATCTCAGCTCATTGCAACCTCTGCCTCCAGGGTTTAAGTGATTCTCTTGCCTCCATCTCCGGAGTAGCTGGGATTACAGGCATGTGCCACCATGCCTGGCTAATTTTTGTATTTTTAGTAGAGATGGAGTTTCACCATGTTGGCCAGGCTGGTCTTGAACTCCTGACCTCAAGTAATCTGCCCACCCTGGCCTCCCAAAGTGCGGGGATTAGCGGCGTGAGTCACTGCACCCAGCCTTACTTAGCTTTCTTATAACTTATATCCCATGAGTTTAAAACCTTTATTATAAATATAGTTATTTTACAAGGACAAGCTGGACAGCTTATATTGTAGGCAACAATATAAAAAATGTGTATTTGAATGGGATTATTTTTTATAGGGCAAAACCAAAAAGTGAGATAGTAAACATTTCCAAAAGCTCATTTATTATATTATTTTATTCATTTATTTCCTCTAGACCAAGCACTTCCCAAACAGTGTGCCTGAGAATCACCTGTAGGGCTTGTGAGGACACAGATAGCTGGGCCTATCCCACAGAGATTCTGATTCAGTACAAATACCAAGAATTGGGGGCCAGGTGCAGTGGTTCACACCTGTAATCCCAGCACTCTGGGAGCCCGAGGTGGGCAGATCATCTGAGGTCAGCAGTTCAAGACCAGCCTGGCCAACATCGCGAAATCCTGTCTCTACTAAAAAGATAAAAAGTAGCCAGGCATGGTGGTGCGTGCCTGCAATCCCAACTACATGGAAGGCTGAGGCAGGTGAATCCCTTCAACCCAGGAGGCAGAGGTTGCAGTGAGCCAAGATCGCACCACTGCACTCCAGTCTGGGCAACAGGGTGAGATTCTGTCTCAAAAAAGTAAAGAAAAGAAGACAGGAGAGGAGAGGGGAGGGGAGGGGAGAGGAGGGGGAAGAGGAAGAGGAGAAGAGAAGAGAAAAGAGCCAAGAATTACATTTCTGACAGCTTCCCTGTGCTGCTGCTGCTGCTGCCGTCTAACATTAAAGTTCCATGGCAGATGACTGCTCTCTTTCCTTTCCCCTGTTTTGGATTACATATAAATGGAGGAGTTTCTGCCTATACAAACTGTTTAATATTGAAAATGTTTTTCTCCCTCCAGACTATGAAGAAATCGGGAGTGCACTTTTTGACTGCAGATTGTTCGAAGACATATTTGTAAATTTTCAAGCAGGTACATGAGTTATATAATATCTGAGCAGCATAGTCGAGAAATATTTATCACCATTTGAAACAATATACTATACAGGTGATAAAAATATTTTAGAAGAATGTTCATTGTTTTCTTAAATGAGAAAAGCCAATTACAAAAACAGTATGACCCCTGCCCACCCCCCTACACACGGAGGAAAAAAATATATAGGTACACATGCACAGACAAAAGCTGCAGCTGGTGGAGACAGTAGTTGGTTGTAGGTAGTTGGATTATAGTGATTTTTGTCTGTTCTTTTAGTGCTATATTTTCCAGATTTTCTATATACACACAAACACTTTTGTAATGAGAAAAACTCATTAAAAAAGTAGAGACAACAAAAAATTGATTCCAAAATTTGAGCATATTTGGGCCTGTGTGTGGCCCAGGCAGGAGCTAGTGAAGCTTCCTGTGGCTTCTCTGCTCTTGGGTGGCGAGGCCATGATAAACCATCCCTCCGCTTGCCTCCCTCTCGCTTGGTGGGATCGGTCAAAATTTCAATTCTCCCAATAGTAATCTTCAAATCTAATTTAATTTCTTATCAGGGAGGGTTGCAACTGATGTAAAGTTCATCAGAAAAAAAAAAAAAAAAGAGCAAGCCAGAATAGCCAAGAAATGTTTGCAGTAGAAAATCTGGTTTGGTTTGGAGGAGGGAGATTTAACCTTCCTATTAAATATCAACCATTTATTGAGTGAGTCCTCCTTTCAGCATTAAGACGCCCTCAAGACAGGCCACACCGCCACTTGTTTCTGAGTCCAGTCTGACTTCTCTATCAAGGCTGCCACATGGCTGGGCAGGCCGTGCACAGAGTCACACAGCATTGGTGTGGATGGCTCCCACTGAAGTTGCACAACAGAGTGCCCTCCACACTGTGCGTTTCCACAGATGTATCTGTCTCTCCAGCATATGGTAGGAAGACAATACAATTTCCCTGGGAAGAAATCATTAGTTCATATCCCTGTCTCAACATGCCAACCTTTCTCATTTTGACTTTCTATATTATACATTTCTGTTTGAATTTTTTACTACATTTATAACCAGCAGGAAAAATTCTTTGAAAAATCTACCAAAAATAATGTCTGTTTTAATAGTCTTTTGAGGATGTCTGCTACTACATGGCAATATCCATATTTTTTTAAAGCAGCCTGAAATATCTTTTTCTAAAAAGAGTTATTTTGTAGGGGACTTCCGTGTGTGTTTCTTTCATGTAAGGGCACATGTGACACATCACTACTTGGATGGGTTAGGTGGGAGTACATATATTAGAATGTAGTATTGGGGGGTGCCACTACTTGGAACTGCATGAGATTCAATTTAAAAGGCGGGTTTCACTATCCCAGTTGATAAAAACCTGCTTAATTTAGCCTTACTAATATTTTAAAATAACTATAGGTATGTAGTTATTCTGAATAAAGGTTGTGTATGTGTGTGTTTTAACTGTTTGATTTTGAGGCTTTTAAAAATTACATTGCCACTGACTACTATTTGTTATTTATAAAGCCTAAGTATCTTCCTCCTAAGCTTTTCTAAGTTTCCACAATTAAAAGCCCTCCTATTTCTAAATGAAACCTAAAGCTTTTATGTAACATTAAAAATTGGACGCATTTTTAGGAGGGATTTGTCCTTAACCTTGGTATTCTAGCCACATTCTCCAATTATATCTCAATAAATGGATATAGTATAACATGAAGGTTATACAGTCACTATTTTCAAGTTTTCAAAGGTATACCAAGGGACTTGTTCTGCTATAAATGTGCACAAAATCTTAAGGGTTTACTGAGCAGCTTTGTGTATAAATGTTAGAATTCTGTCCTGAATTAGAAGGAGGGAGTGAAGGCATAAAGAAACCAGCTCCTGCCCATAACGCTCTGGATCCTTTTCCTCGGAGGCATGAGGATTGTGTATCTGTACTTGCAGTGAAAGGGGCTAGAAACGGTACATTATTTCTAATAAAACTACTGAATAATCTGAAATCATTTTATTTATTCTTTTCATAGCAATAGAGAAAAAAATTCATGCATCTCAACAAAGGCGGCAGCAGTTGAAGGAAGAGATTGAGCTACTTCAGGACTTAAAACAAACCTTGTGCTCTTTTCAAGAAAATAGAGATCTTATGTCAAGTTCTACATCAGTATCGTCCCTGTCTTATTAGGGATTACCATTTCCTAAGCCAGGAGTCAGGCCAAATTGCAATCGGGCTCAAAACCAGAGACCAGGCTGTGAAATCCACACATCTTTAGAACTAGTTGTCTCCTCTTCGCCCTGGCAGCTCTTCCATGTTCTTGCTGGTTGATATTTTGATTACTCTTTGCACACTCTTACTTGTGTTTTTTGTTCACTGTCACATTCCCAGCACCTAATATGCTCAGTAAATGTTTGTGGAATAAGTGCATAAAATGTTATTAACCTTTGATTCTAGTTACAGCCCATGATGCTTCTTAGATATAATAAATTTGGATTATACTACTTTACTTGTACCAAATTTGCCTGTTTTCATGTCACAAACTCTGCTTTTGAAAAATCCCTTTTCAGGCCGGGCGCGGTGGCTCAAGCCTGTAATCCCAGCACTTTGGGAGGCCGAGACGGGCGGATCAGGAGGTCAGGAGATCGAGACCATCCTGGCGAACACGGTGAAACCCCGTCTCTACTAAAAAATACAAAAAACTAGCTGGGCGAGGTGGCGGGCGCCTGTAGTCCCAGCTACTCCGGAGGCTGAGGCAGGAGAATGGCATAAACCCGGGAGGCGGAGCTTGCAGTGAGCTGAGATCCGGCCACTGCACTCCAGCCTGGGCGACAGAACAAGACTCCGTCTCAAAAAAAAAAAAGAAAAAATCCCTTTTCAGCCACAGTTATCACGTTGGGATTCATCATCTTCAAAACAAATACCTAAATTTTAAACTGGACTCTGAATAAGAACATTACCAGGAGTAAGCAAGAATGAAATAAAATTGACACTTAACATTTTTCTCAACCTAATAATATACAGTTCTGGTTTTTACGCCCACACTACCACATCTGACCCCTGAAAACCTCACATTCACAGTTCTCATTTTTTACCGTGGTACTCTGACTTGCAATAATATTACATCTCAAAATGGGTTTAAACCGAGTCTCCAGCATGAATCTCCAGCATGGTGTCTGACATGTAATAAATAAGTACTTGAAAAATATTTGCAGGAGATGAAAAAGAACATTCCATTCCTGTTGTATCGGCAGCCCTAGCCTAAGTTCTTATATCTTAGGGACAGAATCTAAACCAGTGGATTTCAAATCTGGCCACACATCAGAATCATGTGGAGCATTTTAAAAACTAGAGAAGCGAAGATCCCATCCAACAACCTCTGAATAGATTTCCCCTAGGCAACCTCTACCTCCCAGGTTCAAGCGATTCTCCTGCCTCAGCCTCCCGAGTAGCTGGGACTACAGGCGCGCACCACCACGCCCAGCTAACTTTTGTATTTTTAGTAGAGGCGGGGTTTCACCGTGTTAGCCAGGATGGTCTCGATCTCTTGACCTCGTGATCCGCCTACCTCGGCCTCCCAAAGTGCCAGGATTATAGGCATGAGCTACCGTGCCCAGCCATCTAAGCGAAGTTTATCTGACTAATCATTTTGATGTCATGATCTTTATTTAAAAAAAAAATTTGTTCCCCCACTTTACTTTCACATTTAAGCTATGACTCACAGCATGTAACTGTGCACCATGGAGCACCATGTGTTTTGTGGCCATGAGGCCGGCTACTGGGCAACCTCTAAGGCAGACCCGAGTATGAACTTCAGCTATGTCACTACTGAAAAACCTGAATCCGAGTATTTAATCTGAGAATAATGCTGCCTACCTTAAGGGACAAAATATGGACAGTAAATAAAATGTGAAGCAGAGAGCACAACGTCTGGCACTGTGGGAAATAAACGTAAAACACATGCACGCACCCACACACACTCCCTTGCCAACATTTCTGGCTTATTTTCTCCATTCTAACCAAACTTAATTATGGTCAGTTCTGGAAGGCTCATTAGCCCCCATCTCTAAGCCTTTGCTTGTGCCTCTAACTTTTTGGAGATGAGCTAAAAGGACACTTTATATTTTCCCCTACCCAACACAAGCGTTATCTTCAGAACAACTAACTGCTTGTCATGTGTAACCCTATTTCTGTATTAGTCCATTCTCACACTGGTATGAAGAAATACCAGAGACTGGGTAATTTATAAAGGAAAGACATTTAATGGACTCAGTTCCGCATGGCTGGGGAGGCCTCAAGAAACTTACAATTGTGGCGGAAGGGGAAGAGGCCCGCCTTACGTGTGGCAGGTGAACAAGAGCACGCAAAGCCCAGGGAGAACTGCCATTTATAAAACCATCAGATCTCATGAGAACTCCCTCACTAGCATAACAGCATCGGGGAAACAGCCTCCATAATCCAGTCACCTCCCACCAGGTCTCTCCCTCAACACCTGAAGATTACAATGCAAGATGAGATTTGGGTGGGGACACACAGCCAAACCGTATCATCCTATTTGGTTTTCTCTCACTGACTGTTATGAAAAGCTCTTTATAAGTATCTCATTGTGTCGTTAATTCCTAAACCTATCTCCCTCTCTCCTAATAATTCATATATTCCTTGAGGATGAAGAATATGTCTTTCCCTTCATTTAAGTACCCCCAAAGGTACAGACACATTTTTCTACTGTGCCAGTTCAACTGTACTACCTTTCAGCAGGAATAAAATCCAAAGATTTCTATGATATGTGTTTGTGTATAGTTGAGAATCAAGCAGTTGACATGTTCATGGTGTGCCTATTTTTAGCCTGATACCCATTAAGAATCACACTACTGATTTTTTTTTGTTGTGGTAAAATATATATAACCTAAAATTTGCCATCCCAATCTTTTTAAATATATGCTTCAATGGCATTAAACATTCATTTTTGTGCAACCGTCACCACCATCCACCTAAAGCAGCGGTCCCCAACCTTTTTGGCACCAGGGACTGGTTTCGTGGAAGACAATTTTTCCATGGACCGTGGGGATGGGGCGGTTGGTGGGGGGTGGGGAGGATGGTTTTGGGCAGAAACTGTCCTACCTCAGACATTAGATTCTCATACGGAACACACAACCTAGATCCCTTGCATACTCAGTTCACTATAGGGTTTGCACTCCTATGAGAATCTAATGTTCTAATGTTGCCACTGATCTGACAGGAGGCGGAACTCAGGCGGTCATGCTCACTCACCTCCCATTGTGCGACCTCTTCCCAACAGGCCAGGGACCGATATGGGTCTGTGGCCTAAGGGCTGGGGACCCCGGACCTAAAGGACTCTTCATCTTGGTAAACTGAAACTCTGTATCCATTAAACAAGTTCCCCATTCTCCTCTCCCCTCAGACACTGGCAATGGCCATTCTACTATGTCTCTATGAATTTGACTAAGTACATCACACAAGTGGCATCACATAGTATTTGTCTGTGACTGGCTTATTTCACTTAGCATAATATCCTTAAGTTCATCTCTGTGTACCATGTGTCAGAATATCTTTCCTTTTTAGGGCTGCAGACTACTGATTTTCAGTGAAAACAACAACTCTACGTGCCTGTTTTAATGTTACTTTGTTTATTAACATGTCATTCTAAATATTACATAAATACAGCCCATATACTAGAGTATCAAACATTGTTCCAGTAAGAAGTTCAAGAGTACATTTAGGGCTATCTTAAGAAATATGAATACTTTGGCTTCCATTATTATATTAGATGAAAAAATCAGTTCAAATAAGAGTTGTCATATCCTGCTATGATTAACAACAAAACCAAGTAGAAAAATAAGAGAGTGTATTTAAAAAAAATAAAGATGATCAAATGCTTTTTGAAGGACTTGTTCTCTTCACTGCCACACATACATAAATGACTTAGTAATCTAACATGAGAAGTGGTCTTTCACTTATATTAGGAACTTGGTAAATATTTGTAGAATGAATGAACTATCTATGGATATGAATTTACTACTTTAATTTGTGCTTTTTTTGAAAAAAAATTTTTCAAGAGCAATAGTAAACATAACTAAAGTTCACATTTTGCTCAGATCATAAGCCTATACAACAGTGATTGTTACAAACACCACCCATCACAGCACAAATCAATGTGCATTTCTGAACCTAGTAAGAAAGGTTCTATCATGTTGTAGAATGAATTCTAACAGAATAATTCACTGGGCTTCAATCACTTGTGGTATGGTCAAGAAAAGGGGGCTGGAGCTACTAGGCTTGTCTCTATTTCAGCTATCAATGAATTCCTATCTTTGAGGCCTCACTCCCCTTCCCACCCCAATAGACACAAATTTAAAAACATTGCTAAAAATAGTAACTGCAGCATGTCTTCACCCACCTGTAATTTGGCTCTGAAAATGTACTCAGGCTCCAGGTTCAGAAGAGAGACAGACCTTCCAAGCAGGAGACAAAGTTCACTAAGGGAGCTCACTCCAATGGAAATGAGTTCATGGACCAGAGAGCAAAGCAAAACATTGTTCTTAAAGCAAGCTCAATGGACACGCATGATGAAACTCACAGTTGAACACTCTCATGCCCCAAAGTCACCTTTCATAACCACTTCAAAACAACTACCGTCTTTTAATAGGATCTTTTCAGGAACGCCATAATTTGGGTGCTTTTTCAAGGTGAGATTGTGCTAAATGTTATACCTAAGATGTTTAAAAACAGAGGAAACCAAAAGTGAAAGATGATAAAGTTTCAAATAAGCCAGTGTGTGATAGATTTGACCTAAAATAGGTAAAGCAAATTCCATTAAGTCCTGTAAGAGGGCTGGCTGACTTGAAGAACCATTTCTTCCAGTCATATATTGTAGATATGATGATTCAGCAGCCATAATTTAGGAAGGCAAGAGTATATATGTCATTATTTTCCTCTTAAGTTTGCATTTATAGAAGAAGGTGGGGGGTACAATTTGAACTTGAGTTCTCAAGCTCTACCTTAATGAAATAAAACACTGTTGGATTAGTAGTGGAGATTCTAATTTATAAAATATTCACCTTCATCAAATTTCTTTCATTTTCAACTTTCCACGGATACTTCTAAATTACTACTCTTTATGCACTTAAATCTTAAGAGAAATCTTGACTAACCTAGAAAATTTATCTTTACATAATTATCATTTCAATAGGTTTAACTTATGTTAAACTGAATATTACTTTGATATATCTTGAAGTTAAAAAAGTCATCAACACAAGCACACAAACAAAAGTCTGAAACAATCTTAATTATTCCTTCACAGTAAGGCTACTGAGCTAGCAACTAAGACAGCACTTAACAATCCCCAGGTCAGCATCTTTAATTCACGATGGGGCCTCTCCATTCATCTCACAATTCCCCAACTATCACTGCTCCTGCTGCCAGAAGATTGTTGATATGTGGCCCAGGAGAGTTGCTGCCAACTTCCCCTTTCCAAGTTCAGAAGTTCCTCTAATCAAAAACGAAAACAAGACCAAAAACGACTAAACTTTCACCCTTTTACATGTACCAGCCCAAATTTAAGAAAGGTCACATTTAAAATACACTTATCTGGAAACAAGAGTTGTTTCAAATGGGCTCAAGAAAAGCCATACACCCTTGACATGTTCTTACACAGACAACTGTGTCCCAGATGTGGGAAAAAAACAACCTGATGGTCTTTTACCTGCAGAATTACATCACCCGTAGAGCACAAACTGGACACATCCTCAACAGTGCCCCAGAGCACTCACACAGAGCCCAGCAGCCTTGCGCTTCAGTTCTTAAAGGCTCCACATTTACTGGCTTTAGCAATGAATTCCTTTAGCAGAGGGCCATCCATTTGCCAAAATGCTGCAGTCTGTGTAACTTCTGTCAAATGATTGATGCAAAACTTAAAGCAGAATTCTTCTAAATCCTGGACACACACAACAAAAATAAAAACAAAAAGGGCTTTTTTAGGCAACTTTGATTGAATCACTTCTCTCTAAGCCCTTCACCCCAAATCTCTCACCCTCCCCCAGAAAAGATATTTGAGAGGCCAGATACCTAAAACTAGGCAAAAGGTGACCACAGGTAGGTGTGACAAAAACATACTATTTATTCAACACAGTAAGAGCAATGGTCCCCTAACTCAAAGTGTGACGCTTCAAAACACACACACACACACACACACACAAGATCTACAGGGGAAAGAATTTCCTGCATGATTATCACATAATCTAGTTATAGTCAAAGACATTGTTGTAAAAGGCAGAATGAATGCCACTTTATTCCACAGAATGTGTTTTGTCACATGGAGACATCAGAGAAAAGAATTAAGCTGTGGGTTAGTTTAAGAAACAGAAAGGTAACGAAGAGATATGGTCAACCTAAAGTGGCACATTAAAAAGAAAATTCCAGCCAGGCACAGTGGCTCACGCCTGTAATCCCAGCACTTTTGGGAGGCCGAGGCGGGTGGAAGGTCAGGAGTTCGAGACCAGCCTGGCCAACATTGGGAAACCCCGTCTCTAGTAGAAATACAAAAATTAGCCAGGCGTGCTGATGGGTGCCTATAATCCCAGCTACTCGGGAGACTGAGGCAGGAGAATCGCTTGAGCCCGGGAGGCAGAGGTTGCAGTGAGCGGAGATTGCACCACTGCACTCTAGCCTGGGGGACCGAGCAGAGGCTCTGAAAGAAAATCCCAAAAAATTCACCTTAAATTCACTTTTACGCTCTCCTAATAATGACTTTATTTTTAAAGCCATGAAGAATAGTAATACTACAACTTTCACCACACTAATATCTCAGAAAGTCAATCCCACAGAAGTATATTTACACAGATTAGTTTTCAGTCAGACAAACAGAAGTCGCCAATTACCAACATTCAGGGAAGTAACATCCACAAGTGGCACACCAGAACCATTTCAAAATCAATCCCTGCCTGTGCTAATCCACCCTTTCATCCCCTGCCAAACTTTAATATAGTCTGTCCCTCAGGATGTTGGAATATATATTATTAAATCGATCAGGCACCTGAAATGCATGCAAAGACTCAATATATAAAAGGAAATTACACTAAAAGCTCTTATCACAAATAGCTTGACTTTATTATAACTTGGCTAGCTGGTAAGTTCTAAATTGAAGGTCATTACTCTGGGTTCTATCGAACCAGAAGCTCGACAACATTTCAACCGCAGGTTTTGACCGCACATTTCCAGCCACCACGAGGTGAGAATGTTAGACAGAGTGGAAGGCGCCCACACAAACATGGAGAGACCCCTTTGCTGCTCTCAGAACAGACATCGGCAAAATGATTTCCTTGTTCTAAGGGTCCTCCTGTCCCTGGCTAAAAGATACCCTAGAGTAAACTCCAGAAACCCACCCAGTCACATAACCATTAAGAGATAAACCACAGGCCAGGCGCAGTGGCTCATGCTTGTAATCTCAGCACTTTGGGAGGCTGAGGTGAGTGGATCACAAGGTCACGGGTTCGAGACCAGCTTGACCAACATGGTGAAACCCCGTCTCTACTAAAAATACAAAAATTAGCCGGGTGTGGTGGCGTGCACCTGTAATCCCAGCTACTCAGGAGGCTGAAGCAGGAGAATTACTTGAACCCAGGAAGGGGAGGTTGCAGTGAGCCGAGATTAAGCTACTGCACTCCAGCCTGGGCAAAAGAGCAAGATTCAGCCTCCAAAAAAAAAAAAAAAAAAAAAAAAAAAAAAAAGAGAGATAAACCACAGCTAATGAGTACCAGCCAGCTGCTGTTTTGTTTGTTTGTTTTCTAGATAATTTGAAATGCACTTAGGATGTTAGCACAGTCTCTGGATTCTTGTTTTTAATCAGAGATTCCCAGTGGGCTAAATGCATAACTAAATGCTCTATATCTTATAATAAACTAAAATGTGAAACTGGATAAAGCATTCCCTCTCAGATTATTATTCAAGAAAAAGCGGCCGGGCGTGGTGGCTCACGCCTGTAATCCCAGCACTTTGGGAGGCCGAGGCGGGCGGATCACAAGGTCAGGAGATTGAGACCATCCTGGCAAACATGGTGAAACCCCGTCTCTAGGAAAATAGAAAAACTTAGCCGTGCGTGGTGGTGAGTGCCCGTAGTCCCAGCTACTCCGCAGGCTGAGGCAGGAGAATGGCGTGAACCCGGGAGGCGGAGCTTGCAGTGAGCGGAGATCGCGCCACTGCACTCCAGCCTGGGCAACACAGCAAGACTCCATCTCAAAAAAAAGAAAAATCACTATGCCTCGCATTATCACACAATGATTAATAAATAGCTCTTGGGACTAAATTATATTCCACAGGGACATAAAAGTCACATTTTAAAATTTAGTTATCAAAAACAGAAAACTTTATTCACACATAACTTTGGAAGTAGCCAGTCATAACGACAGAAAGTTATTTAAATCATGTAATATATCAGATAAGAATCTTTAAGTATTAAATTTTAATGACATAATTTCAAATTCACAGGAAGAGTGCACTGAACTCTGGCATCAAACCTCATCACTTTTGTGTCTATTGATGTAGAACTCAAGATCTTTTTACTGTATATGAAAAAGTGAGTTTGAAGTGAGTTTATTCAGCTTACTAATTGTACAGCAAATACCTTGAGTATAAACTTTAAGAAGTTCTATGGCCAGGTACAGTGGCTCACGCCTGTAATCCCAGCACTTTGGGAGGCCAAGGTAGGCGGATCACCTGAGGTCAGGAGTTCGAGACCAACCTGGCCAACATGGAGAAACCCTGTTTCTACTAAAAAAAAAAAAAAAAAAAAAAAATACAAAAATTAGCTGGATATGGTGGCGCATGCCTGTAATCCCAGCTCCTCGGGAGGCCGAGGCAGGAGAATTGCTTGAACCCAAGAGGCAGAGGTTGCCATGAGCAGAGATCGTGCCACTGCACTCCAGCCTGGGAGACAGGAGTAAAACTCCGTCTCAAAAAAAAAAAAGAAGTTTTATACACAATGTAGGTATACAAATGGTGCCACTAATCACAATTCACTTTCTACACTCATGAAAATGGTTCTATCAAACTGCCTTCCCTCCCCCTCCAATTAGTTTGAACTGCTGAGGCATCTGGGTATGCAATAAATATTCAAAAGTTCCAAACATTAAAAGTCAAACTAGAGAATGCTGAAAACAATCTAAATCTGGGTTGTGTAAGTAACTAATTAAACTTTGATTGAGGCAGATCTATGAAAAAGGAAGTCCTGAACGCACGTGGTGAGGGACGTTTGAATTTGCAAGTTCACCAGAGAGTGGCACAGTCAAGCAGAACCACTTAGCAACCAGTGCCCACCGTCGGTTTGCCCTTAATGAGCGAATTAGACAAATGCCCTTCTGACTTGACCTCTCTTTCGTATTGTAAGAATCTACATAATCTGTTCCTTTCATTCTGCAAAGCATCAAATCTTCAATAACACAGGCAAGAAAATGCAACTCTTGCCCAAGTGAGAAGTCAACTATAACAGGGTTGGTTACAGTTGACTTCTTACTTCTAACTGGGCTTTAAATAAAACAATTCCAAGAAGGACAAGAAGGATCATGTGATCAGGAGATGAACAAAGTTCCTGACAGAATGAAAGAGTCCTCTTACAGCCCATGGAATAGGGAAGTGAAGAGTATAAAAATGGAAGGGTCTAATATAGTCTTCTTGGTATTAGAAACTAAACTCTGTTTATGACGTTATGTGGTGGAATGATTATAAAGTGTTCTAACGCAAATGAGATAAAATACCAGATTTATTGTCATTAGTAAAGAAGATAAAAATAAAAACTGCTCTTCTGAAATAATTTATAAATCATTCCAAATCTTTCAACACTTAAACTATTCCAATCAATATATATATATATTCTGAATATAAGTTGTTTTTCCTTTCCACAAATTTTCTTTAGTAACAAAACAAAACACAGAGAATTGATGATCTTAATACCTTCATTTTTAAAAACGCTAATGCAGCCTCTAAGGGAGTTCTTACCCCGTCCTAAAACTCCAAAGCTAAACTAGTTGAATGTTAATAATTTGAAGACCACCTAACCAGGGAGAGCAGGTGCCTCGGCATTACAGCTTCCCCCAAGACACGTCCCAGATGACACAAGATCACGAACCACACCTAACTCTGTCCAACCTGCTGTTAAAGTAACTGCAAAAATAAAACCCCAAACTGTCAGTCTATAATTCATGTTATAGCACACCAAGTACAAAATATTCCAAATCAAAGAAGTTTTGTTTTATTTTCAAAATGTACTTAAACATTCTACCATATGGGAAAAACATAATTTATCTCATTATGCAAAAAACATGTGTCAGCCTACTGCTGATTGAAGACTTTTAATTTGGGCCACCAAAAGAAGAAAAAAATGCTGGCCACCAAGCCTTAGCACCAAGCTGTCCAATACTCAGACCCCAGATCAACTTCAGAATTAGATTCCTGGGCTCGTGTTTATTGCTCCCCTCCAAAAGCAAGATCATAAGATATAAGTTGCTCAGCGCATAGAATTTTCTGGAAAGTTCTCTACTCTGATTAAACAAAGAATACTTCCCAGCTGTTTCTCTTAATGTTCAAATACACATAAAAATAAAAAATTTCCTGAAAAGAATCAGTTTACAGTGTGCGGCTGATCTATCTTGAAACAATGTTTTATCCACATTTTCTCCCTGATGTCAATACTTATTCAGGTCTGCACCAAAGGAATATTTCAATGCTCCTTTGTCAAGTCCTTCTTAATAAAACTTGTGGACAGTTTGATAACACGTTCATAGCAAGAGCTCTACAATCATCAACTGACTTTTGAAACTCCCTGTTACTACTGAGTCCATACGTTTTTGTTGCTTTACTGCATGTACATTTGCTTCAAAGCTATCTTGTCAAAAGGGGGCATGGAGGAACCTCAGATCCTTTCGTAGAAAGAGAATAAACATTGGAAGCAGGTAGTCTCCATCTTCCTAGCAGTTTGGCCCACAAAACGAACGCAAAGTCATCTAGTATCTCCAAGTTGAGCTCTAAAAATAATAGTTTTTGCAGTCAATTTCTAATCTGACTCATCAGTAGCTTCCAATCAACTAATAAACACAATAAGAGGGCTTTCCTTCTAAGAGATGGCGGTCTCACTATGTTGTCCAGGCTGGTCCCAAACTCCTAGCCTCAAGCAATCCTCCCACTTCAGCATCCTGAGTAGCTGGAATACAGGCATGAGCCACTGTGCCCAGCTATGGGTTTTAATTTTGTACTCCAGAACTTCATTCATATACTCACTATATCTTATAGTATTAAGGAAATAAAATGTAAAAGCACATTAGTCAATTATGTAACTTGTATTACAACCTAAGAAATATGCCCTAGAAAGAGGCCTGGCGCAGTGGCTCATGCCTATAATCTGAGCACTTTGGGAGGCTGAGGTGGGAGGGACACTTGAGCCCAGAAGTTCAAGGCAGCCTGGGCAACATAATGAAACCCTGTTTACACAAAAAACAAAAAATAACAAATTGGCTGGGTGCAGTGGCACACGCCCGTAGTCCCAGTTCCTGGACTGGGAAGGAAGGAGGACTGCTTGAGCCCGGGAAGTTGAGGCTACAGTAAGCTGTGATCACACCACTACGCTTTAGCCTGGGCGACAGAGCAAGACCCTGTATCACCAGGGAAAAAAAATTACATATAAATTGTAAATACACACACACACACACACACACACATATATGCCCTAGAAATAAAGAAGTGACTCTTTCTTTTTGTCTTCTTTCTATTCTCTAATTTTCTACGTTGAATGTGTAATATTTGTAGGATTTTAAGTTTTTTTAAACTTTTTTTTTTTTGAGACAGAGTCTTCCTTTGTTGCCCAGGCTGGAGTGCAGTGGTGCAACTTCTGCCTCCCAGGTTCAAGCAATTCTCCTGCCTCAGCCTCCCGAGTAGCTGGGATTACAGGCACGCACCACCACGCCCTGCTAATTTTTGTATTTTTAGTAGAGACAGGGTTTCACCATGTTGGCCAGGTTGGTCTCAAACTCCTGATCTCAAGTGATCCGCCCACCTTGGCCACCCAAAGTGCTGGGATTACAGGCGTGAGCTCCAAGCCTGGCCATTTATTTTTTCAAAGCACACCTTCATGGTGAGGTATTTTCAAATGTTTTCACTCATTCATTTAATTCAACATGCATTTTTGAGCGCCAGCTCCGTGCCCACACTGGGACAGACTCTGGGGAATCACATGTATTTGGAGTCTTTCTAAAGAAAGTTTTTATCGTGTTTATACTTAATATGAGAAAAACGAAAACTGGTAAAGGAAATGACCTGCTGGCACATGAAGCAGCAGCAGAAGGCTTTTTCTGTAAACTTCCTAGGACAGATCTTAGCTGAAGATGAGGAAGAAATTTCCAGCAACTTGAGCTGGGACATCTGCCTCTGCCCAGGTTGTTCTCACTGGTGTTAGTCAGCAAGGTCTGATCCTGACTATGGAACTCGTTAACAGGGAGGAGGAGCGTGGAGAGGCCCGGAGAGGATTCTAACACCAGTCACCAAATGGACAAAAAAGGCACTGACCCAATGTAAAATTCTATCACCAGGTGGAAATAAAATCTAAAGAAACAGCATTTCTAATAAAGAGGTTCAGGGTGTCACAGGAAGGGCAGGAAAAAAACCATTACCTCCATTTTCTATTAGAAATGATTTACTTTGATCATCATTCCACCCACTGTGGGGCTGCAGACAAAGTCAGCTATATTTGACCTTATCACACATTTATAATCATAATATAGCCTCAAACAAAAATAGGATACATTTTGAAAACATCGCGGTCAACTTTCATCCCTAAGTGTGATGAAGTTTGTCCTCTGTTATTCCTCAAAGGACACAGCTGCAGATCTTCGCACGTGTTTGATAAACTCCTTGATACCAGATAATCTGTTTTGTCCAACAACAACAAAATATCTGCAAGGATAGGCTAACTGTATCATTCTACATGCATACCTTAGCTAGACATTCTGAAACTCCAAGGCTATTGCTCTCTACCTTTTATTCTCTCTGAATCTGTGAAACCAACCATACCTGTCTTTAGCTCACTGATCATCCTCAATGCTTCCTTTAAGGTACTATCTTCATTCAGTTCAACAAACATTTATCATCAGGTGCCTAACATGTGCCAGGCACTATAGGGTATGCAGATGAATGAGAGACAGTTCCTACTCACGAGGAGCTTACAGTCTGATGCTTTGGTTCTTCAAAAAAATGCACACAAATTTTCAGGCTCCCAAAAGCCCATTAATTCACAGGCTCAAGAGATCTGTGAATCCCAGATAAGAACTCAACCCAGTGCAAAAACAAAAGGAGTCCACAGCAAGTTCTTAACGGGTAAATAACTGTGAGCTATAATTAGACACTGATAGAATTGCAGAGAGTACAGAGATACAAATCATACGCATCCCCAGCTTATGACAGGGTAGAGGTGGGAAGACAGCAAGGTGAGTCTTGAAATAAACACATATGCTGACACTGAGAAAGACCTGAAACTAAAATATGCTGTTTGTTAGTCCAGTTAGTGTGGCATCTTATGTTCCAACCTGCAGGACAGCTGCTAGGACCTTGGTTCGTTTCCTGTCTTACTTAGAAACGGAAGTAGAGGAACAATGACTTTTGAAACAATGAACAGCGAATTAAGAAGCAAGGGCAGATTTCAGTTTTCAATGGGTTCACAGATTCCCTAAACAGAAGTGAAGTGACTCATCGTTTTCCATGTCTCACAAGAGAAGAGGGGGAGATGAGCATGAAGGGAGTTAAGGGTGGTTTGGTTTCTGTTTGTTGTTTATGTTACCTCTGCATCATATCTGACTGCAGCAGAGAATAGCGAAAAGGCATTCTCCACAGTAATTCCTCTCTTGATAATGTGCTGACAAAGTTTTTTCAGTCTGTTTTCACAGTAAGATGTCGCCAAATCCAGAAGACCTAAAAGTAAGATATGTGAAAGGCTTAATCAAATGTATAATTATTTTCCATACACAGAGATTTTGTTTTGGTGAACAGAGGTGTATAAGTAAATTAGAAGTTTCTTAGTGGACAATAGTCTGAATTTGAGTAAATAAATTCTCTTTTTACTGTCTGCCTCCTCTACTTCCACACCTCTCCTATATTTACTTTATCATTTTCTTCAATAGTACAAAGAAAGGGCAAAAAAAATGCAATTTCAATCCTCATTTTGTTTCTCAAATGCTAAATGCATTAGCAACTTATACTTCACTATTAGAAAATTAAAATAAGCCCATAGCTTAATACCTAGGTGATGGGTTGATAGGTGCAGCAAACCACCATGGCACCAGTTTACCTATGTAACAAGCCTACACATCCTGCACATGTACCCCAGAACTTAAAATAAAAATAAATTAACAAAAAAAAAAAAAAAGAAAAAGAAAAAAAAAGTCCTTCAGTGACATTAGAACAAAAAACCCTATGGTCATAAACTAAGTCCAGAACTATTAACCATAATAACTACATAATACTATTTTTAAAGATATCTACTTCAAATCCTTTTTAAGCACCAAATTAAAGTCAGTACACCTGAAGCTTTTTACATTTCAGGACTAAGAACATGAGGGGATATATTCTCGACCATGTGGCTTGTCCATCCCAGTGCTGCCGTGGTACCTATGGCATCTTCCGGCGGCAGGTCCACTGTGTCTGTGTAGAGGTACTGGAGAAAGGCACGGTATACTGGGTAGGAAAACTGATCGATTTCTATCACTTCCTTCATGTCTTCATTCCAATACGACTGGAACATGGATCGAAAATGCTCACACCTAAAACAGAAAAGCAAAAGTTTTATTTATTCAGCAGCAATTTTAAAAAAAGAAAAAAAAAATTACCTAATTAAATTGACAAAATCAGATAAACAGATTAGAAGTATCCTTGGGCCAGGCGTGGTAGCTCATGCCTGTAATCCCAGTACTTTGGGAGGCCAAGCAGGTGGATCACCTGAGGTCGGGAGTTCGAGACCAGTCTGACCAACATGGAGAAACCATGTCTCTACTAAAAATACAAAATTAGCCGGGTGTGGTGGTGCATGCCTATCATCCCAGCTACTCGGGAGGCTGAGGCAGGAAAATCGCTTGAACCCAGGAGGTGGAGGTTGTGGTGGAGCCGAGATCACCCCACTACACTCCAGCCTGGCAACAAGGGCAAAAAACTACATCTCAAAATAAATAAAGTATTCTTAACTACTATATCTGGGCCTGCACACACCAGGCTCACAGACCTTTAGTTAGCACCCAAAAAACATTCCACATGCAAGTGGTTTTTGTACCTGCCTTTTACATACACTCACTTTCATTTTTCATATTTCCTATTAAATACTAATAGGTTCGCACAGAGCCTGGAAGCACCCAGCACTTCCACTACTGTTTCCATTTGACGGGCCCCAAGATTTTTTTGCTCCTTTGTTATTTTTAAAATGATGTACAGAAATGCATTTTAAACAATAAAGTGAAAGAAATTCACAAACAAGAGTTCAAAACTTTTGACTATATATTAACATTAAAATGATTCATTTGTTTTTTGTTTTATGTAGTAAGTATATTCTTAAAACTGTTTTATATGTTAACTGGATTACATCAAGATGATTATTGCCTCATTATCTGACAATTTTTCTTCTTTTCTGACTCATCGTCAAAACAGCCATCACTCCTATTTTGTTTTTTTGGATTGCCTGCTCCCCTTCCTCTCTTCCCAGGCCTGCTACAAGCTTATTTATAAAACACATTCACTAGGATAGTCAGATTAGTTCAAGAAAACCTGAGCAGCTCCTACACTGTATTTACATGTACAAAGCCACCTGTATGAGAAACTGATTTCTAAATATTGGATTTCTTACATATAACATAGTTATATCTTTCTAAAAATCATATTTTTAAATTCTTTTAAAGTGAGATATGGCACAAAGAGAAAAAGTATTTTCAAAATCCACTCAGAGGCGAGGTGCAGTGGCTCAAGCCTGTAATTCCAGCACTTTGGGAGGCCAAGGCAGGTCAGATTCAATCACCTGAGGTCAGGAGTTCAAGACCAGCCTGGCCAACACAGTGAAACTTCATCTCTACTAAAAACACAAAAATTAGCCGGGCGTGGTAGTGCATGATTGTAATCCCAGCTACTTGGGAGGCTGAGGCTGGAAGATCGCTTGAACATAGGAGGTGGAGGCTGCAGTGAGCTGGTATCGCACCACTGCACTCTAGCCTGGGTGACAGAATGAGACTGTCTCAAAAAAAAAAAAAAAAAAAAATCCATTCAGAATACTAAAAAAAAGCTTCACTTACATAAAAAATTACTCTACCTCAGAGGTAAAAAAGAAATAGTTGTCTAAGAAACAATCATGGATTTCATGGTCAGAAAACTGTACATGAAACGAATAGACTGGCTGACCACAGGTGCACAGACAGAAACAGTTCCAGTTCATCTTTTCAATTCATACTGTGGTTCAGATATTTACTCCCTTAGGTAAGGAATGACATAGGGCTTTTCTGTTCCTTTCTTTTTTTTTTTGAGACGGAGTCTCGTTTTGTCGTCCAGGCTGAAGTGCAGTGGCTGGATCTCAGCTCACTGCAAGCTCTGTCCCCCTGGTTCACGCCATTCTCCTGCCTCAGCCTCCCGAGTAGCTGGGACCACAGGCGCCCACCACCTCGCCCGGCTAATTTTTTGTATTTTTTAGTAGAGACGGGGTTTCACCGTGTTAGCCAGGATGGTCTCGATCTCCTGACCTTGTGATCCGCCCGTCTCGGCCTCCCAAAGTGCTGGGATCACAGGCTTGAGCCACTGCGCCCAGCCTTCTGTTCCTTTCAAATGTATTTCTTTGCCAACAGGTTTTTAACTAAATTTCCAAAAAGACTTGTAAATGGCCACTTTAATGGTCTTATCTTATGTGCCTTTTTCTGCAATGGCAACCTTTATGGCAAACAGTTACTAATAAATGCATAGTTCCCTCACATTTATACAAGGAACTATATCTAAAAAACTTTTTTTTTCATTTTTGAGATAAGATCTAGCTCTGTCACCCAGGATGATCACAGCTCACCACAGCCATGATCTACTGGGCTCAATCCTTCCACCTCAGCCTCCGGAGTAGCTGGAACTACAGGAACGCACCACCACACCTGGCTAATTTTTTCTATTTTTTGTACAGACAGTGTCTCACTATATTGCCTAGGCTGGTCTCAGACTCCTGGGATCAAGTGATACTCCCTCCTTGGCCTCCCAAAGTCCTAGGATTACAGGCATGAGACACCACGCCCAGCCTAGAACTTTCTTTAATTGGTAATGGGATGTCCCTTAGAAACAGAAGCAAAGCATTCCTGACTATGAGAGTTTTCTGCTTAATCTTTAATTAAAAGAGGGCATATACACTTTTCAATAACAACCTTTCGTATTTTAACCACATAAACAAATTTCCTGACGGAAATGAGTATTCACAAGATTCTTAATTTAAAAAACAATGTAAGCTGGGTGCAGTGACTCACATCTGTAATGCCAGCACTTTGGGAGGTTGAGGCGGGCAGATCACCTGAGATTGGGAGTTCGAGACCAGCCTGACTAACATGGAGAAACCCCGTCTCTACTATAAATACAAAATTAGCCAGGTGTGGTGGCACATGCCTGTAAACCCAGCTACTCAGGAGGCTGAGGCAGGAGAATCACTTAAACCCGGGAGGTGGAGGTTGCGGTGAGCTGAGATCACGCCATTACACTTGAGTCTGAGCAACAAGAGTGAAACTACGTATCAAACAAACAAACAAATACATAGACAAATACTTAAACTCCTACAGTACACTTTTTCTAAAACGCTCCATGAGTGTACACAAAAAACTCTTTGACATGAAATGGACTGAGGCTATCTGCAAAAATATTAAGTAGTGACATTTCTCTCTACTACCAAGGCTATTTTTTATCAGTACCCATTTCGTGGAATAACAAATAAATAGAAATGGCAAAAATAAAGTAAAGTTATTGACGTCTCTGAGCTCATGCAAAAATACCTGATTTTCAAAACAGCTTTATGGACATGAATATATTTTCCATCAATTCGAAACTTCAGATCGGCAGTTTCTGGACTATCAAATTCTTTCTTCAGTGACTCTGCAACTGTTAAAAAGTCTTCATGCTCTGAAGGCAACAAACATATATTAATACGGAAAGTTCAAGGAACAGATTGAAGATTTGAAAGACTTCAGAAAGATCATCATGACTGTGGTGGATAATTCCACTTGTTTTTTTTCCAAGAGTTCATACCTTATTTGACAAACCAATTCTACGGTATTAAAGGAAGTATCCAGATGGGCGCAGTGGCTCACGCCTGTAATCCCAGCACTTTGGGAGGCCAAGGCAGGCAGATCACGAGGTCAAGAGATCGAGACCATTCTGGCCAACATGGTGAAACCCCATCTCTACTAAAAGTACAAAAATTAGCTGGGCGTGGTGGCGCTTGCTTGTAGTCCCAGCTACTCGGGAGGCTGAGGCAGGAGAATTGCTTGAACCCAGGAGGCAGAGGTTGCAGTGAGCCAAGATCGCACCACTGTACTCTAGTCTGGCAACAGAGTGAGACTCTGTCTCAAAAAAAAAAAAAAAAAAGTATCCTGCATCTATAAATTACCAAAGAAAACCACCAAAAGATAGTATTTAGAAAGGCCAAATACCATCTTATATGCTTAGTTATACATTAGAAATATATAATTTTAAAGAAAAAAATGATAGGTACTTCATGATAATATGATAAACCCCTCTCAAAACGAGTGGTTCTCTTCTAAGACTAAGAATTTATCAGTTTTCCTTGACTAAAACACTAAGAATATCTTTTTTCTGCTTTGGGGTAGTTTCAAGGGGTCAGCATATCCAACTCAAGGAGGTGCAAGAAACAAACTTACCACTTAAATGGTAATGCTAAGCAGTCACGTTCTCAAGCAGAGAAACTCTTTCCTAAGTACCTGGAATCTAAACATCTCTGTTAACCCTAAAAATCACTATATGCATAATCCTTACTCACTATCTGAACACAGAGCAAATTCACTTAGACAATGCTTACACGAAGGGAACAGTTTTATCAAAACACACGATCACCTTACGTGATAAGAATTGCTGTTATGGTTATATGTAAATAGAACTGTATTATTCCAAGGAGAAGTAAAGGCACTTGTACAAATTCCTGCAATGCTTTCTTGTGTTTTATATGAAAGAAAAGAAGTAGAAAAAGGCTAATGGGGAAACTTTTTTAAATTCCAGAGATCCTCACGAGGCATCGAATCAAGCTGCTATGGATACACGAAGCAGCTTTCAACTGCCCACAGCTGAGTTAATAATCAGTGTCTTAATCAAAGACCTCAGCTTCCAAGGCTGGATGAACCTGTGTCCCTTGGTACCCTGTTGTTACCAGAGCAACTCCTAGAGGAGGGACAACAGCTAAAACCTAGGCTGAAACTTAACAAATGAGCTTATCTGCAAGCTTTATCATCAGAATCTCCCAAGGAATTACCTTTCACCTACGCCCTGACCTTAACTGACAGCCCTCCCTCCATCCCATGCAAAGCAGAGCTCTCCTGGCTATGGAGGAAAGGTGGAAAACCTCTCAAAAGTCAGGCTTTCTCTGACCTTGTAACCTGGATCACTGGTGGGCAAAAGAATACAAATGACTAAGATGGGCCAAGAGTCAAGGAGTCTAGATTGCTACCCCCACCCATCCAAAAAAAAAACCACACTTCTCATCAGTGCTTCAACTTCTGCATCCAGTCTTAGGCTGAAATGACCCTTTCTCCTCTTTGCTCCTGGCAACAAGTATAGTATGTCCTTTCAGAGAAGAAATCCTCCTCAGAGGGGTGAATTCACCATGTGACTTTCTTTCTAACACTCAGCTGAGATCACAAAGTGAGAGGGAAAAACACTTTTGACTTTTAGTGGGTGGAAGGGAAAGAAGTTATCTAGGACAGTGGTCCCCAACCTTTTTGGTAACAGGGACCAGTTTTGTGGAAGACAATTTTTCCACGGACCAGGGCGGGGAGGGGGATAGTTTCAGGATGATTCAAGCACATTATGTTTATTGTGCACTTAATTTTTATTATTGTTACACTGTAATATATAATGAAATAATTACACAACTCACCATAATGCAGAATCAGTAGGAGTCCTGAGCTTGTTTTCCTACAACTGGACAGCCCCATCTGGGGTGATGGGAGACAGTGACAGATCATCTAGGCATTAGATTCTCATAAGGAGCTCGCAACCTGTATCCCTTGCACGTGCAGTTCACAAAAGGGCTCACGCTTCTATGAGAATCTAATGCTGCTGCTGATCTGACGGAAGGTGGAGCTCAGGCGGTAATGTGAGTGATGGGGAGCAGCTGTAAATACAGATGCAGCTTTGCTCACTGCCACTCATGTCCTGCTGTGCAACCCAGTTAATAACAGGCCACGGACCACTACAGGCATACGGCCCGGGGTTTGGGGACCCCCAATCTAGGAGGATATATTCAATGACCATATTTTTCCCAAACTTAACATTTAAATTGTTAGGACATTTGTTCTGAAAAGAATGCCTATGCCATTGTAAGACATAAGAAGTGGGGGAAGCCTTTTATAACAAGTCCAGGTTAAGTAGTACATATAAATCTGAGGATGTGTACAGAAGTGCTTTAGCTGGGTGTGCTATACACGTGCGATTCTAGCCAAATAGCCCCATTCAGCAAACCAATTATTATCCAATCACAATACTCACTGCAAAAAAAAAAAAAACTCTATTATCCCTAAAGAACATGCAAAATGAAGTGAAAGGGAGTGTTTGATTGATTTCACTTTAAGGCAAGCTTAACTCTTCCTAAGCATCCTTTTGCCCCCATGCCCATGACTGGTCACCTAATGATGGGACAACTCCACCTGTCTAACACACCTAAGCATGACATGTTTTAGAAAATTAACCTTCAGTATCAATTGCTAAGCAACCCAAACACCTTAACTGCCAAGAACTACATTAACTTTCAAGCACAGAGCATCATGACCCACTTATTCCCTCTGCTTATAAATAAAAGAACAACTTAAAAGAAGTATGCTAGCAAAAAGGCAAAAACAAACAAGAAATAAAAGAAAAAGATTAAAGTCACCTTGTAAATAGCTACTCAGCTTTAAGACATCCTAGCTTTTTCAGTCAATAGTGGACTCTTAAAGAAGACAATATGCAGAAAAGGTACGGATTATGTAACCAAAGATCACCCCAAATTCTACTACCCTTTATAATACCTCTGTTTTGATGCCCTTCTGAAATAAAAGAATTTGAAATCAGTTGAAAGACAAAGATAGAAAGAAGATGGGGTTAATGTGTCACCTTAAAAACCACAAGTTGTTCGCTTTTTTTATTGAGACAGGGTCTTGCTCTGTCACCTAGGCTGGAGTGCAGTGGTGCGATCACAGCTCACTGCAGCCTTGACCTCCCAGGCTCAAGCAATTCTCCACCTCAGTCTCCTGAGTAGCTGGCACTACAGGCACACACCACTACTCCTGGTTATTTTTTGCAGAGATGGGGTTTCGCCATGTTGCCCAGGCTGGTCTAAAACTCCTGGGCTCAAGCAATCCACCCGCCTTGGCCTCCCAAAGTGCTGAGATCACAGGTGTGAGCCACCACACCCAGCCAGTTCTTCACTTTTTTGAAAGTTCATTTTTGGACCGGGCATGGTGGCTCACGCCTGTAATCCCAGCACTTTGGGAGGTTGAGGTGGGCGGATCACAAGGTCAGGAGTTCCAGACCAGCCTGATTAACATGATGAAACCCTGTCTCTACCAAAAATATAAAAAAATTAGCCGGGCATTGTGGCAAACTCCTGTAATCCCAGCTACTCAGGAGGCTGAGACAGGAGAACTGCTTGAATCTGGGATGTAGAGGTTATAGTAAGCCGAGATCCCGCCATTGCACTCCAGCCTGGGCAACAGAGTGAGACTCTGTCTCAAAAAAAAAAAAAGAAAAAAAAGAAAGTTCATTTTTGATTGGTATTATATCAAGTTCTGTAAGAAATCTAGTATAACAGAAGTGCTTAAGAACAGGTTACCTAAATACTTATACATGAACATTCATAACAGCACTGCCCATGAGAGTCAAAGGTGGGAACAACCCACATATCCATCAACAGTTAAATGACACAAAATATGGTGTGTATATATATAATGGAATATTATTCAGTCATAAAAGGGAATGAAATATGGAGACATATTACAACATCAATGGGCCTCAAAAACATTAAGTAAAAGAAGCCAGACACATGGGTCACACATTGTATGCTTCCACTTATATGTACTATCCAGAGTCGGTAAACCCATAGAAACAAAAAGCAAACTGGTGGTTGCTAGGGGCTGGGGGGAAGGGAGAATGGAGTGTGACAAATTAACATATAAGGGCTTTCTTTTGGGGTGATGAAAACATTTTAGAATTTGACATAAAAGGTGGATGCAGGCCAGGTGCGGTGGCAGGTGGGTCACGTGAGGTCAGGCGTTCGAGAACAATCTGGCTAACACGGTGAAACCCCACCTCTACTAAAAATACAAAATTTAGCTGGGTGTGGTGGCAGGTGCCTGTAGTCTTAGCTACTTGGGAGGCTGAGGCAGAAGAATCACTTGAACTCGGGAGGTGGAGGTTGCAGTGATCTGAGACTGCGCCACTGCACTCCAGCCTGGGCAACAGAACGAGACTCTGCCTCAAAAAAAAAAAAAAGGTGGATGTACAACATTATGAATGTTCTAAATGCAACTAAACTGTACCCTTCACAATGGTTAATTGCATGTTATGCAAATTTGATATCAATTGAAATAAAAGCACTTATGAGAGAAAATTTAAAGTTCACGGTAATACTTTATAATATATGAATACATTTGATTGTGCATATCTAATTTGAGCGAAGCTATGAAAGCTAATAGAGAATAAAACATTCTAAGAGATCCCAAAACCAGCAAAGACACGGGAAAACTGGTCACTTGGTAGTACCATTCTTCCTGGGTGGAGGTGGCCTTACACTTTCTTACCCACAGACAGGAGGCGCCACGAGACGGCGGGAGTGGCAAAGCAGGCAAACACGTCATCGGTGCAGGAGAAGTGGGTGAGGTGAGGGAGGATCACGGACTGACCCCGGCACTGGCCCCACATGTACACGTGCCCACCCTGCGTCTTGGCTGCAGACGTGTGGGCAGAGTGACAGGCTGCAATCTCTACCACCCTGAAAAGTTTTAAGAAAAATGCATGTCACTTCATGAACACAGAAGCCCACAGCAGACCACACAAGGCAATTTAAAAGTTCATGCTTGCAACACCTCAGAAAACAACAGTCCAGGTTCCAGATACACTAGCTGCCAAGTCACACAAACAAAAGCAACAGATCAGGGCAAGAGCACTGTTCTCCTTTCCCAAATGGCCACTTCTCGTCCTCAGCTACTGTGAGTTAGGATAGATCACACAGACCGCCGAGCAAAACTTGGAAAACAGACTAGCAAATCCAAGCAAACGAGGAAAGTGGACACTGACAAAATGCCCTAACAAATGTGATGGCTTAAATGCCATTTTTTTTTTTTTTTTTTTTGAGACAGGATCTCACTCTGTCACCCAGGCTGGAGTACAGTGGCATGACCATGGCTCATTGCAGCCTCGACTTCCCAGGCTCAAGCAATCCTCCCACCTCAGCCTCCCAGACCATAGCTGCACCACCACACCCGGCTAATTTTTGTATTTTTTATAGAGACAGGGTCTCGCTATGTTGCCAAGGCTGGTCACCAACTCCTGGGCTCAAGTGATCCTCTGCCTACGCCTCCCAAAGTGCTGGTATTACAGGTGTGCGCCATTGTGTCTGGCCCATTTCTTTATAAATGTAACTTTTTCTCTCATCTCCTACCAGAGCTCAGAACACTCACTGGGCTGATAAGCATTGGCTGAGGGGTCACAGACTCTGAACGTTCCAATCCAAAGGAAAACAAGCCAAACTTACTATATTTCTTAGTAGTATGTTTCTTGGGTTAGGTCCCCTAATCAGAAGTCAGCACTCCAGGACATAGAAGGTAAGATCTTACAATTAGGCTGAACAACATCAAGCATCTATTCCAGTAACACATATTACATCAAAGCAATATTTAAACAGATAATGTCCTTTCAAGAGCAGATTTATTTAAAAGTTGTTTTACTTGGCTCAAAGTAAAAGTTTATATTATACCGTAAACATCAACATGGCCATAGACCCTACTTGTCTTCCATACTAAAAGGGCAACAGCAAGACTGCAGTAATTATACCAAGATGCATTCACACCTATCAATCACAGGTGGTTATTTCAGAGAGCTACATAAGAATCATACCAACCTCATGTTCATTCTGGCTGCTACTCAAAACACTTTTGCATAGGCCAGGCACAGTGGGGCTCAGGCCTATAATCCCAGCACTTTGGGAGGCCGAGGTGGATAGATCACTTGAGGCCAGGAATTCAAGAGCAGCCTGGCCAACATGGCGAAACCCTATCTCTACTAAAAAATACAAAAATTAGCTGGGCATGGTGGTACACACCTGTAATCCCAGCTACTCAGGAGGCTGAGGCAAGAGAATCACTTGAACCCAGGAGGTGGAAGTTGCAGTGAGCCGAGATCGTGCCACTGCACTCCAGCCTGGGTGACAGAGACCCAAAAAGGGAAGGGAAGGGGGAAGGGGGAATGGGGAAAGGGGAAGTTTACCTCTTTCGTCCAAAATGAGAATGTTAATGGACAGAAGAATCACAAAGCCAAACACCACAGCTCTGCCACACACAGCCCCAAGGCCACATCGCACACAGTCCCAAGACATGGCACAGCCAAGTTACCTTTCTTTCTCCACCATGATGTGTGCTGGGCTTAGCAGGTTATTTTTATTGCCAGTTCCCAGCTGCCCATATGTGTTAGCTCCCCAGGCATAGAGCAAGCCCTCATCTGTTAGTGCTAGAGTATGTGCGTAGCCGCAGACAATCTGCAAGTAAATTGAAATGGTTGCCATTAGCAGGAAAACAGGAAGGGCAGGGAGAACATCTACTAAAAGGCTACAGCCAGCTTCTGCAGAATGCCCATTCATCATCAGGGATGGACTGACATTTGCTGGAACATTAAAAAAGCATTAGAAAAGCCTAAACCTTAGGCTACTGAATTTTTCCATTGTTTCTTTTAATTTGTTGAGGCTGTTTTGCCAACACCATAGTCTTGCTTCTCCTCGTGGGAAGCTAGGGAAGATATAATATTAAAGGTGGAAGATGAAGGCACAGAGTATTGCCAGAAAAGACTGACTAAAGAGTAAACCTCCAATATTTCTCCAAGTTAGAGCAGGGAAGGTAGCCAGGAAGCCACTAACTGAGAGGGCACCGCACGTACCTGGTTCACACACACGCTGTGCAAAGCGGCCACTCTCACAGGGGTCAGCTGGTTGCCATTGTTTCCCAAGCCCAGCTGACCGTTGCCATTGTAACCCCAGCCATATACCTTAGAGAGGACAGAAGGGAGAGAATGAGTTTTTTAAACTGCTGGTAAGAAGGAAGAGACAAAAAACCAGTCCATCTAAACAAATCAGATACTTCCAACACCTATATTCTACTCTATGCTCCTGCAACTGATCTCCAAACAGAAGCTGTTTTGGAGAAGGGGATGACAGAATTGGGCTCAGTTTCTACTCCATGACTTACTAGTTACATAGTCCAGGGCAAGTCACTCTTTCCTGTTTAATACAGGAGGAAGTTGAGCCTCACTAACAATTATTAAACACCTACTGTATGTCAGAACACTCTGAAAGGTACTAGTTTTTGGTCACAGTTTAACAGGCGAAATAGATACATGCAAATTTTTTGCTGATGAGTAGCAATAGATATAATCTATTTGCTACAATAGATATAATCAAGGCACTTCAGAACAGCAAGGAAGAAGGCTTTAGCTCCAGGAAGAAAGATTAAGGAAGACTTTTCAAAAAGTGGAGATTGGAGCAGAGCTGAAGGATGAAGGAGAGCAAAAACATTCCAAGCAGAAGGCATTGACTATGTTAGAAGCTAGTTTAGAAGATAAGTAGGTGGGCCTGGCTGGACACATCTGTGGTAGTAGTAGTAGAAAGACTAGAAGAAGGCCGGGTGCAGTGGCTCACGCCTGTAATCCCAGCACTTCGGGAGGTCAAGGTGGGCAGATCACAAGGTCAGGAGATCGAGACCATCCTGGCCAACATGGTGAAACCCCGTCTCTAGTAAAAATACAAAAATTAGCTGGGCGTGGTGGCATGTGCCTGTAAACCCAGCTACTCGGGAGGCTGAGGCAGGAGAATCGCTTAAACCTGGGGGGCAGAGGTTACAGTGAGCCAAGATCGGGCCACTGTATTCCAGCCTTCCAGCCTGGCAACAACAACAACAAAAAAAGACAGGAAGGAAAGGCAAGAGCTCAGAGGGAAAGTGACAAAAAACATACCAGGGAAAGTACATCTATAAATTTCTCATTGAAATATTAATTTGATTTGCATTTTTGAAAGATAATGCTGGCCACAGTATGAAAGATGATAGAGCGTATAAGGCTA
This sequence comes from Piliocolobus tephrosceles, assembly GCF_002776525.5. Lineage (NCBI taxonomy): Eukaryota > Metazoa > Chordata > Mammalia > Primates > Cercopithecidae > Piliocolobus > Piliocolobus tephrosceles. Next base: position 67,530,612 of record NC_045455.1, on the reverse strand, counting down.
GAGGCAGGAAGAACCTTTAGGAGGTCATTTCTTCTCTCGTTAGCAAATAGGTGAGTTCTGATGAGGCGCTAAACTAAGGAGTGACAGCAGGATCAAGAGAGGGAAAGAAGAGGAAAGAGGATTAAAAACAGAGGACTTCCCAGAACGCAACGGTCCCTTGGATACAGACAGTGAGAGGAGGCCCATCTGCTGAAAGTAACAGAGCTAGGCATAGTTTGACAGGAGTGTTAAAGGTTCCAAACGGCCATAGGAAAAACTACTGACCAGGAACAAAGGCCTTGCTCAAATTACAAACCCAAGATTTGTGGTGGCATCGAGACCCACAGCAATGCAGGGTGGCAGACGAAGACTGAGGCTTTTCAGGGTAACATGATGGAGGGGAAAGGGGGAATGGACTTTAGGGGCCTGGGGAGAGATGGTTAAAGGTACTTTCACCCAGTGCCAGAAATGTAACAGACATGAACTTTCTGGAGAGAAATTTGGCAATGGCTATCAATATTTTAAATGGCATACTTCTTGACCCAGAAATTCTTTGGGAATTTATTCTATAGAAATACTTGTATAAGTGTACAAAGAAACACACACAGAGAGTAACACAGAAAAACACCACAACTCTGTCTATAACAGCAAAAAATTAGAAAACTGGTACGTTCATCAGTAGAGCTCTGGATGTGGGTCATTCATGGAAGCCAATCTCAGCAGCCATAATGATGGAAAGCCGCATAAATGGTCTGACCACAGACACAGTTAAACAAAGGATGCTACACAGGGGAGCGGGAAGCAGGCTGAAGAACAGCAGAGAAAAGCCATGGTAGGTATAATCATCCCACTTTTTTAAAACAAGATAATTATACTCACCCACATATAACTGTTTAAGGAAAAAATCCAAAAAGATAAGTATGAAACTATTGACAAGATTGGGAAAAGGTATTCACCTTTTATTTTATCTGTTTCACTTCTCTTCCTTTACTTTGTTAACATAGCCATATAATAATAACCTAAAAATTAAACTTATTTTTAAAAATAAGAGAATACTGGAATGGAGGATATTCAATGGCCATCCCAAGGAATTCTGAAGTCATCTTCATGATACTGAGATTGAGTTTTAAAAAAATAAGTTAACATAAGTTAAGGTCTATGCATAAACTCTAAAGCACCCTAGCACAGGGGTCCCTAATCCCCAGGCCACGAGCCGCAGACCGGTACCAGTCCGTGCCCTGTTAGGAACTGCGCCACACAGCAGGTGGTGAATGGTGAGCAAGAGAGTATTACTGCCTGAGCTCCACCTCCTGTCAGATCAACGGCGGCATTAGATTCTCATAGCAGCATGAACCCCACTGTGAACTGCACAACAAGGCATCTAGGCTGTGCGCTCCATATGAGAATCTAACTAATGCTTGATGACCTGAAGTGGAACAGTTTCATCCCAAAACTGTGCCCCCAACACCGCCATCCGTGGAAAAATTGTCTTCCATGAAACCAGTCCCTGGTGCCAAAAAGGCTGGGGACCACTGCCCTAGCACACCAATGCATGATGCCAAAACATGTGTGTCCAGGGTCATATCTTTGTATAATTTTCATGCACTAAAATATGCATAGGTAGTAAATGGTCTGTTTAAGTGGAAGTTGCAACCAGAGATCAATTTCATAGAAATAACCATCAGCTCAAAAGTGACCACAGTAGGGGTAACTAAACGGAGAGTTGTTAAAAGTAGCTAACAACAGTCAGGACCCCACAAAAAATCTGCTTTTGCAAGTTGCTTCCTCCTGTGAACATTCAAGATACAGGTAGGTACTTCCACAAGGACTTCATCAGCTAATTTTAAAATGTACAGTTGATTTTTTTTTCATTGGAAGACAAAGGTAGGATTAAATCCTTTAATCTATTACATTAAATATCACCAACAAATACCTATAGGCATTAGGCTCTTTGGATCTTGCAAAAACTACAATTTAGACAGACAGAATCTTTACTTTCAGGTAAATCTTGGAATTTAGAAAAGTCACACTGAGCAGCAACCTCCAGCTCCTCAGTCAGTAATCAGTTAACTTTCAGTGGAGCTACCAAAACAAAGCACTCTTCCTTCTTCGATCTGATACAGTCACCTTGTGAAGAAACTCACATGTAATTGAAAAACGAGGTAGAAAGGGAAACGGGAGTGGAGACACCTCACCTCACCATTGTCCAGAACAGCCATGGATGAAGTCTGACCACAGGCAATGCCAACTACCCTCTTAATATGTAAACAGTTTGTAACTTTTCGAGGAGTTGGTTGATTTGCTGTAGAACCTGATCCCACTTGGCCACAGTTGTTATAACCCCAAGCAAATACCTACAAGAGAAAGGAAAAGGAAAGAATAGTCAGGGTGAAAATTCCACCCCAACACAAATAATCATAAAAATTAAAATCAACCTACTTAATGAGTACTTAAGATGTGCTAAATGGTTGTATATGCTTTACACATATTAACCTATTTAACCTGCCTAGTAATCCTGCAAAGTGACCCTAGAGTAGCTAGTACCCACTTTATATATCTCCATTTTATACATGGAAACTGAAACACAAGAGAGGTAAAGTGACTTGCTTGCGGTACCAAAGCTGGTAAGCAGCGCTAAGAGAATTTAACCCCAAGCAGTCCAGCTATGCTCTTAACTACCATGCTATATTCCCTCTATAATTTGTGTGTGTGTGTGTATACACACACATACACATACACACACACACATACTAATGTGGCATCAATAGGAAATGCGGTATATGCCACATAAGTATCAGTGATGTAAAAATTTTGCTCAACTCTTTGGGCACAAATATTCATTGTTTTCCATGGAAACCATTATTTTTGTTTTGTTTTGTTTTGTTTGAGAGGGAGTCTCGCTCTGTCGCCCAGACTGGAGTGAAGTGGCGTGATCTCCGCTCACTGCAAGCTCCGCCTCCCGGGTTCACGCCATTCTCCTGCCTCAGCCTCCCGAGTAGCTGGGACCACAGGCACCCACCACCACGCCCGGCTAATTTTTTGTATTTTCAGTAGAGACGGGTTTCGCGGTGTTAACCAGGATGGTCTCGATCTTCTGATCTCATGATCCGCCCACCTAGGCCTCCCAAAGTGCTGGGATTACAGGTGTGAGCCACCGCGCCCAGCCCCATGGAAACCATTCTAAACAAGACTATAAACAGAGAGATGAATTAGGGAGGGAGGTTTTGGCAGTAGAGAAAATAACTTCCTCCAACATTAGGAAAATGTCTAAGACCCCACTCCCCACCCTGCTTCACATGGCTGCAGGAGGTGGTCCACATATATACTGAGTGTGGCTTTAACGATTCTTTCTTGTCTGATGCTGGCCAAGGCAACATCAGTAGATCCCTCTGGTGAATATGTGTTACAGGTTCATCTCACAGGTACAAAACAAATAACCTGCAACACCTCCTCAAAGTATATTCACATAAATATCTACTTTAATTATGCAAATATTAAATATTCAGTATAATTATTCAAAGTACCATATGCTTAAGATTAAAATAAAGCAGGAATCCAGCCTGCATAAATGAACAAGTCTGAGCTAATTTCAGCAATCATTCTTCTGGCACTTCTCAAATAAAGCATGTTCCCTTGCAGTGCTGCTGCCTCTTGTTTAATTAGGGCTGTAGTTCTACTAACCAAGAAATGGACTAGGAAACAGTGGCTCTAGGGCATGAGGCCTGTGTGCTATGCCTGGCTCCAGCACATCCCAGTCATGAAATCTTGGTCTCCCTGAGCTTTTGGGTTTGTTCACCTATAACTTGTCCTACTTAATAAAATCTCTGTAAATATCACTGAGGAACTTCAAAGAGAGGAACAGTATGATCTAACTTGTGTTTTAGAAACCAAAGGGGACAACAAAGCAAGACTGGACAAGTGGATCAACTTAAAAGTTACGGAATAGAAGGGTCTATGGCAGTAGTCTAGGCAGGAAATGACAAGACTTGACCAAAAGCAATGGAAATGGAAAGGAACAAAATGGCATAAAAGATTAGGAGACAGAATCAATAGGATGAATGACCTTTAAGATAAGCACGAACTTGGGGGCTAAACAAGTGTTACAGTACCTACTACAAGGATGGTAAAGTTATTTTTTCCAAACTCATTACATACACTGAAAAATAAAATAGATCTTAAGGATGGGGTCACTAAAAAAAAAAAGTACAGAACACTGTCACACATCTGAGCTACAGTCTCAGCAAAGAGCATGGGACTCAGTTGCCTTAAGAATGAACTCTAGGTTGGGTGCAGTAGCTCACACCTATAATCCCAGCATTTTGGGAGGCCAAGACAGGAGGATCACTTGAGCCCAAGAGTTCAAGACCAGCCTGGGCAACATGGCCAGATTCTTGTCTCTACAAAAAAAAAAAATTTAAAGAATGAATTCTACTGCCATCAAAAGTGTAATCTTAATCACACAATACACATTATGCTAGAGAGAGAGCGCATTCCCACAAGGTTTTTAGCTATATGTGCAAGGCTACAATATTCACACCACATCAAGTACAAATATGGTCATTAAAATCAGAGGACTTTCACAATAGCCAAAAGTGGAAACAACCCAAACATCCATGAACAGATGAACAGAAAAACAAAATGTGGTTTACAGCAGGTCCTTGAAAAACGTCATTTCATTCAACATCATTTTGTTATAACACCAATGAAAAAAATGTCAATTCCCGGCCAGGGCCACTGTCTGTGGAGTCTGCATGTCCCATGTCTGTGTGGGTTTTCTCTGGGTACTCTGATTTCCTCCCAAACCCCAAAGCTGTGCAGACTAGGTTGTGTCTAAGCTGAGTACATGTCTCAATGGTTCCAGTAAGAGTGAGTGTGGGGGTATACGTGAGTGCACCCTGTGTCCTGTCCAGGGCTACTTCCCACCTCACGTCCTGCGCTGCCAGAAGAGGCTGTGGCCACCTGCAACCCTGAACTGGAACAAATGGGTTGGAAAATGAATGAATGAATACAAATTATTAGAAAATAAAAATTCACAAAGTAGGCTGATCATGGTGGCTCATGCCTGTATTCCCAGCACTTTGGGAGGCCAAGGCGGGAGGATCACCTGAGGTCAGGAGTTCGAGACCAGGCTGGCCAACAATGGTGAAACCCTGTCTCTACTAAAAATACAAAAAAATTAGCCAGGTGCCTGTAATCCCAGCTACTCGGGAGGCTGAGGCAGGAGAATCACTTGTACCCAGGAGGCGGAGGTTGCAGGGAGCCGAGATTGTACCACTGCACTCCAGCCTGGGCAAGAAGGGCAAAACTCTGAGTCAAAAAAAAAAAATTCACAAAGTAGACAATAACCATACAAATGCATTGAAATAAACAACGCAGTCAAAAACCCTCAGTGAGCTGCCACATTTGTGATCGTTTGCTTTTGAACTCTGGGGTGGTAGGAGGTGCTCCTTATAATTTCTGCTTTGCAAACATTTATTCCTTGACTTAACCCACCACCACTATGATCGCCCCCAGTCAGTGATTCACCAGAAATTGGGTAAATAATTCTCTTACTTGCTTTTAATAATCTTTGTTAAATATATGTATAGTTTGCATTTATTTCAATGTTTAATGTAGGAGGTGGTTTGGGTCTTCAGAAGTTTGGTGATGTCTTTGTGACCAGAAACATACCATAGGAACTTAACTCTTGTTTTTATCAATTAGCCAATGGTAAAACTGGTTTCATTACATGTCTTTTTGCTTAAAGTTGTAGTTTCCAAGAATCTATCGATGACATTATGTGGGCACTTACTATAGGTATCCAATGGAATATTATTCAGCCCTGAAAAGGAATGAAGAGAATCCTATCATATGGTACAAAGTGGATGAACCTTGAGGATATTATGCTAAGTGAGATAAACCAGTCACAAAAGGACAAACACTGTATAATTCCACTTACATGAGGTACCTAGAGTAATCAAACTCAAAGAGACAGAGTAGAAAGTTGTTGCCAGGGGCTAGGGGAGGACATAATGGGAGTGAACGTTTACCAGGTACAGCGCTGCAGTTTTGCAGGATGAAACAGTTCTGCGGGCGCATGATGGTGACGGTTGTACGACAAGGTGAACGTACTTAACACCACTGAACTATACACTTAAAACTGGTGAAGCTGGTAAATTTTATGTTATGTGTATTTTACTACCACTAAAAAAAAAAAGAATAAAGAATAAAAGCAGCATACGTACCTCTCCATCAGCTGCCAGAGCCATTGAATGGTGTGAGCCACAAGCCACTTCCACCACTTGCTTGATCAAGAGATTGGTACAGACCTGGATGGGAGCAATGCCTTGGTTGGTCGTCCCGTTCCCAAGCTGGCTATATCCATTGTGGCCCCATGCATAAACCACTCCATCTGTACACACAAAGCACACAAAGAATCAGCTCCAAAAAGAAACAGTAACCCTGTACTTTCCTCCCCAGAACTTCGTACAGCTCATTCTCCAGCCTTCATTTCTCTCCCATTGCCCCCTCCTCTCTATTAAGTAACCACAGACGGAGTAAGGGAGAGAGAGACAGGTGACAGAACGGGATAGACAGATGCAAAATCTTTAAAGAAAAAAACTTGGTAATAACATAGAAAGAAGATCAGTTTTGTGGTCAAAAGTCAAAGTTTACGTATACAAAAATTAGGCTTTCTAAAAACTTGGATTCATCTCAATAGCTTTTGTGACAGACACCACGCAAAAGGCAGATGATAAGAAAGCTCAATGTTAATGTTTACCATTGCTTAACCAAATACCAAGTCACGGGGAACCCACAGAGGGTGTGTGGCTACTCGCTCACCAAGTACAGGGGAAAGAGACAGACTGTTTGCAAGGGAAACAAAAGTCCCAGAGCTTCTTTCAAGCAGACTATTTTATTTTAGTGGCATGAAATCTGGCTGTTTTGTTTTTTTTTTTACATAAAGCAACCGTTTTTTATGCTCATTTATTCTGTGTCAGGAATTTGGACGGGGACAATGAAGATGGCTTGTCTTTGCTTCACAGTGTGTGTGATCTCAGGAAGATTCAAAGGCTGGGGATGCCTTGAGGGCTGGGGACTAGGAGCACCTGGAGGCATCGTCACTCACACTGCTGTGACTGTCTCTGAAAAGCATAATCAGCTTATTCTAAAGGATTCAACTCAGGAATAGCCAAATGCAGGAGACGCACAGGGCAAGGTATGTGGGGCTGAGGGGTGCATGGAGCGCCCATGCCCTCCCTGGCATGCCACCCCCTCCCGGCACCTTGATGTGCTCACCAACCCGGAAGCTCCTCTGTCTAAATTTTTTTTATAATGACTTTATCTTTTCTGAGATTCTGATGAAGACAACTTTTCCTGTGTTATCTCTTGAAGTACCATTGTTTCAGGCATTTCTTTGCACAGCACCCCTGAATGCCAAGGGCAGATCTCCTAGAGTTATGCATTCTCCTCTCATCTTTCCCATGGTAATAAAACATCCCAACCTATAAAGGATCATCTGCCTGACAACAACACTCAAGGGTGACAGCAGAAATCCAAGTATTACAGTTAGTCACTGCTGGTCACTCACAGCAGTCCCCAGGCAACCAGGGGAAAGAGACTTCTACTTATCTACTCTAGAACGAAGACAGCCCACCCAAACTCAGAGTCCTCTTTCAGGTGACATGTGGCTCACAAGAGGCATTCCCTCCTACAGAAATTATGACAGAAACCATAAATGGGAAATGTCATCCTGAGAAAGATGAGGCTTAAGACTGAAAGAAAGAGTACAAAACACAAAAACTATGATCCATTATATTGTGTTAAAGTTACAGCAGGTGAAAGAAATGTCCAAACTAATGAGTGTTTTAATTCCTGAAAACAGAAAAATAGACTTAAATAGAGAAATAGATACCTTGTTCTTGGATGGAAAAATTCAATATCATAAAGATTCTAGTTTTTCCTACATAAACGTATAAAGTTTAGCAATAAAAGCTTAAAATTACTTTCTGGAGGTAGACAAATTGATTAGAAAGTTTAATGGGAAGAATAAGCAAACAAGAATAAATAGGAAAACCCTACAAAAAAAGCAAGAAGGTAGCCAATTCTACCGTTATTAAAACCTATAACAAGTTTCTATGAGCCTGGGTGAGCCTGTAATCCCAGCACTTTGGGAGGCTGAGGCAGGTGTATTGCTTGAGGTCAGGAGTTCAAGACCAGACTGGCCAACATAGAGAAACCCCATCTCTACTAAAAAAAAAAAATACAAAAATCAGCCAGGCATGGTGGCGTGCACCTGTAATCCCAGCTACTCAAGAGGCTGAGGCACAAGAATTGTTTGAAACCAGGAGGTGGAGGCTGCAGTGAGCTGAGATTGTGCCTTGCACTCCAGCCTGGGAAAAAAGAACAAGACTCTATCTCAAAAAACAAAACAAACAAAAAAAGGTTAATTTAAAAATAACCTGTAATTCTAAATAATCTCAAAGAGAAGATGCTGAATCCATGAAACAATAGCAACAAGTTCGATATCAAGAAAGAACACTTGGAAATAAAACAATGAAAATGTTAAAAATTTGACATAAGAGTTGTAAGATAAAGTTGAAGAAGTTTCCCAGAACACAGATGGGAGAGAACATTTTTTAAAGATGAGGAAGATCAGACCAGGCATGGTGGTTCACACCTGTAATCCCAGCTCTTTTGGAAGCTGAGGTGGGAGGATTGCTTGAGCCCAGGAGGTTACAGGTGTGAGCCACCTGCTCACTCAGTGAGGCTACAGTGAGCCAAGATTGCACCACTGCACTCTAGCCTGGACAGAGAGACCCTGCCTCAAAAACAAAAAAAAGTAGGAAGATCACTCCAGAATCTCTAACTTCTTTCTAAGAAAAATTCCATAAAGGAGAATACAAAGAAGAAAATTTTTCTTTTTTTGAGATGGGGGTCTCACTCTGTCCCTCACTCTGTCACAAAGGCTGGAGTGCAGTGGCACAATCACAGCTCACTGCAACCTCAAACTCCTGGGCTCAGCCTCCTGAGTAGCTGGGACTACAGGTGTGTGCCACCATCCCCTGCCTTTTTTTTTTTTAAGAAACATGGCCTCGCTATGTTGACCAGGCTGGTCTTCAACTCCCGGCCTGGAGCAAACGTCCTGCCTCGGCTTCCCAAAGGGCTGGGATTATAGGCATGAGCCACTACACACAGCCAACAAGGGAAATTATTCATGAAATATTACAAGAAAAATTTCTAGAAATAAAGAAATTTCCAGAAATGACCAATACATTAAAAATTATACCAGAGTACAGAATCATGATTATGTCACAATACTTAAAAAAAAAAAACCTTAAAGCTTCCAAAGATGAAAAAACAGTCACATACAAAATAGCAAAAGTTGCCGAGTGTAGTGGCTCACACCTGTAATCCCAACAATTTGGGAGGCCGAGCCACAAGGATCACTTGAGCTCAGGAGTTTAAGACCAGCCTAGGCAACACAGTGAGACCTCGTCTCTACAAAAAAATTAAAAAACGAGGTGGGAGGATTGCTTGAGCCCAGGAGGTCGTGGTTGCAAGGAGCCATAATCACTCCACTGCACTCCTGCCTGGGTGACAGAGAGAGACTCTGCCTCAAAAAAAAAAAAAAAAAAATGCCGACTCGGTGGCTCATGCCTATAATCCCAGCACTTTGGGAGGCCGAGGTGGGTGGATCACCTGAGGCCGGGAGTTCGAGACCAGCCTTGTCAACATGGAGAAACCTCGTGTCTAATAAAAATACAAAAAATAGCCAGGCGTGGTGGCACATGCCTGTAATTGTACTTGGGAGGCTGAGGCATAAGAATTGCTTGAACCCAGGAAGCCGATATTACAGTGAGCCAAGATCCTGCCACTGCACTCCAGCCTGGGTGATAGAGCAACTCTGTCTCAAAAGAAAAAAAAGGAAAGAAAGAACCAGTGTGATGCCAGAAGGCATGATTACGCAAGGCAAAAGTGAGATAATCACCTCATTATGCTCAACTCCAGTTGTATTCATATCACATGATGATGCTCAGATTTGGATTTCACAGCTCTCTTGAGAAAGACACAGAGAACTTGAAGTGGATTCAGTTAGGAGTTACAGGCACTCAGAAGGCTAGATACTAAAACCTGTGACAGCATCCTAGGGAGCTGGGATTGATTTATCAGTCTAGACAAAGAAAGGCAGAGACGCAAATCGTCTCCCAAATGCTACCCTAGACATTATCCAACAAAAAGCTGAGGACCTCAGACAAAGAGAGCAAGAGTTAACGTGTCTGAAGTATAAAAGGAAGCATTTACATTATAGATAATGAACTTTCAGAGAGTGCTGGGTGCCCACAGTACAGATCAATCACACACACATACAAAATGTCTGCTCTCCCTTAGTGATCTTGAAGAGGCAGAGAAAAAAGGACAAGAACCTATCAACCCGCATCCCCAGTTCTTTCAATATGGCAACCACATGAACGTCAGGGAACAGACGAAGATTTCCCGATTCAAGATGCAAGAACTACACAAAGAAAGAAAAGCCACGTAGCATCTGAGTTTAGAAAAATGTACCAGCTGGATGCAGTGGCTCATGCCTGTAATCCCAGCACTTTGGGAAGCCAAGGTGGGCGGATCACGAGGTCAGGAGTTCGAGACCAGCCTGGCCAATATGATGAAATCCCGTCTCTACTAAAAGTACAAAAATTAGCTGGGGCATGGTGGCGTGCGTCTGTAGTCTCAGCTACTCGGGAGGCTGAGGCAGAAGAATCGCTTGAACCCAGGAGGTGGAGGTTGCAATGGGCTGAGATCATGCCACTGCACTCCAGCCTG
>NC_045455.1:67490994-67519730 GCF_002776525.5 Piliocolobus tephrosceles | reverse complement strand
GGAAGGAAGGAAGGAGGGAGGGAGGGAGGGAGGGAAGGAGGGAGGGAGGGAAGGAACGAAGGAAGGGAAGGAAAGGAGGGAGGGAGGGAGGGAAAAGAAAAGAGAGAAAGAGAGAGAAACAAAGAACCAAAGGAACCCTGAAAGTTGCCTTGCAACCACAAATCCACTCAAAAATTAGGCTGGAAGGACCGTTCATCTGCCAAATCTAATCTTCCACAGCTTTATGGAAGTAGTCGAAAACCTCAGAAGTTTACCTAATTTGCAAGACATCCTATAGCTGTTCCAGAGTTAGCCTGAAGTGTTTAACTTTTACCTGCTTTATGTACTTCCCCTCAGAAATTAAGAAGTAAACAATCCAAAATTAGTTATCTGGTATAGTCCTATAGAATTAACTGGTCAATTTCTTACAAACTGAAAAGTTAGATGGGTTCCCTCCTTACCTTCGGTGCTGAGAAGAACATGTGGTCCACTGCCGTAACTGAGGCTTTTAATCTTCTTTCCAGATAAGCCTTCTAGCTTTTTGGGTACAAGTGTACTCTGGTTATCTCCAGTTCCTAGACAGTTACTATAGTTCAGTCCAAATACAAAGACCTAGAAAACAGATAGATTTTTTCTGAGTCTTTTGGCCGAAAGCTGTGTTAAAAGCTTCCTTCTCTCCTCTGAAAATAAGACATTTCAACTAGAGAGCTCAGGAGGTGAAAAGAGACAGATATCGTTGTTAAGAAAAATTCAACCTCTGCAGACATTGCTTACGTTTCAGCATGTTTGTCTATATTTTGAAACTCAGAGTGCTGTGGAGTAGAGGGGTACTAAATCAAGAAACTGAAAAAAGAGAAACTATTGAAGTCATAGTCTTCCTGAACTTTAGGATCTCTTTATTTATACCCTGACTTTTCTCCGTCTTTGAACTGCACACTTTGAAGACCAATCCCCAAATAAGCCCTAAAATGAAAGTAGGTTTTAAGAGACTCTTACCTCATCATCGTCAGTAACATACAGTGCTTCACTGGCTGAGGTGCCGAAGACACATGCCTTCCGAATAGACGCGATCTCTTGAGGGGACAGCAGAGTGAAGATGGGCCACTTTCCGACATCCACCATGACTCTGGCTTCAAGCAATTCCTATAAATAAGCCGACATCTCTGCTGGAACAGAAAGGATTCCAGAAAAAAATTAAACAGCCACTGAGCTAACTTTTTTAAAAAAAGACCTGTTAATAAATGCTAACAAAAGCTGATTCTAGAATAAATGAACTACCTTTGGTTACATGGATCACTCACTTTCCCCCAGCCATGTGTGCAATCCTTCCTCCACCTTCAAACCTTTCCTACAACAAGAGAATAACACGTGGGAACTAGCTGTTTGTCTTGCCCACTTCCTAGTCAGTGCTTATCCGTTCCACATGTGCTTCTAACTCACGCTCTTCTTAGACCTCTAAAAACAGCCAAAGTGGCAGGTGAAGACCAAGTTCTGGCTCCAGCACCCTCAACAGCACACACAGAGGGCGTCTGCGGCTGGAGCTGCTTAGCCAAAGCCTTGTCTCCATCTGCCAGAGATACTCTTCCCACGAGCAACAACTTGGATGACAAGGATCAGCTTCAGCTCCAGGTATCATACCACAAATTCAATGAGGATTAAACGCCGTCAAATCAGACTATTCACTATCACTGCACAGACTGCTGGAATAACATTTGAATGTCTTAACAAATGTGTGTGCAGGCGGAGGGGGAGGTATTGGTGAGGACAAGTAAAAGATTTGAGCGGGGAGTAATACATGAACATGGGGAAAAAAAACACTTTTGTTTCAAATGGACAAAAGGGAATAAGAAAATAAGTCTCCCTACCATCCCTCACTGACCCTGTCCTCAAAGGCCACCACTGTTCCCAGTGATCTCTAATTCCTTCTGGAGATAGTGTATACTCATGGAAGCACTACACGTATGCATGGGTGTATGTGTATCTTTAAAAACAAAAGCACAAATGGAAGTTTTTTTTCCCTATTTAACAGTGCATTGGGGAAATCATTCTATATTAGCACACATAGACCTGCTGCATTTCTTTTCAATGGTACTATAGTATTCCATTACATCGATTTAGCAATTTACCTTGTTTTCTACTGAGAGACATTTAAGTCAATACATCTTTTGCTAGAACAATACTGCAATTGTCGCCTGCATATTACTGTATTGACATGTCTTGTTTTATACAGAAATTTCTAAAATAAATTTCTAAAAATGAAAATTGCTAGGTCAAAGTTTAATAGCTATTTTACTGTTACTAGCTACTAATATTTCAAATAATCTTCTAATGAAGTAGTGGCCATATATAAAATCACCATAGATGTAGGATGGCGCCTATTTATACACACCCTTCCCACACAGCATACTCTCATGGTATCTGGTATCTGTTTTGTTTAAACTGACATTTCCCTGCGATGAGTGGAGTTGGATGTCACTTAAAAAAATAATCAGGCTGGGTGGGGTGGCTCACACCCCAGCACTTTGTAATCCCAGCACTTTGGGAGGCCGAGGCAGGCAGATCATGAGGTCAAGAGATTGAGACCAGCCTGGCCAACATGGTGAAACCCCATCTATACTAAAAATACAAAAATTAGCTGGGCATGGTGGTGTGCGCCTGTAGTCCCAGCTACTCAGGAGGCTGAGGCAGGAGAATCACTTGAACCCAGGAGGCAGAGGCTGCAGTGAGCTGAGATCGCACCACTGAACTCCAGCCTGGTGACAGAGCAAGACTGTCTTGAAAATAAAAAATAATGATCAGAATAATTGCAACAGTAACAACTAACTTACTGGGCACTATGTGCCAAACACTGTTTTAAGTAATTTTATATTTATTCATTCATTTAATCCTCACTTTACCCATAAGGAAATGGAGGAAAAAAGAGATTTTAAGAATCTGCTCAAACTTGTAAGCGGCAGAATTGGGATCTGCACCCAGGCAACCTGAAGGCTGAGTCTGCGCTCCTCACCTCTCACTCACATCTTCAGAGCCCACTGTCACTCTTTTGTGCAAAGTGCCTATTTTTTTCTACTGGATCATTGTTCTTTTTCTTGTTCTTGATTTATAAGTATTCTTTGTATGATAAGATGATCTTAAGTGCTTTTAAAAGTTTAAAAATAAAGGCTGGGCACAGTAGCTCGCACCTGCAATCCTAGCACTTAGGGAGCCCAAACCGGAAGGAATGCTTGAGCCCAGGAGTTTGAGACCAGCCTGGGCAACATGGCGAAATCCCATTTCTACAAAAAACACACAAAAAAAGGGCCGGGTGCAGTAGCTCACACCTGTAATCCCAGCACTTTGGGAGGCCAAGGTGGGTAGATCACTTGAGGTCAAGAGTTCATGACCAGCCCGGCCAACAGAATGAAACCCCATCTTTACTAAAAATACAAAAAAAAATTAGCCTGTCAGTAGCGGTGCCTACGTGTAGTCCCAGATACTCGGGAGGCTAAGACAGGAGAATCACTTGAGCCCGGAAGGGGGAGGTTGCGGTGAGCTGAGATTGCGCCACTGCACTCCAGTCTGGGCAACAGAGTGAGAGAGACCCTGTCTCAAAAAAAACAAAAGAAAGAAAGAAAGAAAAAAGAAAAAGAAAAATTATTAGCCAGGCATGATGGCACATGCCTACAGTCCCAGTTACTCAGGAGGCTGAGGTGAGAGGATTGCTTGAGCCCAGGAAGTCAAGGCTGCAGTTGAATTGAGATCGCAACACTGCACTCTAGCCTGGGTGACAGAGGGAGACCCTGTATCAGCAAGATTAATAAAATAAACAAAAAGAAACAAGATGCCCCTCAAACGACCTCTTGTGCCTCTTACAAAACAGATGGAGAAAGGAGTCATAAGAAGTCAAGCCATATAAAGCCATACAAGCAGGTGAGTAAATTTCAAGAAAACCCAGAAGCAGGTTTTCCTAGAATTATGAACCATATCGAGTTAGTCTTCAAAATGTTTAATTTTACACGATACAGAATTAGCCAGAAATATGACTCACCACCTTTAAAATTACAACACAAAAGGTAAGACATTCAAAACCACACAACTTCCTGACAGCAGCACAATTATTCTAAAATCATTAAACAAATATGGGCAACTCTGCCCTCAGGGTTTGGTAATCTACTGCAAGATCAGGCTAACCTTCATAATGATGGGGCATTATTATACGCACTGACTTCATCCATTGCTAAATTATATGAAGCTTTATTTTACAAGGTATTTTTCTGAAGACTTGTCATTTAAGAGTTAATTTAAAAAACCGGTCATGTATCTTACATGTCCACACCCATCATAAAAGAAAAAGGCATCCCCAACAGGCTTGGTAGAGTGGAAATAAGAGTGTTGAGACCTGTGTCCTGGGTTTGCTTTTAAAATCCGTCAGTATGGGGCCGGGCACGGTGGCTCACGCCTGTAATCCCAGCACTTTGGCCGGCTGAGGCAGGTGGATCATGAGGTCAGGAGATCGAGACCATCCTGGCTAACACAGTGAAACCCCATCTCTATTAAAAATACAAAAAATTAGCGGGTGTGGTGGCATGCGCCTGTAGTCCCAGCTCCTCAGGAGGCTGAGGCAGGAGAATGGTGTGAACCCAGGAGGCAGACCTTGCAGTGAGCCGAGATCGCGCCACTGCACTCCAGCCTGGACAACGGAGTGAGACTCCATCTCAAAAAAAAAAAAAAAAAATTCAGTCAGTATGACAGCCATTTGCTGTTTTGAGCCTGGGTTTCCCCCAAACCTAGAAATTTGTGATTTTATGTTCAAGATATAATGAAGAAGCTGGGGGATTTCTTGAGCAGATAAGAACAACAAGGGCAGTAATGTTGGCCAAGCAAGTAATTATCTCCAGCAAGACAATCAAGCAAAGCTAAGAGCAGAAAAGAAGAAATGAACAACTATTCTGAACCTGCCTTGTCATAGACAGTTAATTAAGTAGCTTCCATACATTATTTCATTTAATATTCATAATACTCTCGTAAGGAGGAGACTGTAAACCATTCCTGACAGATGAGGACTGTGGCTCAAAGGTGAAAGGACTTGCCAAGGTCACACAGCAGACCCCTTTAATTTTTCTTATGGGGAGTATCAGTCCTGGCCCTTCAATGGCTGAACTTCCTCAACATCACTTCTTTCTGACTTTATCTTGCCTCGTAAATGTACAGCAGCATCTGTCTTTAAACTGTTTCCAATATAAAAAGTATCCAGGCGGGGCGTGGTAGCTCATGCCTGTAATCCCAGCACTTTGGGAGGCCAAGGCGAGCGGATCACCTGAAGTCGGAAGTATGAGACCAGCCTGACCAACATGGAGAAATCCTGTCTCCACTAAGAATACAAAATTAACCAAGCATGGTGGCACACGCCTGTAATCCCAGCTACTCAAGAGGCTGAGGCAGGAGAATCACTTGAACCTGGGAGGTGGAGGTTGCAGTGAGCTGAGATGGCGCCATTGCACTCCAGCCTGGGTGTCAAGAGCAAAACTCCATCTCAAAAAAAAAAGAAGTAACCACTCTCCCAATAAAAAGCATTCCCCAAGATGCTTCTGCCTAGATTTGCCTGGTAAAGCCTTATGAATGTCATTTATTCCTGCACTTTTGCATCAACCATTGAGAGGCAGGCCTAGAGAACACATGTGACCTCTGTCCTCGGAGCTCACAAGATACAAAGTGCATCCTTGGGCTGGAGACTGCTAAGGCACAAAGTGTGTCTTCATTAGACCATGCTCAACCTGGGCAGCTGAGGACATGAACAGGCATCCTCGGAATTCAGACAAGGTTCCCTGAGAGGTTCTGTGGGGCTATGTGCCATGCAGAACAACAGAACAGGGTCCTTAACTTGGGCGGCTGGCATTTCCCTCCTAAGGCAGGAGAGTATTACTGTAAACACCACCCAAACTTTCTAATTTACTCAAAATTACCACCATCCTCATTATAATTTGACTATTGTGGTGAGGTCTTTAATTATTCCATTTTCCTGGGGGTGGTGGCACCTTTTGCTACTACTAAGAAAACCACATTAAGGATCATAATTATATCAACCTTAAGAAGGATTAATGTGTATACACTATCAATCCAGTAAACTAAAGCTGGTGCAATCATTAAAAATTAACAAGTATTTCATCTGTGATAAAATCTACATCGACTTAAGAACTGTGCAGTTAACAATGACTCAAAAATACAGGATCTGCCGGGCGCAGTGACTCACACTTGTAATTCCAGCTCTTTGGGAGGCAGAGGCAGGCAGATCACTTGAGTGTAGAAGTTTGAGACCAGCCTAGAGGACATGGTGAAACCCTGCCTCTACAAAAAAATACAGAAATTATCCAGGAGTAGTGGCATGCACCTGTTGTCCCAGCTACTTGGGAGGCTGACGTGGGAGGATCATTTGAACCTGGGAGGCGGAGGTTGCAGTGAGCCGAGATCATGCCACTGCACTTCAGCCTGGGCGACAGAGCGAGACTCCGTCCCAGAAACAAACAAAAAAATGCAGGATCCATTGCAAGGAACAGCAACATTAGTTACGACAGCTCTGATATCATGACATCTACTAAATTTGCCTAAACATGAAAGAAAAGTATTAACAGACTTGTTCTAACTATGGAATTTTATTTCAAAGGAATATAAATGTAGTTCAACCAAATTTCATTTAAATAATCATTCCAGGCTGGGCACGGTGGCTCACACCTGTAATCCCAGCACTTTTGGGAGGCTAAGGCAGGCAGATCAGTTGAGGTCAGGAGTTTGAGACCAGACTGGCCAACATGGCAAAACCCTCTCTCTACTAAAAATACAAAAATTACCCCGGGTGTGGTGGCACATGCCTGTAATCTCAGTTACTCGGGAGGCTGAAGTGGGAGGATCATCTGAGCCCGGGAGGCAGAGGTTGCAGTGAGCCAAGACTGTGCAACTGTACTCTAGCCCGGGCGATAGAGTGAGACTCTTGTCTCAAAATAATAATAATAATAATAATAATAATAACAACAATAATCACTCCAGAGGGTTGCACAATAATTTAGATGCTTCAAATAGGAAGATATGAAGTGATTCTATTTGTGTTCTATTCCTGTATGAAGGAGGTATTGCTAATGGGAAGAACCTTCAACTGGCCTATTCAGCCCAGGCCTTCCCTGAGAGTCACGTACCTTGGTAAGTACCCTGAGCAAGGTAGCCCAACTCTCTTCCTTCCCATGGTGCTATGCTTTGTTCAAATTATAAGGACCCCCAAGGAAACATCCCAACAGAAGCTGCCACCCAAACACGTTATACAGCTAAACTATGTGCACATCCCAAATTCAAAACAAAACCACAAAAATAAATGTATCCTGGAAGACTCAGTTAGCTTAGCTATGTTAAAAAACAATATGTACTGTATGATTACAATTTTTCTAAAATATAATATATACAGAAATGTATACACCAAAATATATCTCAATAGAGAGATTACAGGTGGCATCATTTTTTCTTTCTTTGTATTTGTATTCTATTTTTTGGCCTGCCATCCCCACGTCTTTTTTTTTTTTTTCATCAGCAGGGTTGTGACCAAAAAACAAGTCCTATCAGTCTCCTACCTCACTTCCCCCTTACAAATTAGATACACTTCCTAATCTTTTTTTTTTTTTTTTTTTTGAGATGGAGTTCCGCTCTTGTTGCCCAAGCTGCAGTGCAGTGGCACGATCTTGGCTCACTGCAACCTCCACCTCCTGGGTTCAAGCAATTCTCCTGCCTGCCTCAAGTAGCTGGGATTACAGGTGCCCACCATCACGCCCAGCTAATTTTGTATTTTTTTAGTAGAGACGGGGTTTCACCATGTTAGCCAGGCTGGCCTCAAACTCCTGACCTCAAGTGATCCATCCACCTGGGCCTCCGAAAGTGCTGGGATTACAGGTGTGAGTCACCACACCCGGCCTTCTTTGTATTTTTAAAATGTAGTCGCCAATTTCTTTCTTTTTTTTTTTTTTTTGAGACAGTCTCGCTCTGTTGTCCAGTCTGGAGTACACTGGCACCATCTTGGCTCACTCCAACCTCTGCCTCATCAGTTCAAGCAATTTTTGTGCCTCAGCCTCTCGAGTAGCTAGGATTACAGGTGTACACCACCATTTCTCGCTAATTTTTGTATTTTTGGTAGAGAGGGGGTTTCACCATGTTGGCCAGGCTGGTCTCAAACTCCCGACCTCAAGTGATCCACCTACCTCGGCCTTCCAAAGTGCTGGGATTACAGGCGTGAGCCACCGCACCTGGCCTTCTTTGTATTTTTAAATATAGTCTCAAATTTCTTTTTTTTGGGGGGGGGGGGTGGGATGGGACAGAGTCTTGCTCTGTTGCCCAGTCTGGAGTACACTGGCGCCATCTTGGCTCACTGCAACCTCCACCTCCCCAGTTCAAGCAATTCTTGTGCCTCAGCCTCCCAAGTAGCTGGGATTACAAGTGTGAACCACAATGCCCGGTTAATTTTTGTATTTTTAGTAGAGACGGGGTTTCACCATGTTGGCCAGGCTGGTCTCAAACTCCTGACCTCAGGTGATCCACCCACCTCAGCCTCCCAAAGTGCTGGGATTAGAGGCGTGAGCCACCATGCTCGCCACCACGCTCGGCCAGTCCCAAATTTCTATAACAAACACTGTGTGACCAATAAAATGAACAAATATTTCAAATGAAAATAAAAGTTCAATTATTTGAATTATGTTTTACCCCTAGGCTGTTAGAAGTTTTAAGATGTATTCTTGCTTTAGATTCATAACCTAGAGTGGCAGAATGTTTCAGGCAAAATCTGGAAAAATGAATTCTTAATATAAAATTGAACATAGACAGTAGAAATGTAAGATGATACAGCTGCTATAGAAAATCAGATGGTGATTCCTCAAGAAAAAGTAAACATTAGAATTATATTATCTAGAAACTCCATTTCTAGTATATACCCTAAAGAACTGAAAGCAGAGACTTGAACAGATAGTTGTATACCAACGGTCAAAGCCGCATTATTCACAATAGCCAAAATGTGAAAATATCCAAATATCCATGAACAGATGAATGGATAAACAAAATGTGGGCTACACATATGACGGAATATTATTCACCTTTATGAGGAAATTCTGACACATACAACAGGGATGAACCCTGAAGACACTATGCTAACAAGCTAGACAAATATTGTATGATTCCACTTACATGAGGTACCTAGAACAGTCACATTCAAGGAGACAAAGTAGAATTGTGGGTGCCAGGAGCTGGAGGGAGGTAGGAATGGGGAGTTATTGTTTAATGGGTACAGAGTTTCAATTTGGGATGATGCAAAAGTTTTAGGCAACAAACATACGAAAAAAATATTCAACATCACTAATCATCAGAGAAATCCAAATCAAAACCACAATGAAATACTATCTTAAACCAGTCAGAATGGCCATTATTAAAAAGTCAAAAACAAAAGATGCTGGCGAGGCTGTACAGCGGAGGGAACACCATACACTGTTGGTGGGAATGTAAACTAGTTCAGCCACTGTGGAAAGCAGTTTGGAGATTTCCCAAAGAACTTAAAACAGAACTACCATTCAATCCAGGAATCCCAAGACTGATGTATCCAAAGGAAAATAAATTGTTCTACCAAAAACAAAAAAAAAAAGTGCACTTGTATGTTCATCATAGCACTATTCACAATAGCGAAGATATGGAATCAACCTAGGTGCCCATCGACTGTGGATTGGAAAAAGAAAATGTGGTACATATACACCATGGAATACTACACGGCCATAAAAAAGAACAAAATCATGAATGCAGCGAGAGGCTATTATCCTAAGTGAATTAACACAGGAACAGAAAACCAAATACCACGGTATACATGGATATAAAGATGAGAACAATAGACACTGGAGACTACTAGAGGGGCAGGGAAGGAAGGGTACACAGGCTAAAAAACTACCTATTGGATACTATGCTCACTACCTGGGTCATGGAATCATTTGTACTCCAAAGCTCTGCATCACATGCTATACCCATGTAACAAAACTGCATATGTGCTCCCTAAATCTAAAATAAAAGTTGAAATTGGGTCAGGCATAGTGGCTCATGCCTGTAATCCCAGCACTTTGGGAGGCCGAGACAGGTGGATCACAAGGTCAGGAGATCAAGACCATCCTGGCAAACACGGTGAAACCCTGTCTCTACTAAAAATACAAAAAAATTGGCCAGGTGTGGTGGTGGGCACCTGTAGTCCCAGCTCCTCAGGAGGCTGAGACAGAAGAATAGTGTGAATCCGGTAGGCGGAGCTTGCAGTGAGCCGAGATCATGCCATCACACTCCAGCATGGGCAACAGAGCAAGACTCCATCTCAAAAAAAAAAAAGTTGAAATTATTTTGTAGGTAGTCTACAGATGGATGGCGGTGATGACTGTACAACAATGTGAATGTACCTAATGTCACTAAAATGTATACTTAAAAATTGTTAAAATGGTAAATTTTACACTATATATCTTTTACCTCAATTTTTAAAAATCAATCATCCTGTGGGCTTTTATCAAGTCTGCATTAATAAACTCAAAGATACATTTCTAAAACTAAATACAGAAAGGTTTCAGTTCTAAAAAATGCTTTTGGAAAAGTAAAATTATACTGTTTTAATCATGTCTTGAGAATACAAGTTCAGATTAGGGAAATTCTCAAAGGAGCATTTATAAAAGAAATACAGCCTTCTTAGAATTTTCCAGTGCATAGAGCAATTTAAACCAGACCAAACAAGTTGCTAAGATGACAGATCCTTCCAGAGCTTGATTGATAATTATAAAAATGATGAGCTGTAATTAGAATGTCAGTCATCTTTAGTTACTTCTGAAGTACCTCACTAAGACAGTAATTTTAGTAATTTTTTCTGCAAGCCTTCCATATTTTATTTAGGAAATACTTTCTGAAAAACAGTATTAATGTGTTTCATCCTGAATTACTACTCTTTATATGTTATTATTAGGTGAATCAATGTCTTTTTTTTTTTTTTTTTTTTTTTTACTGTATAGAGAGAAAACAAAGGTACAAGGAAAGAAAAGAGGAATGCAAAAATGCCAGCAGAAGTAGAAAGAGTGTGACGTCCTTAAAGATATATGCCAACCCACTTGGATCTTCGTATTTTCTCTGGCACTTGAAAATACATCCTGTATCCCCACTGCACTTATCCTACATCCATTAGTCCTACAGATCAATATCCCATTCCCTGGGATGGCTTATCCTAGCTATTGGCACTGTCCCTCAGAGAACTTGTGGCATGAGGAAGAAAAGGTTATTTTATTTTATATCTGAAAGCAAATTCAGTCAGGACAAACACAGGCCTTCCAATTTTAGAAATCTACATTTAGAACTGAAAGGCTGAAGGAGTAATACAGCAACTAATCTTTTAATTCCTCTAAGAGCACATTTATTTTACTTTCCCCAAGGAACAAATATTAAGAAAAGGTTAATTTTATTTTAGTTTTTTTTTTACTGATCTAGCAAAAATATATTTGGAACATGCTTATGGAGTTTTTAAAAACAACAGGAAATGGAGAGAAATGGTACAGGAAAACTGGTTTTGATGAAATAATGGTCTCAATATTAAACAATACTGGAAATTTAGGGTTGATCTGTAAGCACATGGCTTCCACACAGACCTCAACTAACCAGAACGTATTTGACACAAATACAAGAATGTATTTGTTTGGGCTAGTTTAAATTGCTGTATGTACTGGCTTTTAAATGCCACCAACAGGGTATTTTACCTTTAGATCTGGCTTCTATTGACCTTAGAGCTTTCTAAGGAAAACAGTGGGAAAAGAGTAAGCAATCCTTTAGCACTGGCTAGCACCAAGATTCTGACGCTTCTGGTGTCATTTTAGAAGCATGACATGAGTTTGTGTCATTCTTTATTATGGAAGCTGATAGCCAGAGGAAACTGGAAGGGCTCTGAATGTTGGAAGAATCATTTTAAGTAGCCTAAACATTCTTCAGCATACAAGCTACAGGAAGCTTTAAACTACTCAAAACAGCAATTTCTAATATGCAAAATGGTATTTTTAATTGCAAAAAACTTTGAATTAAAGCATTTACACATACACTGAAAATTCCTAATAGAGGTTTCTCTATTTTTGTAAACTCAGTGGGTGATGATTTTACTTATCAGTTTAAGTTGCTAAGTTGTCTTACGAAAAAAATTTATAATTAATGAGCTATTGATAAAATCTAAGAGGCCTCGGAAAAAAGCACTACTGTATGCTGCTGTAAACAAAATCCAGTTGTCCCTCGGTATCCATGGGGGACTGGTTCCAGGACCTCCTGCAGACACCAAAATCCACAGACACTCAAGTCCCTGATAGAAAATGGCATAGTATTTACATATAACCTACACATATCCTCCTATATACTTTAAATTATCTCCAGATTACTTATAATACCTAATACAATGTAAATGCTTGGTAAATAGTCGTTATGCTGTACTGCTTGAGGAATAATGACAAGAAAAAAATACTCTACATGTTCAGTACAAATGCAATTTTTAACATTTGGGATTTGAGATTGGCTGAATCCACAGATGTGGAATCCATGGATACAGGGAGCTGACTTTAATAGCATACATTAATTCTTCTCCTGCAATGACCCCAGATACCAAGAATGCCAGGGACATCATAAAGAATAATACAATCATGGTCTCTGCCTCTGAGGAACTGAAGGCCTAATGGAAAGTCAGATCCTAAGTAAGTGGAAAACTAGAATGCAAATACAACTGGAATAATTAAGCAAATGAATGCACTATGCAAGTATATGGTCCATGAGATACATGTTAATGTGTCAAATGGTAAATAATTATGTGCAAACTAGTGACGACTATATAAAAATTGTACATAACAGAAAACAATTACACAAAATCCCAGAAACCAAATTCTCCATATTCCAGCAGATGAGAAAATGTGAGCCTTTCCTCAGTGAAGATTATCCAGTTTCCTAGAAGAACAAGTGTTCTTCACAGTCTTCTTCCTTTTTTACCAATAAACGTTCCCATTTGAGCACGAAAGACTGAAGGGTATGACCATCTTTATTTCTGAATCCATTTAATTCTAGAAAAACATTCAAATAAGAGAGCTCTAGGGTTTGGGGTAAACTTTTTGGTATATAACATCACAACTTACGTCATCCATCTATGCTACAGCAAAAGCAATTCAAAAACCCTGTCAAGGTACAAACAGCCAAATGTTACTCTTACCAATTTCTTCCATATAATTCTGATGGGCTTTTTGAGACTGAGCAAATGCTCAGTCTCATTGAGATACCAAATGTATTTCCCAGGTCCAGATAAGCCTCTAAGAATCAGTCTCAAACATGTTTAAATAAAAATAAAACTTAAAACCATTTCACCCACTCTATGGTACAGAGGCTGCAAATCATAGGCGAAGTTTCGAAGATGTGCTGAGACACTAATACTGTTACTACCCCAGCTGCCAGAACAGCTGTCATCCACTTCTCTCTTCTGCAAACACACAGTACTACAAAAATGAAAGGGAGGCCAGGCATGGTGGCTCACGTCTGTAATCCCAGCACTTTGGGAGGCTGAGGCGGGTTGGATCACGATGTTAGGAGATCAAGACCATCCTAGCTAACAACGGTGAAACCCGGTCCCTACTAAAATTATAACAAAATTAGTCGGGCGTGGTGGTGGGTGCCTGTAGTCCCAGCTACTCCAGAGGCTAAGGCAGGAGAATGGTGTGAGCCCGGGAGGTGGAGCTTGCAGTGGGCCAAGATCACGCCACTGCACTCCAGCCTGGGCAACAGAGTGAGACTCCGTCTCAAAAAAAAAAAAAGAAAAAAAGAAAGGGAAAGGAAGAATGCCCTGAATGCTTGACTAAGGAGTCTGAGAATGTACCTTCTCCAAAATAGTTTGTCATCCTTCAAGCTGAAGCCACCTGTACAGGTGAGTGAAGATAATACTCCCACCTTCATTTAGGGAACAGTATGACTAGTGTTTTAGAATTCTCTAACTGATTGTGACTACCCTTTGTTTCATACGTTTTGTTCAAATTCATCACTAATTTAAGAGGAAAATGTAAGTCCCTACAACTGTCATTTCCCAACCACTAATAAGTTATTTGACTTGAAGCACAATTTGCAATGGCCTCTGTAAGCATTTCTTTAGCCCCATCATCCAAGGGGCTGCTTTCACCTCATTCATTTCATCTCATCTCACGTCTAACCTGAGCCATGTGCTCAAAAAGCAAACGAACCAAGTGGCAATAGCATTAGCAGTGAAAAAAATAACATATCTAGGGTTGCGAATCTGACTGAGATCTTATAAAAGTATTGCTTTTATAGGATACTGTTGTTTTCAAAACGAAACCAGAAAAGAAATATCGACGATTAGAAATGTTTTTTCTATAACTTTGTTCTTTGTCACACCAAACAAATAGGTGTCACAAAACAGAACAAAAACAACAACGATGGGTCAAAGTTTAAAGAAATGGATAGATGGCTGGGTGAAGTGGATCACACCCATAATCCCAGCATTTTGGGAGGCAAAGGCAGGAGGATCACTTGAACCCAGGAGTTCAAGACCAGCCTGGGCAAGATGGTGAGACTCCGTCTCCTCAAAAATAAAAAGATTAGCCAGTCATAATGGTGTGCGCCTGTAGTGCCCGCTACTCAAGAGGCTGAGATGGAAGGGTCACCTGAGTCCAGGAGGTTGAGGCTGCTGTAAGCCGTGTTCACACCACTGTATTCCAGTCTGGGCAAGAGAGCGAGATCCTGTCTGAAAAAGAAAAAAGAAATGGATAAAACATAATACTTCATTTTATTTTCCAAATGAATTCAAGGCTGGAATTGGGAAGTCAAATTCAAATCTATTTATGGTTTCATGGATCTTTCTCATGTGGGTATCGCAAAAGTGATTTCATCTATTAGTCTCCAGTTGTATGAAAAGTATCAACTGTACCCTGCAATGACCTAAAGCTAAACTGAAATTCCAGCAATGGACTGGCAGAACCATACACTATTAATTCAATAAATGTTCTTAGGTAAACTGGACACAGAGCCAACATCAACAGAAATTACATGGGGTGGGAAGATCTAGACACATAAACAGATGCTCACAACAGTGTGGCTGGTCTCTGATGGGGAGGGTCAGACGCTATGGAGGCAACAGAATTGGGAAGTGCGCTTCAGCTACCTGAAGAGAAGAGGCACATGCAACACTGAGCACACATGCCAGGTAAGGCTCTGGTGGAGCAACTGAAAGAAAGTCAGCATGGCTGCAGTACACAGCTCAGGCTTTATCCTAAGAGCACCAGGTAATCCCTGAAGGGTCTTAAGCAGGGAAGTGGCATAAACAGATGTAGGTCTATGGAAGATTACTTTGGCTGACCATAGAGACATGAGATGACAAAGAAGTGCTTAGAGGGAGTCCAGGATGGCTATGGTAAGCCAGAAAAGGAGGGATGGAAGCCCACATCAGGAAAATGGAGAAAACTGGACAAGAAGGGAAATCAAGAAGATTCTGCGACTGGCTTAATGGGACAAGGAGCACTGGATAAGCAGAAAGGCAGAGCCAAAGATCACAGGCAGACACTGAGCTTGAATGAGAGAGAACTGTGCTGCCACTCACTACAGCAGAGAGCACAGCAGGCCTCAGGGGTGATGAGTCCTACTATGGACCTTTTGTTCCAGGTACCTGTGGGATATTAAAGCGGACAAGTCCCAACAGATGGATTTAGAAATCTGAAGCTCAAGAAAGGTCTGGATTGGAGATTTGGAAATCTGGCATGAAATCACCCAGGAAAAAAGCAAGTAGAATCAGAAGAGCAGAGTATTTTGAGCAGAACTCTAAGAAACTCCAACAGGACACGGACAGGGAGTACCCCCTAGAAGGGACCGCGAAGGAAGAGGTAGACCAGGAGGAAAACCAGGAGAGCAGAGTGTCACAGAGGCCTGGGGACTTGAGCATCACAGGCAAGAGGCATGCTAGTGTCAAATGCTGCTGAGATCTAAACGAGGGAAGGGTTGAGAAACTTCCATTGGATTTAACAAGGAGAACTACCAGTGACCTTAATAAGAACAGTTTCACAGCGATTGTGGGAGGAAGAAGCCAGGTGTCAGTAGGTTGAGGTGTATGTGAAAGGTGAAGGAAAGGAAACCATGAGTATAAACAACTTGTTCAAGAAATTTCACTCTGAAGGAAAACCGAGAAATCGGGTGGTAATCACAGAATGTGATGGAGTTGCGGGACGTTTTCTGTTAATCTTTTTAATGTAAACATTGTGGGAGGCTTGAACATGTTTGAGCTAATGGGAAGGAGCCAGTAAAAAGATCAAAAACGAGAGGACATAACTCAATGAGGGTCTTAAGAAGGTAGCAGGGAATGGGATCTGAAGCAGAAGTGCAACAGAAGCGCTGGGCGTGGCGGCTCATGCCCGTAATCCCAGCACTTTGGGAGGCTGAGGCAGGTGGATCATCTGATGTCAGGAGTTTGAGACCAGCTTGGCCAACATGGTGAAACCCCGTCTCTACTAAAAATAAAAAAATTAGCTGGGCGTGGTGGTAGGCACCTGTAATCGCAGCTACTCGGGAGCCTGAGGCAGGAGAATCACATGAACCCAGGAGACAGAGGTCGCACTGAGCCAAGATCACGCCATTGCACTCCAGCCTGGGCAACAAAAGCAAAACTGTCTCTAAATAAATAAATAAATAAGTGCAAGAGAAACTGTAGAAAGGAGCAGGTCTTCCTTTTCCTCCCTCCACAAGAGGAGGAGGAAAGGGTGAATGTGAATGAAAGCCA
Organism: Piliocolobus tephrosceles; assembly: GCF_002776525.5. Classification (NCBI taxonomy): domain Eukaryota; kingdom Metazoa; phylum Chordata; class Mammalia; order Primates; family Cercopithecidae; genus Piliocolobus; species Piliocolobus tephrosceles. The sequence continues at coordinate 67,502,956 of NC_045455.1, read as the reverse complement.
TTTAAAGGTTAAGAATCCAGATGCTGGAGGCATACTTGTTCTCTCATTCTCATTCTCTCTCTCCACTGAGTCTCCATTTTACATGCCCACCAGCAATGTAAAACAGTGCTGCTTTCTCCAATATTTACTGTCTATCTTTTGTATTATGCCCATCCTAGTGGACGGGAGGTGGTATCTCATGGTTTTGATTGGCAATTGAGGACCATTCTCTTCTGAGGTTACCTATTTTTCCCTATGAAGAAAGAGTTAGGCTTCTTGCTAAGAGTAAGAGGGGAGGTAGCAATAAAAAATGGAGTGGAGGCTGGGTGTGGTTGCTCACGCCTATAATCCCAATATTTTGGGAGGCCAAGGTGGGAAGACTACTTGAGGCTAGGTGTTCAAAAGACCAGCCTGGGCAACATAGTGAGACCCTGTCTCTACAAAAAATTTAAAAATTAGTTGAATGTGGTGGTGCACACCTGTGCTCCCAGCTACTTGGGAGTGGGAAGGATCACTTGAGCCTGGGAGGTTGAAGCTGCAGTGAGCTATGATCACATTGCACTGTACTCCAGCCTGGGCGACATAGTGAGATCCTGTCTCAAAAAAAAAAAAGTGGAGTGGAGCAACTGAGGGGAAAATGGCGAAGTCTGAAGCAGTCACCAGGGAGGATGGGAAAGAGCACTGAGCAGAGAAACCTAGCAGGATGGTAAGACCAAGCCCAGAGAAAGCTGGAGACCATAGGTCTTTAAAGGTACCCATCTGGTCTCCCGTGAGTTTTTCTACCCCAGGAAAGAGGTGTGCTTTTTTCTGGGTGTTTTTTTTTTAATCTGATCTAACATATAGTTGATTTATATAATTATTTCATTAACTGATCTCCTCTACTAAGTCTATTCTGACTGAATTCAGACAACACTCATCATACCCCTCTTGTGTATACTTCAGCACGTACACAACATGTACCTTTTGTTTGTTTGTTTGTTTTGAGATGGAGTCTCACTCTGTTGCCCAGGCTGGAGTGCAATGGCACGATCTCGGTTCACTGCAACCTCTGCCTCCCCGGTTCAAGTAATTCTCATGCCTCAGCCTCCTGAGTAGCTGGGACTACAGATGCGCACCACCACACCCGACTAATTTTTTGTATTTTCAGTAGAGACGGGGTTTCACCATGTTGGCCAAGCTGGTCTCAAACTCCTAGCCTCATATAATCTGTGGCCTCAATCTCCCAAAGTGCTGGGATTACAGGTGTAAGCCACTGCGTCTGGCCAATATGTAACATTTTTAACTTTTTGTAAAACCAGAGAATATTTTGAAATGTGTCCGAATGCCCTGCCTAGATTCTAGACTCTGTGAGGCCCCAGCCTCCTTTCCTATGCATGACTTACTGTTTAATGTAGTACACACAGAAGGAATATCATCATCATAATAAAGGTCTTTCACTTTCCTTCACCGTTTCATCTACCCCGCAATGACTCCCAGGAAAAGGAGGATACTGTTTCAGACTTCCCAGCTCCCGTATATTAGGAGGAGCCAAGTTCTTGCTGCAGCATATGGGCACTCTTTAATTTTAAAATTTTCAAAGAATTTTTTAAAAGCTACAAGCTTGACAGCTTTGGGTTTGTATGGCTACTTGTTTTCAGAAGTTCACAGAACTTTATCATATGGATCACACACTTAAAAAAAATCACTTGCAAAAAGTATCTTTAAAGATGAATATGCTTCCTCTTCAAGAGAAACAGACTAGCAGGTAGAAGAAAAAGGACCCGTCGAGAGTATTAATAAATAGACTGGTATTCACACAATGGATTAAATGGATTAAAGTCCATCCCACAGATGAACTGCTGTATTAATAGAATACAAATACACAGTTACATCCTCAACCCTGAAAGCAGTTTAAAGGGGTGAAATTCACCCAGTGCTCACTTGAAATGAATAAAGTTTAAACCACCTATAAACTGCCCTCGGGGTTCAATCATTTTTCCATTCCTTCGGCATTATACACTTGGACGGTTTAATGTTATTAGCCCACAATACACACCAGTTTCAGAAACTAACTCAGTTTTTGTACTCTAAGGGCTTTAGTCCTCCCAAAAAAAGAATAGGGCAAAGGCAAAGAAAATCATGAATCTGGTTTTCTAAAAGCATTATCACAACACTGCTTTATAAAATTGTAATCCCCAGCTGCAGAGAGTTCCGCAGATGGCTTGGAAGTGTCTTACATGCAAATAAATAAAAACAAAAGGCCACTTATGAGAGCAGAACACAGCGTGCTCGATAGTCATCTTAAAATAAACCGAGCAGGTAGGTACTTTATCAGAGGCAGGACAAGGGAAACGTCATTTACTTAGTTCACCGCACGCCTGGATAAAGATCCTCACTAACAGAATCTCTACCTTTGTGGATTCTGTGTCGGAAAGGGAAACGATAAAGAATGCGGTTTGTGACAGCACTAATCTCAGGGGGCGAAGAAGAGATGCTAAGATCTTGGAAAGGACAGAGGATACAGAGAGTCAGAAGGGAGGTCTCCTCTCAGTAAAACGGCAACCACAGTAGTCAGACTTCAGCTACGAGCAAAATCGAGTCCATGCAGCTCAAAAAAGAGAGGGAGCAGAGAAAACTTTCCCTCGCCTCTCCCCATCCTTCTCTCCTCCCTGCAGGAAGGCACATTAGCTGAGGTGCTGGCAGGGCCGGGCCGGGGACCCCATCCCTCGCCGCGGACGCAGCGCCCGCGAGGACGGCCCGGCAGCCGGAGCGAGGGAGGCGGGAGGTGCAGGAGTAACGGGGCACACCCGGCCCGGCCTGCAGGGAAGGGAAGCAGGGGAAGCGCCGAAGGGGAAGAGGACTCCGCGAGCTCGACCCCGCGTCCACACGCTACCTGCGAGGTCAGTGCTGCCGCGCCGTCCCGCGAGACCGCAGGGATCTCCGAAGCTCCGATGGGCGAAGAAGTGCGAGAGAGCAGCGGTGCCCACCGGCCGCGAAGGGGAGGAGCGCCAGGGCGCGGGGCCTGCCGGGTCACGTGGCCCCGGCCGCCTCACGTGACCCGGTGCCGCGCGCGCTCGGGACGCTACCCAGCCGTGCAGCCCGCACCGGCCGACCGCGGCCGAAACCCTGCTCTTTGGGCCCTAGAACCCGACTTCTCTAGAAGCCGATTGGCCGTCTGAGGCCCGCCCCGAGGCCCTGCCACCGGAGTGTCCCGATGAAATCCGGTGGCTGCTGCTGGGACTCACAGGCTTTTGTCTCTGAGGAACCAGGAACGCACGAGGCACGGGCTGCTGCTCTGCTCCCCGAGATGCCTTGGCTGTGGGGAGGGTCGGCCTCCCACCCCTAGAGACCTAGGACGGAAAAGCGACCGAAACCTGGCGCCCTGCCCACTCTGGGGCGCGTCTAGCCCCGAGGCACCACCCAGGTGGTGCTGCCTGGGACGAAAGGCCGCTCAGCGGAGACTAGTTTGTTTTACCTGGAGACGCTCCTCTCTCTCCCCGCCCCCCACCTCCTGATTGAAAGCGCCTAAGGCAGGCCAGGGGCTAGGGAAGGTGGCAACAGGACAAAGGTAAAAAGGAAGGAGGAGATGAGGCACAGGTCCTGGTATTGGAAAGAGGCAGAGGTACATCGGAAGCAGGCCGTCGAGGTTAGACGGAACCTAAGAGGGCATCTGGTCCAACCCGATTCTTGTTATCAGTGAGTAAACTGAGGCCAAGAGAGGGACTGCTACGAGCCGCTCCAGCCTATCACCTATAAAGACTACAGTCCCTTTATAAAATACCGTACAGCTTTCGGAGAACTCCCAGTTGGCGCTGCAGGATAAAATCCAAACTTGTTGGCATAGCATTCCAGGCACTTGTTCAAATTTACCTTTCCCATTTGAGCTCCTGGGAATAAACAGAAAAACGTTTCATTTTTTAAATACCACCAGATAACTTCACTTTTGGTAACTTGAATTACTAAAAAAATGCCCTACTATCCCCCATCTCCTGCCACTTCCCCAACATTACTCTAGGCTCTGGATACAAATAATTTGTTTTCCTTGACTACTCAACTTTCTTTAGATTATTTATTTTTTCTCTAAGTTTCTTTACCCTTTACCCCCACTTAAAGAAAGCCAGAGCCAGACATTAGTTAAAATGATAAAAAATGGTATTAAGAAACTAATGCAATAAGTGAATTGAACTCAGTTCTGTATCTATTCTGAGGTGTCCCTCCTGTTGCACTAGTTCCTGAATAAAATGTTTTTACCATTTCAACTACTCTTTGGCTCTGGTTTTCTTCACCAGCCTCCAAAGTGCACATCAGTTTCCTACTCATCTTTCAAAACCCAGGTCAAATACCGCCTACTCTTGTCTTCCCTGCATCCTCTTCCCTCACTTTTTAGCAATTGATGTTCATTCAGACAACGTCAGCTGCAACTTCTTCCCTGATTTCCGGAATACTATATATATTCTGATACACCTCACACTGCCCAGAAATAGACTGCGCATTTCCTGTAAGAAGTGAATTGTCTGTTGCTATCTTCTCCCCTAGGTTATGAACTCTGAAATAGGATTCTTCTGGGTTTAGAACAGTGCCTGGCATGTGATAGATCCTTAATACCCACTGAATGAAGTGGCTTGCCCAAAGTAGTGACAGTTCAGTGAATTTACTAGAAGAGTCCTGTTTTGCTCAAAGAAACTAAAATCAGTTTCTTTTAGTTGCAACCTGATCAAAAGAACTTGTGTAAACATGTTTGGGAGAAAAACGAGGGCATGGAGTGTGAGTAATCAAATATGTCCTGAGCGCTCATTACTTGCACATCAGATGCCTTACTTGGAGCATCTTGGAGGATAAAAAGCTGAATGAGACATGGTTGCTGGTAAGGAATGTCTAGTCTGGTTCATTATTCCAGTACAGGGTGAAACGTATTATGTATGATACAAGGTGCTGAGTGAACACAAACCAAGGACCACAAATCAGGGAATCAGGGAGAAACTTCGTGAGGTCAGTTGGACGGGAAGTAGATAAGAGAGGAAAAGACATTCCAGGAGAGAGCGATGTGTTCAAAGGCAGTGAGACATGAAACAGTACTATTTGTTTAGGAAAAAAACAAATAAGTAGGTACAGTGACTCACGCCTGTAAGCCCAGGCCAAGGCAGGCAGATCACTTGAGGTCAAGGGTTCAAGACCAGCCTGGCCAACTAACCCTGTCTCTGCTAGAAATACAAAAATTAGCCAGCTGGGATGGCACATGCCTGTAATCCCAGCTACTCGAGAGGCTGAGGCACAAAAATCGCTTGAATCCAGGAGGCAGAGATGGGGAGCCAAGATCGCCTCACTGCATTCCAGTCTGGGCGACAGAGTAAGACTGTCTCAAAAAAAAAAAAAAACAACAACCCTTTATTGATGTCTTGATGACTTCATTTACCTCTAGGATGAAGGAAACCTAATTAGGTTAATTTTAATATACTTGAAAGAATGACAAATTTACTGGTATTGGTGTTATTTATTGTGTTGAATAACTTTCTATCAGGCAGATCGTAGGCTCTGCATCTAAAATTGGCCTAGGCCAGGCACAGTGGCTCACGCCTATAATCCCAATGCTTTGGGAGGCCAAGGCAGGTGGATCGCTTGAGCCCAGGAGTTCGAGATCAGCCTGGACAACATAGCAAAACACTGTCCCTATAAATAAATAATAAAACTGACCTGGATTTTTTTAACCTTTTCTTACCTTTTTTTCCCGCCTCAAAAGCTTTCTATGATTATTATCTAAAAATACCAAAATTACTTGTTCCAAAGAAGATGACTTTTTTTTTTTTTTTTGAGACAGCGTCTTGCTCTCTTGCTCAAGCTGTACTGCAGTGGCATGACCATAACTCACTGCAGCTTCAACCTCCATGGGCTCAAGTGATCTTCCCACCTCAGGCTGCTGAGTAACTAGGACCACAGGTGAGGGCCACCAGGCTGGGCTAATTTGTATTTTCTTTAGAGATGGGGTTTGCCGTGTTGGCCAGCCTGGTCTCGAACTCCTGAGCTCAAGCAGTTTGCCGACCTCAGCCTCTCAAAGTGCCAAGATTATAGGTGTGAGCCGCCATGCCTGGCCCCAAAGAAGATTATTTTAGAGCACTCTAAACCTTTCCTATAGGGCAAAATAATTCAGTTAACAGGTAGTACTTTAAGACAGAAACTGGGCTTAACCTCCAGCATATGGAAGGGGAGAACTACTCCACTTAATGCTAATACATGATTATGTTGGGAAAAGTACCTGTCAAGAACCTAATAAAATATCATAAGGTTTGTCCAGGCACGGTGGCACACCTGTAATCCCAGCACTTTGGGAGGCCAAGGCAGGTGGATCACTTGAGATCAGGAGTTTGAGACCAGCCTGGCCAACCTGGTGAAACCCTGTCTGTACTAAAAATACAAAAGTTAGCTGGGTGTGATGGTGGGCACCTGTAATCCCAGCTACTCAGGAGGCTGACGTGGGAGAATCGCTTGAACCCGGGAAGCAGAGGTTGCAGTGAGTTGAGATTGTGCCACTGCCCTCCAGCCTGGGCAACAGAGTAAGACTTCGTCTCTAAAATAAAATAAAATAAAAATAAAAAATGAATAAAATTGCTTCCTTGTCCTTTGGCAGGCAAAATAGCTTTTTCATTTTTTCATTTTTTATTTTTTGACACAGGGTCTTGCCCTGTCACCCAGGCTGGAGTGCAGTGTCATGATCTCAGCTCACTGCAACCTCCACCTCCTGGACTTAAGCGTTCTTCCCACCTCAGCCTCCCAAGTAGCTAGGACTACAAACGCATACCACCACACCTGGCTACTTTTGTTTATTGTTTGTAGACAGAGGATCTCACTATTTTGCCCAGGCTGGTCTTGAACTCCTGAACCCAAGTGATCCTCCCACCTCAGCATCCCAAAGTGCTGGGATTACAGGTGTGAGCCACTGCACCCAGCCCAAGAGAGCTTCTTAATTATGGAATTTCTTCACTGTCCATGTCAGCTGATGGTGAAATGTTTACTTTTTATTCATTAGCAGTGGTCCTTGTTCCACCTGCATTTAGCTGTGGTAGCACCGCAGCTTATTAGGAGGTTACCAACTTCTGGTGGGAGATACGCAGTCTCTAGTCTTCTGAGACGTAGAAGTTCTGACTGCAATTGACTATGAAGCAGGACTGGTCCTCTGAATGTTAATATGCATCTTGAAGACTACTTAGAGTGTCCCTGGGATGATGATGGAAGTAGTGAGAATATTCTCAGATGGGGCTTGACTCACTCGTTTAGAATATTAAAGGTGAAGTTAACCTGGGACAAACTCAGTGACACTATGAGGAAACAATCAGAGAAATACATAATGGCAGACAAGAACCCTTCTAGCCTTGGTTTCTTCAAAAAGTTAAATTTAGGGGGAAGGCCAGGTGTGGTAGCTCTCACCCATAATCATAGCACTTTGGGAGGCCAAGGCAGGCAGATCACTTGACGTTAGGAGTTTGAAACTAGCCTGGCCAACATGGTGAAACCCCATCTCTACTAAAAATATTTTAAAACATTAGCCAGGCGTGGTGGCAGGTACCTGTAATCCCAGCTACTTGGGAGGCTCAGTCAGGAGAATCACTTGAACCCAGAGGTGGAAGTTGCAGTGAGCAGAAATCACACCATTGCACTCCAGCCTGGGCATCATGAGTGAAACTCCATCCCAAAAAAATTAAAATTGAAAAATTAGGGGGTTAAAAAAAAAGAGGGGGACTGTTCTGGATTAAAAGAGACTGAAGAAACATGATATTCAAATGCATTGCATGAACCTTGGATAGAATCCTGGTTCCAATTTTATTTTTTAAGAGATGGGGTCTCACTCTGTCAGCCAGGCTAGAGTGCAGTGGCACCATCATGGCCCACTGCAGCCTCAAACTCCTGGGCTCAAAAGATCCTCCCACCTTGGCCTCCTAAAGTGTTGGGATTACAGGTGTGACTCACCACGCCCAGCCCCTTGGTTCTAGTTTTTTTAAGCTATAAATAATATTTTGTAGAGAATCAGAAATTTAATATGGACTGGATATTAGATAGTATTGGATTACTGGGGTTTTTTTTAGATATGGTAATAGTAATATTAAGAATATCCTGGCTGGGCATGGTGACTTTTGCCTGTAATCCCAGCCCTTTGGGAGGCTGAGACAGGAGGATTACTTGAGCCCAGGAGTCTGAGACTAGCCTGGGCAACACAGTGAAACCCCATCTCTAGCAAAAATTAGCCAGGCAAGATGGCACACAGCTGTGGTCCCAGCTACTCGGGAGGCTGTGGTGGGAGGATTGCTTGAGTCCGGGAGGTCAAGGCTGCAGTGAGCTGTGATTGCACCACTGCACTCCAGCCTAGGCAACAGAGCAAGACCTTGTCTCAAAAAAAAAAAAGAGAGAAAGAAAAGAATGTCCCTATTTTTATGAGATGTGTACCAGAATAATTAAGGACAGAGTGTAATGAGGTCTGCAAATGATTCACACAAAAAATTAATACTGTATATATCCATGTCCATAAAGAAAGAGAAAATATGGCAAAAGGTTTGCAATTGTTAAATCGAGGAACTGTTCTTTATACTCTTAAACTTTGAAATTTCCTTTTCTTTTTTTTTTTTTTTTTTTTGATACGGAGTCTCGCTCTCTTGCCCAGGTTGGACTGCAGTGGCATGATCTCAGCTCCCTGCAACCTCCACCTCGGAGGTTCAAGTGACTCTTGTGCCTCAGCCTCCCCAGTAGCTAGGATTACAGGTGTACACCATCACGTCTGGCTAATTTTTGTATTTTTAGTAGAGATGGGGTTTCACCATGTGTGATCCACCCAGCTTGGCCTCCCAAAGTGCTGGGATTACAGATGTGAGCCACCAGGCCCAGCTAAACTTTGAAATTTTCATAGCAAAATATTGTAAGGTGGGATGAGATGTGCCCTTTATATTTCAAACTAAGAAAGCAGGATATTTCATTAATGTGTTTATTCATAAAGATCTTTTGAATGCCTGCTATGTGCTAGGCACTGTAATAAGGTCTGGGTGTACCTTGGTGATTAAAATAGTAATATTTTCTTTTATAAATGTTATGCTGCATTACCCAATCTCTCCTTTAAGACTGAAGGATTTATTCCCCCAGCTTTTGGGAAGCTTGTATTCTGACAGCCTTCTTCAGTGACTGTCTTGCTAAAGACAGGACCTTTCCTTATGCAAGGTCCAGCCACCTTCTAGGGGCAGCCTGCAACAAATGACTAGTCCATGTGGGAATGTTAAGACCTGATCTGCGGTGGCTCGCGCCTGTAATCCCACCACTTTGGGAGGCCAAAGCTGAGGATCACTTGAGGCCAAGAGTTTGAGACCAGCCTGGCCAACATGGTGAAAAACCCCATCTCTACTAAAAATATGAAAAATTAGCTGGGTGTGGTAGCTCATGCCTGTAATCCCAGCTACTCGGGAGGCAGAGGCAGGAGAATCGCTTGAACCCAGGAGGCAGAGGTTGCAGTGAGTCAAGATTGCACCACTGCACTCCAGCCTGGGCCACAGAGCAAGACTCCATCTCAAAAAAAAAAAAAAAAACTGACCCTTTCACTTCCTCAGGGAACATCTCCGAAGAGTCAGTCCAGCTTTGGAACTCCCCACAGGGTTGACTGAAGGCTGGTTGTGACTACACTGCAGCCCACTTTCTCTTTCTGCCAATTTTGCTTCCATCCTTTTCCTCCACAGGTCCCAAGACCATCTACCACTGAAGAGGCGTTAAATAACCAAGTGGAATGACTCAGTCGGTTGATGTCAGCCAGCTTTTTCATTAGCCACCCTAGTCCTGACACAATGGTTTCATAAACAGAGGAGACATGGAAGCAAAGAAGGAGGCTATCCATGGGCCTAACCACATGATGTCCCACTTACCGTTGTTAATCTAGCTACTGTCACAGCCACATAATCACCCTGACACCAACAGAAACTGTTGTTGAAACTCAGTACAACAATATCCCTTGAAGATACCAACCAGCCACTGGGTGGCAAGTTGACCGTATTGAACTCTTTCCGTAATGAAAGCAGCAGCCATTCATTTTCACAGGAAGAGGCAGGTAGTCTGTATATGGGTTTGCCTTTCCTGCCTGCAGAGTCTCATCTGACATGACCGTCAAGAGCTTATGCTGTATTTAATCCACCAAGGTGGCATTCCACATATCATTGCTGCAGACCAATTGGCCAACTTTATGGCAAAGGACATACAGCGGTGGTCACATGCCCATGGAATCCACTGGACCTATCATATGGCACACCACCCAAGTTACTGGCCTCATAAGCAATGGAACAGCCTATTGAAAGCTTGGCTAAAGTGCCAGCTTGGAAGTGATACCCTGTGAGGATAAAGTACTACCCTTGGAATGCTTTTACACTGTTGGGGGGAGTGTAAATTAGTTCAACCACCGTGGAAGGCAGTGTGGTGATTCCTCAAGGATCTAGAACCAGAAATACCATTTGACCCAGCAACCCCATTACTGCATATATACCCAAAGGATTATAAATCATTCTACTGTAAAGACATATGCATATGTATGTTTACTGCAGTACTATTTACAATAGCAAAGACTTCGAACAAACACAAATGCCCATCAATGATAGACTGGATAAAGGAAATGTGGCACATATACACCATGGAATACTATGCAGCCATAAAAAGAATGGGATCATGTCCTTTGCAGGGACATGGATGAAACTGGAAGCCATCATTCTTAGCAAACTAATGCAGGGGTAGAAAACCAAATATCACATGTTCTCACTCATAAGTGGGAGTTGAACAATGAGAACACATGGACACAGGGCAGGGAACATCATACACCAGGGCCTGTCGGGGGGTCGGGGGCAAGGGGAGGGAGAGCATTAGGACAAATACCTGATACATGCAGGGCTTAAAACCTAGATGATGGGTTGATGGTTGCAGCAAACCACCATAGCACATGTTACCTACATCACAAACCTACACATTCTGCGCATGTATTCCAGAACTTTAAAAAAAAATTTTTTTTAAAGCACTACCCGTCAGGATGCAGTAATGCCTAAAGTCAGTCACCATTATATAGTGCTATATCCCCAAGGAATACCTGGGAGAGGAATCCATGGTGTGGGAGCAGCAGTGTCCCCACTTGCTATCAGTCCTGGTGACCCACTAAAAGAGTTTGTGCTTTCATCCTCACAAATGTAGCCCACAGGGTCAAAGGTCTTGGTTCCCAAAGGGGAAACATTTCCACCAGGGAACACAGCAAGAGTCTTCATTGAACTTTAAGCTACATCATCATCCAGGCACTTTGGGCCTTTCATGCCAAGGACTTTCCTTGCTGAGGCAAGAAAAGGATCCTAGTTGGGGTGATTGACTCTTATCAAGAGGCAGTCCAGCTATTGTTACACAATGGAGGCAGGAGGCATGTGTTTGATACCCACATCATCAAGTTGGACATCTGTTAGTACCAGCTTGCACAATTTCGATGGCAAATGGACAAGTGCAGCAGCTACACCTTGAGAAGGTACAGCAAACAGGGACCAGAATGCCTCAGTTTTGAGAGTCTGAGTCACCCGCCCAGGAAAGTCACCTAAACCTTCACAGGGCCTCGTCGATGGTGAGGAGAATCTAGAATGCACAGCAGAGGAGTGGGGGGATGAATATCACCTCAAGACCAGCTGCAGCTTCAGGGAGGCTGTAGTTCATCCTACCAACCCTCCTTTTACAAGTCATCCCCAGGAAGAAAGGCCCACCAGTGTCCTGAAGGAGCCACTCCCAGAACTCTTGTAAAGAAAGTAGATTTGAGTGACACTTGCTGTATTAGGCTGTTCTCACATTGCTATAAAGAAATATCTGAGACTGGGCCGGGCGCGGTGGCTCAAGCCTGTAATCCCAGCACTTTGGGAGGCCGAGACGGGCGGATCACGAGGTCAGGAGATCGAGACCATCCTGGCTAACACAGTAAAACCTCGTCTCTACTAAAAAGAATACAAAAAACTAGCCGGGCAAGGTAGCGGGC
>NC_045455.1:67460723-67490894 GCF_002776525.5 Piliocolobus tephrosceles | reverse complement strand
CAGGAGCAAGTGAAGGGAGTGGGGTAGATGCCACACACTTTTAAAACTGCCAGATCTCATGCAAACTCAGAGCGAGAGCTCACTTATCACCCAAGAGGATGGCACAAGCCATTCAGGAGGGACCCACCCCACCTTCCCCTGTGATCCCAACACCTCTCACCAGGCTCCACCTTCCAACATTGGGGATTACATTTCAATCTGAGATTTGGGTAGGGACAGATATCCCAATGCTATCGGGATAGCTGTGGACTGCCTTGCCTGGGTCATAGCTGTCATCCCTCTGGGGATGGCTTCAGCTGAAGAGAGCTGCCTCAGTCTAAGTCTGGCCTGTGCCGGGCAGCTAGTGTATGGCGACTGATTGATGCCCAATCCTATTTCCTTTTGTTCAATGGGTGTTGATTAGAGTGCCTCCTTGTAAACTTCCTATGTGCTAATCTCCATCTCGCAGTTGGCTTCCAGGGAACATCTTATCTGTGATAGTCTCTCCAGTGTAGATTATAGTTTGCAGAAGACAGCAAACAAGCAAAATAGATTTGTCATTTGTACACTGAAGGAAATGAACAAGATGCAATGGTGGCAGATAACAAGGAGGTGTACCGGGAAGAACTCTAAACAGATAGAAGCCAGCCATGTGAAAAGCAGGTAGGAGAGTGTGTCCCAGAAAGAGAAACAGCTCTGATAAAAGCTGATCCCAAAGAGTCAGGCATGTTTAAGTATCACCCAGAGCTTTGTAATCTTTTTAAAAGTTTTTCTGTGGCCAGGTGCAGTGGCTCACACCTGTAATCCCAGCACTTTGGGAGGCCAAGGCGAATGGATCACCTGAGGTCAGGAGTTTGAGACCAGCCATGGCCAACATGGTGAAACCCTGTCTCTACTAAAAATATAAAAATTAGCCGGGCATGATGGCGCATGCTTGTAATTCCAGCTGCTCAGAAGTCTGAGGCACGAGAATCACCTGAAACTGGGAGGTGGAAATTGGAGTGAACCAAGATCACGCCACTGCACTCCAGTGCAGTGCAGCCTTGACCTCCCCAGGTTCAAGCAGTCTCCCACCTCAGCCTCCCAAGTAGCTGGGACTACAGGTATATGCCACCATGCCCCACTAATTTTTTTGTAGAGACAGGGTTTCACCATATTGTCCAGGTTGGTCTCAAACTTCTGGGCTCAAGCAATCCATCCACCCTGGTCTCCCAAATTGCTAGGATTACAGATGTGAGCCACTATGCATAGCCTAAAGGATTTTATTTCAAATGCAATGGGAAGCCTTCAAAGAGTGTTAAGACAAGAGAGTAACATGCTATGATTTACATTTTTAAAAAATTCTCTCTGGATACAGTGTGGAGAACAGATTGGATGGGGGGAACCATTAAGAAGGTTATTTGCAGGGCGGGGCGTGGTGGTTCATGCCTGTAATCCCAGCACTTTGGGAGGCCGAGGTGGGTGGATCACGAGGTCAGGGGATCGAGACCATCCTGGCCAACATGGTGAAACCCTGTCTCTACTAAAAATACAAAAATCAACCAGGCGTGGTGGTGTGTGCCTGTAGTCCCAGCTACTCAGGAGGCTGAGGCAGGAGGATCACTTGAACCCAGGAGGTGGAAGTTGCAGTGAGCCGAGATTGCTGCACTCCAGCCTGGGTGACAGAGCAGGACTCCATCTCAAAAAAGAAATAAAAATTAAAATAAAATAAAAATGTTATTGCAGTATCAAGGGAAGATGCCCACCCAAAGTCTGTCCCTTCACACCAAACCATTGTCCAAATGCCCAAGACCCTGGAATTCAGCTCCAACCCACTTCCAAGATTTGCATGGGCCTCTTCCCTAGGTCCTCCTCAATAGCAGACTGCACACACCTAGAGCCATGGGGTGGCCTGTCTGTTTGTGGGGAATGTGGACAGAGTTTGGAAGAGAAGTATCCACAAGCATGTGGGTAAAGCCCCTTGCAGTGCCAGATGAAGCCAAGATTGGAAATGGAGGGGGATGAGGTGAGGGGAAAGGGGCCAGAGTGGTAATCACTCCCTATCCTGCCAAGTTCCAATATGAAACTCCTAGGATTTCTAAATTCAAGGCATGGCCATCCAAGTCACTAAAAAGCTGTATCTGTCAAGATAGGAGGATAGGCTGGGTGTGGTAACTCACACATGTAATCCCGATGCTTTGGGAGGCTGAGGATGGAGGATCATTTGAGCCCAGAAGTTTAAGACCAGCCTGAGTTACATAGCGAGACCTCCATCTCTAAGAGAATAAAAAAAGAATTATCCAGGTGTAGTGGTGCATGCCTGTAGTCCCACCTACTCAGGAGGCTGAGGCAAGAGGATTGCTTGAGCCTGGGAAGTTGAGGCTGGAGTGAACTGTGATTGTGCCACTGCACTCCAGCCTGATGGATGACAGAATGAGACTGTCTCAAAAGAAAAACAAAAGGAGGATAGACATATTTTATTTAACAAGTTGTTTGCTTGATTTCTGACTTAAAAATTTTTAGACATATGGTATCCCCATTTGTAATTTTGCACTGGGTCCTACAGATGTTCAGAATAGCCCCGAAAGTCACATTACCTATAAAGAAAATAAGAGACCAAAAGCTGGTCTCCTATTTCAAACAGTAGATAATGCACAGAGGATAATGGAACATCTTCAAAATGGAGGGGGAAATTTTTTGTCAATTTAGAATTCCCTATCTAGTTAAACTGGTATTCAAAAATGAGGATAAAATAAAGACATTTTCAAACCAGGACTAGAAGAATTTCCCACTCACAGACCCTTGGTGAAAGAAGTCCTGAAGGATGTAGTTTGTTTATTTTGAGACAGAGTCTCACTCTGTCACCCAGGCTGGAGTGCAGTGGCGCGGTCTCGGCTTACTGCAACCTCTGCCTCCTGGGTTCAAGCAATTCTGCCTCAGCTTCCCGAGTAGCTGGAACTAGGTATGCGCCACCATGCCTGGCTAATTTTTTCGTATTTTTAGTAGGGACAGGGTTTCACCATGTTGGCCAGGCTGGTCTCAAACTCCTGACCTCAAGTGATCTACCTGCCTTGGCCTCCCAAAGTGCTAGGATTACACGTGTGAGCCACCGCACCTGGCCAGGATGTAGTTTAGAAAGGAAAAATAAACCCAGCAGAAAAGATCAGTATGTGAGGCTTAATGATGAGCAAAGAAATGACTGATTTTTAGAGGATAAGCACATAGTGGAACTAGACTAGTACCTAGCCATCAAATGAAAGGTGAGAGGCAAGATTCACAGTTAAAACAGTCTAAGGTCTTTATGATGTAAGGTATACAATTTAAACTTTTTCAGCTATAACTGTTTAATTTTTTAGAAAAATTTTTTATATATTTTTGTGTGTGTGGAGATGATGGAGTCTCACTATGTTCACCAGGCTGGTCTTGAACTGCTGGCCTCAAGCAATCCTCCTGCCTTGGCCTCCCAAAGTGCTAGGACTACGGATGTGAGCCACCACACTGGGTCTCAGCTATAAATTTTAATATTTTTAAAGTAACTATCTTAAGCAAATATGCAAAAAGAAAGAAAAAAGTGAATAGGATGAAAGACCCCCTCCCCGCAAAAAGCAAAACAAGTTTAGTTGGTAGAACATATAAAATAGTTCTCATTTCAATATGAAAACAGGCACTAATTTATTTTTTTGTAGAACTCCTCTAACCCAAACCACTGACTATAAAATACCGCCTCTGCCATAGTTGTCCCCCAAATACAAGTTATTATTCATCTGTGAAGGAAGCTTTATGAGAGCTATTGCACTTTATTCTTATAAAACTCCATGAAAGATAGACATTAAAATGTTTGCGGAAATCTCATAAACTTGGCTTTTAAATGAATGAGCCAGTCATCAACAGCTATTTGCACAAAACTTTACTCTTTTCTCTGAGCAATACAAAGAAAACAGGACAGTCCCTCCCATGAAGGAGCTTAAAATCCGATTTGGCAGAAGCAAGCTGTATAAACTCACCTGGAAATAAAACCTGGGATAGAAGACAGCAAATAGTAAAAGGCTGCAATTGGCATAACCCTTACAAGTCTTGGAAGGTTTTGACTCAATACATGAAATTTGAGCTTTAAGAGAGGTAGAATTTTGTTAGAGAAAACTGGGGGCTGGCATAAGCAAACAGTACTAAAACAACAAAAGGTGTTAGAACTAAGACGGAAGGTATTTTCAAAAAAGAAGAGTAGCTGGGTGTGGTGGCACATTTCTGTAGTCCTATAACTGCCCAGTGGGTTCATTTTCCCTGCTGCCCAGATAGAGCTGATTTATCCAGACAGGGGAGTCATGATACAGAGTTTAACTCACACAGAGCTGGCTGACAGGAGACCAGAGTTTTTTTATTACTCAAATCAGTCTCTTCAAAGATTTAGAGACTGGGGTTTTTCAAAGACAGTTTGGTGAGTACAGGGCCAGTAAGTCGGGAGTGCTGATTGGTTGGATCAGAGATGAAATAATAGGGAGTCAAAGCTGCCCTGCACTGAGTTGGTTTCTGGGTGGGGCCACAGGACTGGTTGATGAGTCCAGGTGAACCCATTAGTCGTTGAACTCGCATTAGTCATTGAACTCCTGACCTCAAGTGATCCACCCACCTTGACCTCTGAAAGTGCTGGGATTACAGGCATGAGCCTGTATTCAAAAAAGCAAAACCCCGAAAAGACATCTCAAAAGGCCAGTCATAGGTTCTACAATAGTGATGTTATCTGCAAGAATAATTGAGGAAGTTGCTGATCTTTGGCCTTCACAACAGTGGTTGGTAATATTTTAGCTAAGCCTATATCTTAATAGAATCCAGGCCCCGCCCATCCTCCTAACTTGACCTTCCATTAGCTTTACAAGGGCAGTTCAGTTTTGGGGGAGGGCTATTAACGTTTAAACTATAAACTAAATTTCCCCCAAAGTTACCTTGGCCCACATCCAGGAATGAGCGAAGACAGCCAGCCTGTGAGACTGGAAGCAAGATGGAGTCAGCCATGTCAGATTTCTTTTACTGTTGTAATTTTGCAAAGGCAGTTTCAGCCCCAGCTACTCAGGAGGCTGAGGCAGGAGGATCACTTGAGCCCAGGCATTCGGGCTGTAGTGCACTATCATGGTGGCTGTGAATAGCCGCTGGACTCCAGCCTGGGCAATGTAGGACCCAGTCTTTAATTAAAAAAAAAAAAAAAAAAAAAAAAAGGACAATTCCTAATGTGTCATGGGATTACAGTTAAAAAAAAAAAAAGGGTAATCATTGTGTGAAATACTGAGAGAAACCATTGAATGAATCATAATATGGACTGAAGTAATCACAAGGATGAAATAATTGAAAATACTGTTTTCAATATGACACCAACTTGAATATTTTATCTAATTTCCCTTCTTAGATATGCCATTAAAATTTTCAAAAACTGTAGCAAATATAAATACAAGATGTTGACTTTCTGTGAGTTATACATATGAATATAGCTTAGAGTTTTCCTGCTTCCACACACAACTTTATTTCCTAGACTTTCTCTAGCTTAAAAACATCCTGCAGACAGAATCACCATTATATTGCTTGTGTTTTAAGTTCAGGGCTGTAGGCTTCTGGTTTGTAATAATGAGAGAAACGCTATTAATAGTATTCCTAAAGGCATAAAGCTTTTCTTCAAGCCATGACTCAGGGACCAAGCCTCCTTTCATTTTGTGGCCCCGCCATCTTCAACAAGTGGTTTCCAGGGTCTTTGCAGAAGGAGAAAGAAGAAGGAGGACCACTATGGGAGATCTGTGTGTGAGTTTAGCCTAGAAGTAGCATGCCTCTCTTCCTTTTGTTACAGTAGGTAGTTAGGCAGACATGAGCAGGGCAGGAGAGCACTCCCACACCACAACCAGGAATGTCAGGAAACCATCAGGTAATGGTCAGGCGGTTGTTAACTGTCTCTCTAAAATAATACTTGGTTGCAGCCAGCGCCAGAGAAAGGCAGGTTCCCAATAAATAGAAAACACCTGAAACTGGTGAGCACCAGCTTCCTGGTAAGATCTCAGGAGTTGGGCGAGTGGGGTCAAGCATGAAAACTAAGAGGCAAAAGGGCAGAGTTTAACCGGTATATGACCTTCCTCTAGAACACTCAACTGGTAAGGGAAAAACGCCTCAAGTGAGCACGTGCACAGCTTCAGTAAACACACTGCACATGCGGCCCCTCCCAAGTGCTGGCCGGCCAGTGTGAATGCAGACAGCCCACCCCTAAGGAAGAACCGGGAGAAGACGTGTAACCCACTGGAAGCATGCCAGTGTATAAAGCCCAGAGTCAAAGGTCAGACTGTGCACTTGAATCTCTCACGTTGCCTGCTTGACCCTCTTCCAAGTGTACATTTTTTTATTCCTGCTCTAAAACTTCTTAGACTTTCACTCCTGCTCTAAAATGTGCCTCAGTCTCTCCCTCTGCCTTATACCCCTCCGTCAAGTTCTTTCTTCTGAGGCGGCAAGAATTGAGGCTGCTACAGACCTGTATGGATTCACTGCTGCTAACACTTTCACATTCCAGATCAGGACTCAGTTGCATGGCCACAACTAACTTAAGTGAAGATGGAAAATGTGGTTTAACTGTTTGCTCAGAAAGAGAAAGAAACACTTTAGTCAACAGTTGGCCAGTCTCTGCCATACATACTTTCTTCCCATTTAATCCTAACAACCCCATAAAATATGTACTATAACTAATACCACTTTATGGATGAGGACATTGAAATCTTTTTTACTTGTACAAATGTATGGGGTACATGTGAAATGTAGTTACATGTATATAATGTGGAGTAATCAAGTCTGGTTTTTTTGTTTTGTTTTGTTTTTGTTTTGGTTTGGTTTTTTGTTGTAGGTTTTTGGGTTTTTTTTTTTTTTGAGACAGGGTCTTGCTCATGGCTCACTGCAGCCTTGACCTCCCAGGCTTCAGCAATCCTCTCTCAGCTTCCCTGGTAGCTAGGACTATAAGTGCACACCACCGTGCCTGGCTAATTTTTTTTTATTTTTTGTAAAGACAGAGTTTCACCATGTTGCATAGGCTGGTCTCTAACTCCTAAGCTCAAACCATCTGCCCACCTGGGTCTCCCAAAGTGCTGGGGTTACAGGTGTGAGCCACTATGCCTGGCAAGAAACTGAAATTTTGATAGGCTGATTACCATACCTAATACCTCACAGTTAATAAATGGCAGAACTCAAACTCAAACATAGGCAGTCTAACTCCAGAAAGCATATTCTTTAAAAAGCTATTATAACATGACTGATATTCCTTTTACTGAAGAAGAATATTTAAGCCTTTTTAGTTGTAAGAGAGATATGATAATTATGGAACTTTAAGTAAATACAAACCCATCATTTTGGAGAAGATGATACTGAGATTTAGAGGCAGAATGTTCTACCAAAGGTTAAATCATTGCTGCCCATGTACCATACAATGTAAAGTAACATTTTTTAAAGAGAATACAATCTTGGCCGAGTGCAGTGGCTCATGCCTGTAATCCAAGCACTTTGAGAGGCCAAGGTGGGCAGATTAGTTGAGGTCAGGAGTTCAAGACCAGCCTGGCCAATATGGTGAAACCCCGTCTATACTAAAAATACAAAAATTAGCCAGGCGTGGTGGTGGGCACCTGTAATCCCAGCTACTTGGGAGGCTGAGGCAGGAGAATCACTTGAACCCAGGAGGTACAGGCTTCAGTGAGCTGAGATCACGCCACTGCACTCCAGCCTGGGGGACAGAGCAAGACTCTGTCTCAAAAATAAAAATAAAGAAAATACAATCTTCACAACTTAATAACTTATGTTATTCTTTCTAAAAATTAATTTCCTAAACCATGTAGTTTAATGTGATTTAATGTAGTTAAATCCAAACATTAAAACTTGTTTCTTGAAGGGCACAGTGGCTCGCACCTGTAATCCTAGCACTTCGGGAGTCTGAGGCGGGCAGATCGCCTGAAGTCAGGAGTTCGAGATCAGCCTGGCTAACATGGCGAAAACCTGTCTCTACTTAAAATACAAAAATTAGCTGGGTGTGGTGGTGCATGCCTGTAATCCCAAATACTCGGGAGGCTGAGACACGAGAATCGCCTGAACCCAGGAGGTGGAGGTTGCAGTGAGCCGATATCGCACCACTACACTCCAGCCTGGGCGGCAGAGACAGACTGTCAAAAAAAAAGAAAAAAAAAAGGAAAGTAAAGAAGAAACTTGTTTCTTGATGAAGTTTGTTTTCCTGGGATCACACACAGATCTCCCACAGTGGTCCTCCTTATTCTTTCTCCTTTTGGAAAGAGCCTGGAAACCACTTGTTGAAGATGGCGGGGCCACAGATTGAAAGGAGTCTTGGTCCCTGAGTCATGGCTTGGAGGAAAGCTTTATGCCTTTAGGAATACTATTGTTTGTTGGGCCTGAAGAGGAAGTACTTCACAGAGCAAGCCTGCCACCATGTGGCGCAGGCCCAAACCTAGCATCAGTTAAAGGTTCATTTGCATTTACTTTGTTGCCTCTGGTTCATCTACTAACCAACCTAGATTTAATGCTGTCTAATGAGAAATTAACACCAGGTGTATTCCATAGGTTTATGTAGTTTTTAATTTCAAGATACATTTCTTCATCCAATTCTGAAATCATTGCAATATTTCCAAACCGGCTACAGAAGTGACCACAACGTTTAAAATATGATCCAGGCACATTCACAAGAGGATTACTTCAGTGCATCACAAACATGGAAACAAACTCAGCAATTTGTAGGATTTATCTCAGTTCACTCAAAAGTTGATCAACAAGCCAGATTACAAGGCAGAATTAGGGCCGGGTATGATGGGTCATGCTTGTAATCACAGCGCTTTCGGGAGGTGAGGTGGGAGGACTGCTTGAGCCCAGGAATTTGAGACCAGCCTGGGCAACAGGGTGAGACCTTGTCTCTACAAAAAATAAAAAAATTAAAAGGCAGAATTCCTTGGAATGGAAATAGTGTGAAGGACTGTTAAAAATGGATGAAACACTCATGTAAGGAGAGTTAGAACTTAACAGTTTCCTAGAGTTTTAACAATCTATAAGCTTAATATGTTCTAACATGCCAGGCTGACATTTCTCAGAACTCTCTCTACGTTTATTAAGACAGGAATGACATTGGAAGTTGTTTGCAAGACTATGGGTCTAGCAGGTGGCTAAGAGGAAGTCTGTTACTGCTACTGCATCTATTTTTATGTATTTATTCATTTATTTTTTAAGACGGAGTCTCTCTCTGTTGCCCAGCCAGGAGTGCAGTGGCGCAATCTTGGCTCACTGCAACCTCCATCTCCCGGGTTCAAGCAATTCTCCCGCCTCAGCCTCCCGAGTAGCTGAGATTACAGGTGCACACCACCACACCTGGTTAATTTTGTATTTTTAGTAGAGATGGGTTTCACCATGTAGGCCAGGCTGGTGTCAAACTCTTGGCCTCAAGAGATCTGCCCACCTTGGCCTCCCAAAGAGCTGGGATTACAGGCATGAGCCACTGTGCCTGGCCTTGGTATTGCTGCTGCTTCTGACACTTGTTTCTAATGATTGGTGGATGGAGGCAGCAGTACTCATATTCTGATACAGTTATTAAATGTCCTTTTTTTCTTTGGTTCTATTACTACTTCTTTCTTTTTCTACCACTGCAAACTCTGAAATATCTATTACATAAAAAATGTCAAACTATAATTCACCTGAATTCACTGTAGAAAGCAATTAAAAGGGAAAAATTTTCTTGAGGGTGAAAAAAAAAACCCATTTCATCCTTTTCTTTATGTTCCTTTTTTACACTGATATGTAAACTTGTTATTTCCACCCAACTAAATTGATTCATTTAATCCAGTGACTGTGGTTAAGTTGAAAAAGGGGAAAAGGGGGTATCTATGGAAACCCAAACTTCTTCACACTCCAGCTTTTTCACTACCTTCTCACCTCCCCAGCTTCCACATTTTTACAAGCATTGGTATATATGTCCCAAGGCTGTGGTTCCCAGGGGCCAAAAGTATATGAATAAGCCTATATTATGTAAACCTTTAATCTTTTAGGACATGCTGTGCCTTCCCTTCAGAGCATTTGTCATCTCCATTCTGATTACCGTGTAACCAGATATGATGGGCCCAGTGATAGCTTCCCTAGGAGCCTCATCACTCCTAGGAGCCTCATCACTCCTTTTTCTAGAAAAGTCAGCTGCAGATGGCCTGACTCAGCCCAGCTCTAGAGACTGAGACACATCTTCCAGTTCTTGTCAATTCTTCTCTTTGGCCTATGTGTTCCAAATCAGCCTTCCTTATCATTGAAGTAGTATGTGTGGGCTTAGGAAAGAGATCACTTTCTTTTTCTTAAAGAGCTCACCATATGGTCTAATCTAAACTAGCTCAGCAGGATTCTATAATGGGATCTGAGGCTTTAGTGAAATTAAATGTGCTATTTAGTTGAATATTGTCTAGATTCCCTATTTAAAGGAAAATGGCTGTGTTCCATGTAAAATAAATGTATTATTTCTGTAAGAAATTTCTTATATTCTTTTCTCTATTCATCTCTTTGCAATATGTGATGGATATTGCTTTTTTTTTTAAAGAGACAAGATCTTGCTTGCATGATCATAGCTCATGGTGGCCTCTACCTCCTGGGCTGAAATGATCCTCCCATCTCAGCCTAGCTGGGACTACAGGTGTGTGCCACCATGCCTGGATAATTTTTAAAAATTGTTTTTGTGGAGACGGGGGTCTCACTATGTTGCCCGGGCTGGTCTGAAACTCCTGGCTTCAAGCAATTCTCCCGCCTTGGTTTCCCAGAGTGCTGGGATTACAGGTGTGAGTCACTGTGCCTGGCCCAGTTATTGCTAAATATTAACTGAATTACAATTGATAAAATAATATCCCACTTATGCTGGAAAATATTCCAGACCATAGTATAACATCTTTAAATATTATTTGCTATTGTGTACTAACCTTCACCTATGTAGCCAGATTTCACAAATCTTACAATATAAATTTACCCTAACTCTTCTCCATGAATTATATTCCTTTGTCTATGAGAAAAGCCAATGGCAACTGCTGTTTCTTTGTACGTGCCCATAATTGAATTTAAGGGGTCCTCAAACTTATAAAGGATGTCTGTCAAGAACCTACAGAAAATATTACATTTAATGGTAAAACATTAGAAACATCACCACTGAAGTGATGTATGGATTTTTACAAAATATGGTCACAAATTCTTTGGCACCCCACCCATTGAGAGGTGGCGTTTCTGTACCCTCCCTTTGAATTCGGGTAGACTTAACAATTTGCTTGTCACCAATAAAATGCAGAATAAGTGATACACACAGAAGTGTGACTTCTCTGGCTGGATCAAAAAAGGTGACACAGCTTCCTACTTGTTCTCTGGAACACTTGGTCTCGGATCCCTGAGCCTCCACAAAAGCGGTCTGACTACCCTGAGAATGCCATGTTGGAAAGAGGCCAACTAACATGTAGAGGCCATCTTGTAAGCACTTCAGCTGATAGTGTCACTGAGCCCCCAGCTGACAGCAGCAGCATCAACTGTCAGCCATGCGGGTGAGCCATCTGGACATCCAGTCTAGGTGAACCGTCAGGTGACTTCATCCCCAGCTGACATCTGACTGCAGGTGCTTGAGATATCCTAAGTGAGAACAAACAATGTGATCTAGCCCTTCTTGAAATCCTGACCCTCAAAGTCATAAGCAAAACAAAATAATCGTTTTAAGCCACTAAGTTTTGAGGTAATTTGCTTCACAGCAATAGTAACAAAAACAGACAAAGATTAGGAAAGTGTGCCCTCTGTCACTGCTGTTAATATTCAGCTAGAACTTATGGACCAATAAGTGAATGAAACCGGAGGCCCAATGTTGGAAGGAATTAAACATGACCATCGTCTGCAGACAATATGACTGCCTCCATAGACAAGTCAAGAGAATCCACTAAAAAAATTAGAACGAAGAAGAGCTCCGTATAAGTTTAAGAAAGACATATAAAAATTAATAACTAATTAGAAAATGTATTTAGACAAAAGCACCATTACCAATAACAGTAAAAACCCTAAAATACTTAGTAATAAAGTTTAAAAATACATAAAACCTATATGGAGAAAATTTCTAAAGTTCACTAAAGGGCAGAATTTCCAGGAATAGTATCATGGAAAACATTGGGCAATTTCTTCCATAGATAATGATTATAAAAACTGGACAAATTTATTAAAAACAACTATTTGTTGGTGTTTTTGTAAGATGACTCTTGAGAAGGGTTTACTCTTGAATGACTGCTACTGCATCAGGTAAAAACTAAGAGTCTGTGGCTCCTAAGCAGGGGTCACTCCTCAACACCCTCCAGTTTTGGTGGCAGAAAACCACAGCCATGCCAGCCTGAGGTGTCAGAGAATAAAGTTTAGGGCAGCAGACAACTGGATATTCAAGGGGGAAAATCCTGTAAAAATGAGAGCCAGAGCCACAGAAGGACTGAATTGAAAAGCTGAGTATAAGTTCCACTCAAATCCCTGCCTGCCTGCTAAACTGCTGAGACACACAAGAGACCCCAGGCAGCCCAGTGAAAAAGCAGGCAGAGACTAGAGAGGCATCTACCCTTGTGAGACAGAACTGCTCCTGGTGAGATTTGTGAGTTTGCTGCACTGTTGACTCAACGTGCACAAAGCTCAGGTCTTGCAGAAAGCAAAAACCTTATTGGCTTGAGGTGCCATTGGGCAGAACTTGGGGTTGGCAGAGCAGCTGGATATTTAGGAAGAAAACAAGGGGCTATACAGTAGGTAAGCTTCAAAACCTGAATATAAATTATTTCCAAATCTGTGGCTGACCACTAAACTACACAGGCTCAGGAGAGACTCCCAGGCACTAGGCCAAAAAAGAAGCAACTGGATCCTCAGAAAACTGTGAAGAATAGTACCTCAACTAATATAAATTGTTGGGGACAGATTTTTCAGTTTAAATGCAGGCAGGTTAACTGCCTACTAGAAAAACATGGCAACAACCCTCAGAAGAACAAACAGAATCTAGAGTGGATATAACATTACTACAATGCCCAGTTTTAAACCAAAAATTACTAGACATGTGAAGAATCAGGAAAGCGTGACTATACTCAGGAGAAACAAAATCAGTCCCTAGCAACTGAATCAGAGTGGGCCCAAATGTTGGATTCAACAAAGACTTCGGAGCAGCTATTATAAATATGTTCAAGAGTTAGTAAGGCACATGTTTAAAGAACATAAGGAAAGTATGGTATTACTGAGTGAACATGTAGGCAATCTTAACAGAGAAATGAAAACTCTAAAAATGAATCAAGTAGAAATTATCGAGCTGAAAAGTGTAATAGCTGAAAGTTCCCTCAAGAATACAAAGGAAGACTTGCATAAATGGAAAGGCAACACATATTTCTAGATGAGAAGTCTCAATTGTGTAATGATGTCAAGTCTCCAAAAATCAATCTATTAAAAGCTACCCCAATTAGAATTCCAACGTTATTTTTCCACCAAAATGTTCAATTAAATTTGAAAACATGATCTTAATGTTCATATGAAAAAGAGAGTACAGGCTGGGTGTGGTGGCTCACGCCTGTAATCCTAGCACTTTGGGAGGCCGAGGCGGGAGGATCACCTGAGGTCAGGAGTTTGAGACAAGCCTGGCCAGAAGGACGAAACTCCATCTCTACTAAAAATACAAAAATTAGCTGGGCGTGATGGTGTGCGCCTGTAATCCCAGCTACTAGGGAGGCTAAGGCAGGAGAATCACTTGAACCCGGGAGGCAGAGCTTGCAGTGAGCCAAGATTGTGTCACTGCACTCCAGCTTGGGCAACAGAGTGAGACTCTGTCTCAAAAAAAAAAAAAAGTACATAAAAACATAAAAATGACCACAAGATTTTGTAGGTAAAATGCAGAGGGCAGACTTTTCCTATCAAATACAATGAACATTAAAGATATTCATTAAACTAATGTGATATTAGCAAAAGATCCACAAGTAGAATTGTGGAATGGAATATAGAAGGCAGAAACATCCAAACCCACACATACATATAAATATATGAATTTAGTGTACAATAACAGTGATACTTCAAGTCAGAAAAAAGATAGCTCATTTAATAAATGTTTATTAAATTCATCTAAGTTGTTTATCAGCATGAAGTTTTCTATAATATCCTCCTTATCAGCTTTTCCCCAGCTTTATTGAGGTATAAACTGCACATGATTAATGTATACAATTTGGTGAGTTTGGACATACATATCTACTCATGTTACCATAACCACAGTCCAGGTAATAAATATATCCATCACTTCATCACCTCCAAAAGTTTCCTTGTGTCCCTTTGTCTATGTTTTTTTTGTTTTTCTGAGGTAAGAACACTAAATTTGAGATCCACCCTTTTAACACAATTATAAGTATGCAGTATCTTACTGTTAACTATAGGCAATATGTGTACAGCAGATCTCTGGACTTACTCATCTTGAACAATTGTAACTTTATACGTTTAAACAACTTCCCATGTCCCTCTCCCCCGATCCTCTGGTAACCATGGCCCTGGGTTTCCTTCTTTTTTAAAGCTGAATATGCCAGGCGCAGTGGCTCACGCCCGTAATCCCAGCACTTTGGGAGGCCGAGGTGGGCAGATCACAAGGTTAGGAGTTCGAGACCAGCCTGGCCAACATAGTGAAACCCTGTCTCTACCAAAAATGCAAAAATTAGCCAGATGTGGTGGCACATGCCTATAGTCCCAGCTACTCAGGAGGCTGAGGCCAGAGAATCACTTGAATTCAGGAGGCGAAGTTTGCAGTGAGCCCAGACCATGTCATTGCACTCCAGCCTGGGTGACAGAGTGAGACTCCATCTCAAAAAAAAAAAAAAAAGAAAGAAAAAAAACCTGAATAATATTCCATTGTATTATTCATTGCATTGAATAATATTCCAAAGAAATGTGTATGCCAATATGGTTTGGCTGTGTCCCCACCCAAATCTCATCTTGAATTGTAGTTCCCATAATCTCCATGTGTCATGGGACGGAGCTGGTGGGAGGTAATTGAATCATGGGAGTGGTTCCCCCATGCTATCCTTGCAATAGTAAGTTTTCACGAGATCTGATGGTTTTATAAGAGGCTTCCCCCTTAGATGCGTTCTCATTCTTCTCTCCCCACCACCATGTGAAGAAGGACATGTTTGATTCCCCTTCCACCATGACTGTAAGTTTCCTGAGGACTCCCCAGTCATGCTGAACTGTGAGTCAATGAAACCTGTTTTCTTTGTAAATTACCCAATTTGGGGCATGTCTTTATTAGCAGCGTGAGAACGGACTGATACAATGGGTAACTGGGTTGTTCCTATATTGTTGTGAATAATGCTGCAATGAATGTGGGAGTGCAGATATCTCTTCAAGATCCTGATTTCAATTCTTTTGTATATATACCCAGAAATGAGATTGCTGGATCATATCACAATTTAGATTTTTAAGAATCTCCATACTGTTTTCCACAGCAGCTGCACCATTTTAGTACCCAGCAAAAGTGTACAGGGATCTAATTTCTCCACAACCTCACCAACACTTGTTCCTTAACAGTTTTTTGCTTTTTTATTTTTAGTTATTTATTTATGTATTTATTTATTTTGAGACAGAGTCTCACTCTGTCACCCGGGCTGGAGCGTATTGGCGCAATCTCGGCTCACTGCAACCTCCACCTCCTGGGTTCAAATGATTCGCCTCCCTCAGCCTCCCGAGTAGCTGGGACTACAGGCGTGCACCACCACACCTGGCTGATTTTTGTATTTTGAGTAGAGATGGGGTTTCACCATGTTGGCTAGGCTGGTCTCAAACTCCTGACCACAAGTGATCTGCCCACCTTGGCCTCCCAAAGTGCTGGGATTACAGGTGTGAGTCACTGCACTCGACCCCTTAACAGTTTTTTAAATATTTGTAGAGTCTATAGCAATACCTCCTTTAAAATTCTTCATGGTTTTCTTTTTCTCTTAATCAGCCTTATTAGCAGTTTATCAAATTTATTAATCTTTTCAAAGAATCAACTCTTGACTTTGTTGATTTTGTCTATTTTTTCTTATTTATTTATTTATTTATTTATGTATTTAGAGACAGAGTCTTGCTCTGTTGCTCAGGCTGGAGTACAGTGGCACAGTCTGGGCTTACTGCAACTTCTGCCTCCTGGGTTTAAGTCATTCTCCCACCTCAACCTCCCAAGTAGCTGGGATTTCAGGTGTGCACCACCACACTCAGCTAATTTTTGTATTTTTAGTAGAGATGGAGTTTCACCATGTTAGCCAGGCTGGTCTCAAATTCCTGACCTCAAGTGATCAGCCTGCCTTGGCCTCCCAAAGTGCTGGGATTACAGGCATGAGCCACTGCACCTGGCCAATTTTCTCTATTTTTCTATTTTACTTATTTCTATTTGTATTTTGATTATTTTGTTTCTTCTATGTAGTTTGTATTTTGTTTGCTTCTCTTTTGCCTCTTATTTCATAATTGGCACTGAAATCATTGATTTTTGCATCCTTCTTTTCTTTTTTTTGAGATAGGGTCTCACTCTGTCACCCAACCTGGAGTGGATTGGCACAATATCAGCTCACTGCAACCTCTGCCTCCCGGGCTCAAGCAATCTTCCCACCTCAGACTCCCGAGAAGGTGGGGACTACAGGCACACCTCACCACACCCAGCTAATTTTTGTGGGTTTTTTGGGGGATTTTTTGTTCATTTGTTTTTTGGGTTTTGTTTGTTTGTTTTTGGAATGGAGTCTCGCTCTGTTGCCCAGGCTGGAGTGCAGTGGCACGATCTCAGCTCACTGCAACCTCCATCTCCCAGGTTCAACTGATTGTCGTACCTCAGCCTCCTGAGTAGCAGGGGTTACAGACGCCTCTTACCACGCCTGGCTAATTTTTGTATTTTTAGTAGAGACGGGATCTCACCATGTTTGCCAACCTGATCTTGATCTCCTGACCTCAAATGATCCACCTGCCTAGGCCTCTCAAAGTGCTGGGATTACAGGGGTGAGCCACCACACCCAGCATAATTTTTGTAGAGATGTGTTTTGTAGAGATGGAGTTTTGCCATGTTGCCCAGGCTGGTCTCGAATTCCTGAGCTGAAGCTATCTGTCCGCCTCAGCCTCCCAAAGTGCTAGGATTATAGGTGTGAGCCACCACACTCAGCCTCTACTTTTCTAATGTAAGGATTTGAGTCAATAAGCTGCAACTCGCACATTTTGATATGCTCTATTTTTACTATCATTCAATTCAAAATCTGGAGATTTTATAGACATCTTTTTGTTTTTTATTTCTACCTTAATTTTGCTGTGGTCAAGTGAGAATATATTCCACATAATTTCAATTCTTTAATAATTGTTGAGCTTGTTTTATAGCCTAGCACATGGTCTCTGCTGGTACACATTCTGTGCTCCTTCATCTGCCTCCTATGTCATCACTGCACACATTGACAAGACAGTGTTCTGTTCCAAGGTGCATATAGGACCCAGAGAGAAATAGGCTGGCAGGCTCCATGCTAGAAAATAGCAAAAAAAAAAAAAAAAAAAAAAAAAAAACACCTCTCAAAGGTGTTGGGAGGAGTAAATAAATTAATGTAGATATAATGTATGATACAGATTAGGGCTTAATCAGTAATAGCTTTTTTTCTTTGTCACCCAGGCTGGAGTACAGTAGCATGATCAAGCTCACTGCAACCTCTGCCTCCTGGGTTCAAGCAATTCTCCTGCCTCATCCTCCTGAGTAGCTGGGACTACCGGTGTGCTCCACCATGCGGGGCTAATTTTTGTATTTTTAGTAGAGTCGGGGGTTTCACCATGTTGCCCAGACTGGTCTTGAACTCCTGACCTCAGGTGATCCACCATCCTCGGCCTCCCAAAGTGCTGGGATTACAGACGTGAGCCATCGCGCCTAGCCTCTACTCCATTTTTAAAGTTCTCTTTTTCTGGAACTCCTATCATTTGATTGTTGCACTCTGCTTAGTCTCTAATTTTAAAAATATTTTCTTTCCTTTCTTACACCTTTGCCTTTTCACTCTACTTTCTGGATTTCTTCAATATTATCTTCCAATCCTTCCATCAAGATACTTACTTCTGCTGTTATATTTTAAATGTCCAAGGGCTCATTTTTGTTCTCCGTATTTTTAAAAATAGTGTCCTTATTTTATACCATCTCTCTGAGGATTCACATAACCAGGTAGAATGGCCATAGGAGACCCTGAATCTCGGCTCACTGCAACCTCTGAGAGGTAATTTTTTTGTCTCCATTTATTGATGTGGAAACTGAGGCTACATAACATTAAGTACCTTGCCTCAGACTAGTTTTGTTGTTTTTGTTTTTTTAATAAATAGAGACAGAGTCTTGCTAAGTCACTAGGGCTGGTCTCAAACTTCTCACCTTAAGTGATTCTCCTGCCTCGGGCTCTCAAAGTGCTTAGATTATAGACATAAGCCACCACACCAACCAGCCTAGTTTTTTTCTTTTTACTTCTAAATATTACATCATTATGTCAACAACTATTTTTATATAAATATATGTGAAAAGGGATCAATATAAAAGCTGACAAAGAAGCAAGCACAACTCTATTTTTACTGATTTATTTATTTAGAGATGGAGTCTTGCTCTGTCACACAGGCTGGAGTGCAGTGGCGCGATCTCAGGTCACTGCAACCTCCACCTCTTGGGTTCAAGTGATTCTCCTGCCTCAGCCTCCTGAGTATCTGGGATTACAGGCACCTGCCACCACACCTGGCTAATTTTTGTATTTTTAGTAGAGATGGGGGTTTCACCATGTTGCCCAGGCTGGTCTCGAACACCTAACCTCAAGTGATCCGCCCACCTTGGCCCCCTAAAGTGCTCGGATTACAGGCGTGAGCCCTCGCACCCAGCCAGCACAACTCTTTCTAGAAGGAAAGAGTGACATTGCCACTATTGGATGAAGACTCCCAGGAGAAGATGAGGTGAAGAGAGTCTCTGGGTCAGAGTCTGAATTTTGCTCCCTTGGGAGCCTTACAAGAGCCCCTTCTGGGGAGGACCGTGGACACAGCCATATCTTAGGAAGGATATGCCTTAGCATATTGGGGGCAATATTGATAGACCTTTAGTGCAGGCCAAGCTCTATCGTCCGGCAGGAATACGGCCGTGGGAATGAACTACTGTGCACGTTCTACTTCAAGGCACAGCTTCAGTCTCATGAGTGAGCATATCAGAATACTTTTTTTTTTTTTTTTTGAGACGGAGTCTCGCTCTGTCGCCCAGGCTGGAGTGCAGTGGCCGGATCTCAGCTCACTGCAAGCTCCGCCTCCTGGGTTCATGCCATTCTCCTGCCTCAGCCTCCCGAGTAGCTGGGACTACAGGCGCCCACCACCTCACCCGGCTAGTTTTTTGTATTTTTTAGTAGAGAAGGGGTTTCACCGTGTTAGCCAGGATGGTCTTGATCTCCTGACCTCGTGATCCGCCCGTCTCGGCCTCCCAAAGTGCTGGGACTACAGGCTTGAGCCACCGCGCCTGGCCCAGAATACTTTTTGAGGGTTTAAGGGAGAATCCTCAGCTGGTCGTGGCTGTAGGGCCTGGATCCTGTGCTGATGAAGTTTCTCCCTTTCTCTCCATGCAAAATAAACACTTGGCCCATTGATGCACAAGGTAAATAGTAAGTCATCTGGGAAATATAGCCAAGTCACAAGCACTAATCTTAGTTTCTAACTATGAAGTGACCTTCCAACATCCTTCCTAATCAAGTTAGGTTTTTTTGGTTTATTTTCCTTTTTCCTGCCAACTAAAAATTATCCAGTTCAGGAAATGTGGCTGATTGAATAGCAGCTGCCATGGAGGACCTACTTTGGATATTGAAACAACCTTGGAAGAAGATAAGAGACTTACTCCCATCAGCTCCTGTTTTGAGGCAGGCCTGGAGCTCATCACCCAGATTAGTCTTGGTCTCCACATTGTCCTTCCTGCATATTAGGAGAAAGTCTCTGGTCACTGTTTCTCTTTCCTCTCAATGCTAGGAAACTTCCTGTAATATTGAAAAAGTAGAAGTTGAAGTGGCTTCAATGCAAAACTAACATTCTCTAGATCTTTCTCACGCTGTTCCAAAAGTAGATCACCCACTGTTATTTCCTTTTCCTGGCTTTTTATTTTCCTAAGAGACAAAGAGATGCACTGCCACGATACTATTTCTGTTCAGAGGGGGAGAGAGAGCAAAAAGAGACAGGCACAAACATTTTCCCCAGCCTTGCCACATTCTTCACTCAGTTATAAAGAAACGCATTGCCAATAAAATAGAAAACAGAAATAGCAGGAAAATTCTGAAAGATGAGCTGTGCTGTAAATGTAAAACACAGTCACTTAACACATAATCATTCAAAGCACAGTTTGTAATGAAAATAAAGACATTTCAAAAAAGCCCATAATCTGCTTACATTACATGCTATACCTAATTCTGTTATGTTTTATTCTTCTTATACAAGAAAAAATGTTGACCTCCCTCATTCATATGGCCTGCAGATGCATTTGAGCAGGGTTTTTTTGGGTTTAATAATGTGATAAACTGGCTGGGCACTCATGCCTATAATCCCAACCCTTTGAGAGGCCGAGGCAGGCAGATCACTTGAGGCCAGGAGTTCGAGACCGACCTGGCCAACATGGTGAAACACCATCTCTACTAAAAATACAAAAATTAGCTGGGTGTGTTGGCACACACCTGTTGTCCCAGCTACCTGGGAGACTGAGGCAGGAGGCTAAGCTTGGGAAGCAGAGGCTGCAGTGAGCCAAGACTGTGCCACTGCACCCCAGCCTGGGTGACAGAGTGAGACTCCATCTCAAAAAAAAAAAAAAAATTACATTATAGAATATTAGAGCTTTAGACATTACCTAGTGTAAACTTCTTGCTTTACAGATTAGAAAATTGAGGCTTAGAAAGATTAAGTAATGGCCAGGCACAGTGGCTCATGTCTATAATCCCAGCACTCTGGGACGCCAAGGCAGGAGGATTGCTTGAAGCCAGGAGTTCAAGACCAGTCTGAGCAAAATAGAGAGAGCCCCCATCTCTACAAAAAAATTTAAAAATTAGCCAGGTGTGGTGGCATGTGCCTGTAGCCGTAGCCCTAGCTACTTGGGAGGCTGAGGCAGGAAGTCTGTTGGAGCCCAGGAATTTGAGCCTGCAGTGAGCTATGATTGCATCACTGTACTCCAGCCTGGGCAACAGAGCCAGACCCTATATCTAATTAATAATAACAAAAAGATTAAATAACTTAACCCAGGCAACACAGATGGAAAGTAGCAGAGCTGGGGGCTAGAATCCAGATCTAAATCTCCAACCCGCGTTCTTCCTAATTTATGTGGAGCCTCACACTGTCTTGCCCTGTCCCACGTGCAAGATAGCAGCCGAGAATGACTACTGCAGCATTCCTTCTGATTTCCTAATTTCCGACTTGAATATGCTATACCAGTAACAAAACCATGAGCACCCGAGACACAACCACACGCATGTGCATGCGCACAAACCCACACACATACTGTTAACACATACTGAAACGAAGATCTTGGAAGACAGCATTGTCTTCTGAAAAGAGAATCTTTGCCACGGAATGTCTGGGAAGGAAGTGTAACAGACGTTTTCGCTTACCCAATACCTTTCCCACTTTCTTCTTGCTACAAGTATCATAATTTTATTCAGATACCATGCAGTGGGGGCAGAGGGGGTGGGGGCGATGTGCTCAGAGAAGGTAGACCCAGCCTGGCCAAGCCAAGTAATTTGATTCTCCTGGTCAGTAAGATGTATGGAGAAATTGGCTGGTAGGCTTTAGGAAAACATTTCCTTTTTTTATTAAATAAGTACACACACATGCACACAAGCAGACAAAAACACTTACACCTTTCCCTTTCTTCCTGCCTTTTTTTTTTTTTTTTTTTGAAATGGAGTTTTGCTTTTGTTGCCCAGGCTGGAGTGCAGTGGCACAATCTTGGCTCACTGCAACCTCTGCCTCCTGGGTTCAAGTGATTCTCCTGCCTTAGTCTCTCGAGTAGCTGCGATTACAGGTGTACACCACCATGGCCAGTTGATTTTTTTGTATTTTCACTAGAGACGGGGTTTGCCATGTTGGCCAGGCTGGTCAAGGGAGAGAATAAGACAATCTCACTGTTTCAGCCACGTGCAGGGCGTGTTTTGTAACTTGCAGCTGAAAGCTAGTTACCTCTCTGAGGCTTTGTTTTCTCCCTTAGAAAATGGCGATAACACTACTCACCCAGTAGGTTGTAGGGGAAATGGTATAATACAATGCCTAACATAAAGGAACTCAGTAAACGGTAGCTAGTCATATCATTACCATGATAACCCTCATAGCAAACTCCTCAGTGGTGGGAATGTTTTCTCCACTCCGCCAGTGTCATGGCATCGGGTCCCTTCTCCCTACAGTGGTGGTCTGGAGACAGTTTGCCCAGCTGCCACCTCTTCTCCAAGTGCTGAGGAGCTCAGGCATGGGAACTTTGGGCCTGGGAGCTTTGGGCCTGGGAGGTAGGGAGTCCAGTCTGTGAAGGAAAACAATAAAAGTGAAAAGCAAGCATGTAAAATCATGATGACATATTGAATAATCTTAGCAAGCGACAAAGTTTTGTTTGTTTTTTGTTTTTTTAAGACGGAGTCGCACTCTGTTGCCCAGGCTGGAATGCAGTGGCCTGATCTCAGCTCACTGAAACCTCCACATCCCGGGTTCAAGCGATTCTCCTGCCTCAGCCTCCTGGGTAGCTGGGACTACAGGCACCTGACACTGCGCCCAGCTAATTTTTTGTATTTTTAGTAGAGACGGAGTTTCACCATGTTGGCCAGGCTGGTCTCAAACTCCTGACCTCGTGACCCGCCCGCCTCCGCCTCCCAAAGTGCTGGGATTACAAGCATGAGCCACCGCGCCCGGCCAAGTGTTATTTCTTATGTCCCAGAAGTCCCAACTCTGGCAATCTAGCCCATGGAAATAATCCAAATGAAGAGATAAACTTCACTCACCAAATCTTTAATTCAGATTTTTTTGCGGCCTTTAGAAGTAAATAATAATATTTCCCCTTTATATAATTATGAAGCCAACTCAGTGATGTTTATTAGAAACTAGGAGTAAGGCAATGTAATTCTTGCTATAAATTAAATGAAAACAAAATCAGAATACAAAAGTGTATGTGTGCTCTGCTTACAACCACGTGGAGCACAGCTATAATGAAACCGGGCTATACTTGGCACACCGATTGTTAAACAAGTGCAGCAGACCACAGGAAATAAGGGCGCTGCGGGTTGTTGAAGAAACTGGCCAGAAAACGGAACAAAGAGGAGAGAAGCTGACGGTGCTTACGGTGGGGCACGCAGGGGCGTTGTTTTCTCTCCACTAAGGCTGCTGGGTGGAGCCAAAATAGTTCAGGCAGCCAAGTGCATAGGCGTTGGGGGTGGCAAAGACGGAGAGGATCCCCACTGTGGCTGCACCCTGAGGAGGCGTCCGTGGCAGGAGCCCCACACCCAGGACGGGCCGCCAGCAGTGAGGAGACGAACCTGGAAGACATCCCGCTCTCCAGACATCGCGAGGGAGGCGAGTGGTGCTCGCAGCCTGGGACTTAGGAACACAGGGAAACAGCTTCCACATGCCATTTGCTGGATAAATATTTCTTGTAGGATGTTTCCTATGGATTCATTTTCTATCAGGAAAGCCTTATTTGTGGTCAGCGTCCTTGGAAAGCAGAGGCAGACAGATTTCTGTTCTTCTCGGGAGTTCTGTGGAGGGTAACGGATCAGCAATATTCCACTGAAACCAAATACCTAGGAAAAGCATGGGAGGACACACAGAAATCACAAATTTAATTTAATTGATTTATTTTTTGAGACAGGGTCTTGCTCCATCATCTAGGCTGGAGCGCAGTGGCAATCATGGCTCACTGCAGTCTCAATCTCCCAGGTGCAGGTAATCCTCCTGCCCTAGCCTCCTGAGCAGCTGGGACTACAGCTGCATGCCACCACACCCAGCTAATTTTTAAATTATATAGTTGTAGACATGGGTTCTCCCTGTGTTGCCCAAGCTGATCTCGAACTCCTGGGCTCAAGCAATCCTCCTGCCCCGGCCTCCCAAAGTGCTAGGATTACAGGTGTGACCCACTGTGCCTGGCCACAAATGTGTACTTTTTAAAACATATAAAAATAGAGTTAATAAATATTTATTTTATATGTTTATAATATGTTATAATATTTTTATATTATTATTATATATTTATTATTATATTATGTTTATAATAATTATATGTTATAAATATAAATAAAATATCTTTGCAATCAACATCTACTGTGTCCTATAACTAATTAAGATCTCCATCCATAAAAATCCCAACCCCGTTATGGATTTGGAGTTCTTTCTGGTGGTGGACTCACATTTTTTCATGCAAGCTCCTTTGCCCCCTATGCAACCATTGCCCACATTGGCAAGGCAGGGTTGTGCTCCAGAGCAGACCATAGTTCACAGGTGGAAGCAGGTGCCATGTAGGAATGAGACTACATGTACCATGAAGCAACGGAGCTCCCTGGTTCAGAGGCAAGATGTTGGCCTCTCTGGCTGTCACCATGGATGACTGCTGATTTAAGGTCTCCACCACTTCTGGTCCCTTCTCAGTTTCCTCTACCCAGCTATGTCCTCCTCTACTGATAAGCCCAGAAACAGAGCAAGTTGACTTTTTTAATGTAACAAATATTTTACAACATTCATTTGTAAAGTTTAGAAATGAAAATAATACACAATGGAATCTACCTAGCCACACAATCTTGAAAAACAATCAGTGTAATGCTGTAACTATTATGTAAGAAATAAAGGAAGGTATTTGTTTATTTATTTATTTTTAGAGACGGAGTCTTGCTCTATAGCCCAGGCTGGAATGCAGTGGTACAAAGTGGTGCAGCCTCGAACTCCTGGCTTCAAATGATCCTTCTGCCCCAGCCTTCTGAGGAGCTGGGACTACAGGTGTGCACCACTATGCCCAGCTAATTTTTAATTTTTTTGTAGAGACTGGGTCTTGCTATGTTGCCCAGGCTGGTCTTGAACTCCTTGTTGAGGATCAGTGGGAGACAAAAAGGAGGAGAGACAGTGAGGAGCTCTTGGAACTACCCACCTTTCCTACCCACCAGCAAGTCCCCAGTGAGTGATGTCCGGAATGGGGCTGGGTGGGGCAAGTGATCCTCCTGCCTCAGCCTCCCAAAGTGCTTAAATTACAGATGTGAGCCACTCTGCCCAACGGAAGGTGATTTATAATAAAATAATATATATTCCCATATACAAGTGCTCAGGACAATCACATTAATGAAGTTGTCACATTCTTGCATCTAAATATAGAATCCACATGAGCACCATGGCCGGGGATCACTGTTTTGGTGCATCTTATCAGCAACTTAAATGCCACGCTGTTATTCAAAGCGCTGCTGTCAGTGATGTGATTTTCCAAAATAATGAGCAGCTCTTGGAAAAGCTCCAAACAAAACAAAGTGCAAACTTTCCTCAATGCACACAGTAGTTGTGTTTCTGGAAAATGTAGTGTATATGAAAACCATGCAAAAATAGTCTGCGTTTACATGTAAAACAAAATTAGGTTCTAGGATCATTTTAGATGGTGGTTTTTTTTTTTTTTTTTTTTTTTTTTTTTTTTTTTTTGAGACGGAGTCTCGCTCTGTTCCCCAGGCTGGAGTGCAGTGGCCGGATCTCAGCTCACTGCAAGCTCTGCCTCCCAGGTTTACGCCATTCTCCTGCCTCAGCCTCCCGAGTAGCTGGGACTACAGGCGCCCACCACCTCGCCCGGCTAGTTTTTTGTATTTTTTAGTAGAGACGGGGTTTCACAGTGTTAGCCAGGATGGTCTCGATCTCCTGACCTCGTGATCCGCCCGTCTCGGCCTCCCAAAGTGCTGGGATTACAGGCTTGAGCCACCGCGCCCGGCCAATGGTGGTTTTTTTTTTTAAACTACTACATAAATGTTTGGGACATTCAAAAGTGAAATTCAAATTTAAGAAACATTTTTCTCTTACACAAAATAGTCTTGGGTGTTACAGGATGTCTAGCATCTCTAGTCCCCACTCACTGCAT
The DNA here is from genome assembly GCF_002776525.5 of Piliocolobus tephrosceles. Lineage (NCBI taxonomy): Eukaryota > Metazoa > Chordata > Mammalia > Primates > Cercopithecidae > Piliocolobus > Piliocolobus tephrosceles. The sequence continues at coordinate 67,464,844 of NC_045455.1, read as the reverse complement.
GTCAGGCACATGCTCTAATCAAATTCTCCAAGAATGCCCATTGAGAACCACTCTTTCCTGTATATGAGTAGAACTTGTACTCTCTGTCCACTTTTCTCCACATCTGGGGAAAGCTGAATCATGGGCATAAGTACCTGTAAACAGTCACCGATACACACGTTGCACCTGTAGCAAAAACCCCAAATTCAGATATACAGCCTAAGGCCCCATGGGTTGCCTAACACATCATGGTCATAGAGGGAGGAAATTTCTGGGAGAATTTCATTAAACCTTCAGCATGATTGGAGCATTGGTTCTCACCACAATACCTACAAAGGTAACTCGCACCCCGCCCAGCCCCATCCTGGACATCACTCACTGGGGACTTGGTGGTGGGTAGGAAAGGTGGTGATTCCTAGGGCTCCTGGCTGTCTCTCCTCCCCTTTGTTTCCCACTGATCTCAACACAGCTCATGACTGAGAACTTCTGACTGAGAGATTTATACAAGAGGTTGCATTCCTCAAAGTAAGTGATTATTGAGGGGGGAAAAAAAGGAAAACCATGAAAAAAACCCCGATGCACCCTACTTGCTTATATGTGCATAGAATATCTCTGGAAAAATATATAAGAAGCCAATGGTGTGGACTGTTTCCCAGGAAAGGTCCAGCATGGCTGGAGCACTGGGGTGAAAGGAGAACGTCCTTGATGCTCTACTTTTTTGTACCTTTGGAATTTTGCATGGATGGCTTGAAAATAGAAAGAAATAACATTTGATTTTTAAAAGAGGCAGTCCTTGGAAAAAAGTTATTAATTTGCATACTGCAAGTTGAGAAAGTGAGAGACCAGAGCAAGAGGAGGTCACAACAAGATAAAAAGGTGGGGGCCGTTATGGAGCCCAGGGAAAGGAGGGCTGGACAAGAGACTCCATCCATGCTTCTCTAGCACTTTCCAGGAGAATAAAGCTCTTATTCTAGCACTCTCCTCCTTTGGACCTATCTGTAGAGAGCAGAAAAGTGACCACGAGGCTCTGTTGCATGATAACCCCTTAAAAACCACCAACTTTCCGTGGTCTTCCAGCAACCCATTTGGACGTCGTCCCCGCGGTTGACTCCTTCAGTCCCTATGTGCATCCTCCGAGTGCCCCTGGCCTCCTGCCCTCCCTTAGCTGTGCTGCACAGAAAACCGCCCCAGCTCTTGGGTTAAACAGATCTCATAACAAACGTCAGAAGCAGCATCCTGGCTTATAAGTTGTTTCTTGGTGAGTGCAATGGGCATGCCGTGCTCCTCCAGGCCTGACCACCTGTATAAGAGTTGGCAGGAGTACATTTCTAAACTCACACTCTTAGGGCAGTAGAGGTGGGGCCCAAGACCTTTGTCTCTCCTGGTGTCAGTGAGCTCAGTGTAGCCCCTTTTCCTTGTTCCAGGTCTGGAAGCTGCAGTCACAGACACACAAAGGTGCTGGGGCTTGCACATGCACCAGCGTCACTTTCTCCAGCCACACCGCTACGTTTGAGGGCTCTCCTGTCCTTCTCTAACAGAACTAGTCTGGGACTAGACGCCAGGCTTTGGGCTAACTACTTGATGTGTCTTCACTTATTTAATCCTTCCAATAACCCTTTAAGTTAAGTACCATTATTATCGTCATCAACCCCCATTTTATAGAGAAGGAAACTGAGGTGCAGAAAAATTCTGGTTGAGGTTCACAGCAAATAAGCAGTGGAGGCCAAGTGTGCCCCCAGGTGGACCCAAATCAAAGCCACACTGTTACCTTCTGCTCTGCGCTGCCTCCCGGGGCAGTAGCCCTTGTGAGCCTCCCCATGTCAGGGTGTCTAATGAAAAGCTTCCCTGCTGGTTGAGCTGAAGGGGTCAGGGTCGGGGGTGTACAGAGAAACTCAGGCCACAGGGCCTTTGGGCAGGACTGGGGTCACAAAGTAATCATGGTTTCCCGGTGAACACAAGACTTTTGCCCTCAGGCAAGACTCCTTGATGTCTGGTGGAGCCTGTGCTCCCCAGCAGTGCTCACAGATCCACCCCGACTGCCAGCCAGCCCCTGGATGGCGGTGCCTGTCTAAGATTCTGCAGTCAGTGCCACGCAGCTACCTCCAGAGGCCCTGCAGCCTAGCCATGTGGCCCCAAGCTCCGGGCTAGAGGCCAAGGGGAGTGTCCCTTCCCTCTCTGTGTCACCCAGGGCATAGGTCACCCAGGCAGCCTGGCATGATGCCTCCAAGCCACTGTGCTAAGGCTTCTACAGCTTCTGCTCCCTCCCTGCCTCCATGGGGCCCAGACCTAGCCCTGATGCTGCTCGGGGAACCGGGTCAGAGCAGCACCCTAGCTCCCCCACCTCCAGGAGCCCTCAGCCTTGGCCTGCTATCATCCTCGTCCCGCCCCAATCCTGCAAATCGGGCCCTTGCAGGATTCCTGCTGACTCAGCAGCTGGGCCTGGACAGGACTTAGTCCCAGCATGAGCCAATCCCCCTGTAGCGTAGGCGAGAATGACAAGCCCTCTGCCAGATGGTTCTTTATTGCTCTGAGACTTCCCTGGGATAATTCCACCCCAGGAGCCCTCTATCTGCTTCCGTCTCCTCCCCACACACCCCCTGGCCTTAAAAAAGGATGATCACCGACCACAGGCACTGAAAAGAGCAAAGCAAGAGCAGCATCAATACCATCACACAGTGGCACACATAACACTCTTTGAGTTTCTTATGTTTCCTAATCGCTTTTTCCTGCTAAAATATAGTAGCTTAACAAAAACAATGACAACAACAATCTAGTGTTTGCCACTTACAAGGCACTTTCTCTGTGAGTCGCATGACATGGTAAAAGAGAAAGAGACGAATTATAAAACGCAGCAAGATCATGAGTCAATGATTCACCCTGTCCAAGTCTGCTTCTTTTTTTTTTTTTTTGAAGACAGTCTTGCTCTGTCACCAGGCTGGAGTACAGTGGCACAATCTCAGCTCACTGCAACCTCTGCCTTCCGGGTTCAAGCAATTTTCCTGCCTCAGCCACCCGAGTAGCTGGGACTACAAGCGCACGCTACCATGCCCAGCTAATTTTTGTATTTTTAGTAGAGACAGGGTTTCACCATGTTGGCCGGGATGGTCTTGATCTCTTGACCTCGTGATCCGCCTGCCTCGGCCTTCCAACTGAGCCTGCTTTTTTGCTTGTAAAATGGAAGAGTCATAACAACCAACTTGAGTCTTGACATTTTAATGAAATAATGCATGGGAAAGCAGAAAACAGCACAAAGATTACTGGTTATAAGAGCTAAATCACTGTGACTCCAGATCCAAATTCAAATACCTACTGAATCAGTGGTTTCTAACTAGTCAATTTTTTTTCTTTTGAGACAGAGTCTTGGCTGGGTGCAGTGGCTCACACCTGTAATCCCAGCTCTTTGAGAGGCCGAAGCGGGCAGATCACTCGAGGTTAGGAGCTGGAGACCAGCCTGGCCAACATGGCAAAACCCCGTCTCTACTGAAAGTAAAAAAATTAGCTGGGCGTGGTAGCATGTGCCTGTAATCTCAAGTACTGGGGAGGCTGAGGTGGGAGAACTGCTTGAACCTAGAAGGTGGACGTTGCAGTGAGCCGAGACTCCATCTCAAAAAAAAAAAAAAAAAAAAAAAGGAGAGAGACAGACAGAGTCTCACTCTGCTTCTAGGCTGGAGTGCAGTGCTGTGATCTCAGCTCACTGCAGCCTCCGCCTCCCGGGCTCATGCAATTCTCTGGCCTCAACGTCCCAAGTACCTGGAACGACGGGCACATGCCACCATGCCTGGTTAATTTATTATTTTTTGTAGAGACGTGGTTTCACCATGTTGTCCAGGCTGGTCTCAAACTCCTGAGCTCAAGCTATCCTCCTGCCTTGGCCTCCCAAAGTGCTGGGATTACAGGCATGAGCCACCGTGCCTGGCGACTAGCCAATTTTTTAAAAATTACATTTTCTAGAGGTGTCATTTTTACTGGGAAAAACACAATGACACCATTCAAGAAAAAAATTGAACAGTAACTTTAATCACTACATTAACACAATTTTAAAGGTTGATCTGCATCATATATACTTTTTAAAGAATGTTTTCATCATATGTAGGCAGTTTTTTTTTTTTTTTTTTTTTTTTTTTTTTTTTTGTTGTGTTTTT
>NC_045455.1:67415742-67460623 GCF_002776525.5 Piliocolobus tephrosceles | reverse complement strand
GTTTTTTTTTTTTTTTTTTTTTTTTTTTTTTTTTGAGGCAGAGTCTTGCTCTGTCACCAAGGCTGGAATGCAGTGGTGTGATCTTGCCTCACTGCAACCTCTGCCTCCCGGGTTCAAGTGATTCTCCTGCCTCAGCCTCCCAAGTAGCTGGGACTACAGGTGTGCACCACCACCCCCAGCTAATTTTTGTATTTTTATTAGAGACGGGGTTTCACCATGTTGGTCAGGCTGGTCTCGAACTCCTGACCTCATGATCCACCCGCCTCACCCTCCCAAAGTGTTGGGATTACAGGCGTTAGCCACCGTGCCCGGTCATAGGCAGCTTTTAAAAGAACACATGTGCAGCCTGGTCATCATGGTGCAACCCGTCTTTACGAAAAATACAAAAATTAGCTGAGCGTGGTGGCACCTGCCTGTATCCCACTTGCTTAGGAGGCTGAGGAGGGAGGATCACTTGAGCCCTGGAGACGGAGGCTGCCCTCCAACCTGGGCGACAAAGCAAGACTCTGTCTCGAATAGAAAACAAAACAACAACAACAACAAACCATGTGTGATTCCAAGCAAATCAGAGAATCTCTAGGCACCAGAAAAACCTCGAGGCATGCGCTGAAAGGAAGACGTCAGAATTCTCCGCGAGGAGCTCAGAGGATTGAGGGAAGAGAGAAGGCGGCTGCGCCTGGACACAGCTCTGAGCTCGTGCTCCCTCCTTCAGGCACCAAGTCTTGAGTTGCTAGAAAATGGAGCTGTCACTGGGCCTTGCTCTGCCAGGACCTGCAGAGGTGGGGACCTCTCTGCGGCGAGCCCAGCAGTTTGACTGCTCTGAGGCGCCCTAGGGCTGAGGGAGGGGCCGCGACACCAGCCCCGTCCCGAAGCCACCTGGGAAAAGGAAGCAGAAAAAGGAGAAGCAGCAACGGTTGCTCTGCTTCCTTCATCTCGCTCTTGGGACATGCCCGGCCAGCAGAAAGCAACTCCATAGGGGAGGAGAGCCACGGAGGAGCTCACAGCCGCAGCCTAATAGTAACGCAGAGGTAATTTTAACTTTTCACTTTTCTACCCCTCCAGGGGCAGCTGATATCCCCCCACCCCCATCCCCGGAAGTTGAGATGTCCCTTCTCTGTTCCACCCAGGCATCGCCTAAGTTGAGAACAGGTTATATGTCTTAAAATTTGGGATTCTTTAAAAACATATGTGACCCGGTGCGGTGGCTCACACGGGTAATCCCAGGACTTTGGGAGGCCAAGGCGGGTGGATAATTTGAGGTCAGGAGTTCAATACCAGCTTGGCCAACATGGTGAAACCTCATCTCTAATATAAATACAAAAATTAGACGGGTGGTAGTAGTAGCTGTAATCCCAGGTACTTGGGAGGCTGAGGCAGGAGAATCCCTCAAACCTAGGAGGTGGAGGTTGCAGGGAGGCAGAGGTTGTGATGAGCCATGATTGCGCCACTGCACCCCAGTCTGGGTGACAGAGTGAGACCCTGTCTGAAAACAATAACAGCAACACAAATGTGTGATGGCATATACCTATAGTCCCAGCTACTGGGGAGGCCAAGGTAGGAGGATGGTTTGAGCCTGGGAAGTCGAGGCTACAGTGAACTGTGATCATGCCACCGCAATCCAGCCTGGGCGACAGAGTGAGACCCTGTCTCAAAAAAAAAAAACAAAAACAAACAAAAAAGCACATGTGGTGTGTTGTAGAAGTCATTGACCTTGGTAAGACAGTGGAGGAAACTACTTTGCTCTGACTCATAAATTTGTCCCCAGTAAACAGTATTTATAAATAGCCCCAGTCAGGCACTGCATGAAGACATTTCAGTCAACGACAAACCATGTGTACAACGGTGGTCCCATAAGATTATAACGGAGCTGAAAAATTCTTATTTTTCAGCTTAGCGTTGTGGCGCACCACTACCTTGTCTATGTTTAGATACAGGAATACTTAGCACTGTGTTACAATAGCCTGCAGTACCCATTACAGGAATGCTGTACCGGTGTGTAGCCCAGGAGCAACGGGCCATACCTTATAGCCTAGGCGTGGAGTAGACTAGGCCATCCACGTTTGTGTCATTACAATCTATGATTTTGTAAAACGATGAAATTGCCTAATGAAGCATTTCTCAGAATGTGTCCCTGTCATTAAGTGACACTTCACTGTGTTTCCAAGACATAGTACTGGTCCTTGGGAAGCTCTGAAGAGAGGTCACTGTGAGCTGAACCATCCTCCTCACTCTGTGCATGGAACCCAACTTAGCTTCCATTTCAGCATTTAGGCTTATAGGAGAACAGGTTAGAAGCCACAGACCAGCAAGAATTGAAGACATCGTCCTGTAATTTCTACTGAACCAGGTCTGTCTGACTGGAACTTCATTTTGCCTCTTTGCTTTAACTCCTCAGGAATGTGAGTCAACATTCCATGTCTTCCAAGAGGCCCCTGATCTTCTCTGCCCAGGGACCACTCTTATCTGACCCAGAGATAGGTTAGCTGATTGTGACTCATACACCCTCACTTCCTTCGATGCTCAGGCATCTGTTTAAAATCTAACCCCGTAAAGACTCTTCCTATTTTGGAAAAGCTCTTCTGTTGTTTGCCTGTACAGATTTGTGCTCCATTTTTAATTTCAATTTTTGTAGAGAAGGCGGGTTCTTGCTTTGCTGCCTCGGCTAGTCTCAAACTCCTGGGCTCAAGTGATCCTCCTGCTTTGGCCTCCCACAGTGCTGGGATTACAGGTGTGAGCCACCGTACCAGGATGGATTTGTCTTCCTTCAGAAGACAGTAACTGATGTTTGCCCCTGGCCTTTCTCCCCTAGGATTCAGCAGTGGTCACTATGGGTTCTGTGAATTCCAGAGGTCACAAGGCAGAAGCCCAGGTGGTGATGATGGGCCTGGACTCGGCAGGCAAGACCACTCTCCTTTACAAGCTGAAGGGCCACCAGCTGGTGGAGACCCTGCCCACTGTTGGGTTCAACGTGGAGCCTCTGGAAGCTCCTGGGCACGTGTCACTGACTCTCTGGGATGTTGGGGGACAGGCCCCGCTCAGGGCCAGCTGGAAGGACTATCTGGAAGGCACAGATACCCTCGTGTACGTCCTGGACAGCACAGATGAAGCCCGCTTACCCGAGTCAGCGGCTGAGCTCACAGAAGTCCTGAGTGACCCCAACATGGCTGGCGTTCCCTTCTTGGTGCTGGCCAACAAGCAGGAGGCACCTGATGCACTTCCGCTGCTTAAGATCAGAAACAGGCTGAGTCTAGAGAGATTCCAGGACCGCTGTTGGGAGCTCCGGGGCTGCAGTGCCCTCACTGGGGAGGGGCTGCCTGAGGCCCTGCAGAGCCTGCGGAGCCTCCTGAAATCTCGCAGATGCCTGTGTCTCCAGGAGAGAGCCGGTGGGGCTGAGCATGGAGACAGCAAGAGATCTTGATCCAGACAGAGCAGCATATCTTTGCTCATACAAACTAGAAGAACCAGCTGATCCTTGAGAAACTTATGCTCAGTCTATCAAACAAGAAATGCTGGCTTGGCCCGGTGGCTCACGCCTGTAATCCCAGCACTTTGGGAGACCACAGTGGGAGAATCCCTTGAGCCCAGGAGTTGGAGAGCAACATCACAAGACCCCATTTCTACTAATTATCAAAAAATTGGCTGGGCATGGTGGCGTGTGCCTGTAGTCCCACCTACTTGGGAGGCTGAGGCAGGAGAATTGCTTAAGCCCGAGGGGTAGAGGTTGCAGCGAGCTGAGATTGCGCCACTGCACTTCAGTCTGGGCAACAGAGTGAGACCCTGTCTCAATAATAATAATAATAATATGAATAATAATAATGATGATGATACTCTAAGAAAAAAAATCTCAACCTACTTCATTTAATAGCTCATTACCAAGTGTGATTGAAGCAATATATCATGATAGAGTAGCCACTGGTTGCATAATAATAGAAACCTAAATTATCAAATAGGGAAAGAGGTTTTTTTTTGTTTTTTTTTGTCTGAGACGGAGTCTCGCTCTGTCGCCCAGGCTGGAGTGCACTGGAGTGCAGTGGCCGTATCTCAGCTCACTGCAAGCTCCACCTCCCGGGTTTACGCCATTCTCCTGCCTCAGCCTCCCGAGTAGCTGGGACTACAGGCACCTGCCACCTCGCCCGGCTAGTTTTTTGTATTTTTTAGTAGAGACGGGGTTTCACCGTGTTCGCCAGGATGGTCTCGATCTCCTGACCTCGTGATTCGCCCATCTCGGCCTCCCAAAGTGCTGGGATTACAGGCTTGAGCCACCGCGCCCAGCCAGAAAGAGGTTTTAAAATCAAATTTGAGGCCAGGTGCAGTGGCTCATGCCTGTAATCCCAGCACTTTGGGTGGCTGAGGCAGGCAGATCACTTGAGGCCAGGAGTTCAAGACCAGCCTGGCCAACATGGTGAAACCCCATCTCTACTGAAAATACAAAAATTAGACAGACATGGTGGTGCATGCCTGCAGTCCCAGCTACTCAGGAGGTTGAGGCAGAAGAATCGCTTGAACCCAGGAAGCGAAGGTTGCAGTAAGCCGAGATTGTGCCGCTGCACTCCAGCATGGGTGACAAAGAAAGGCTGTGTCTCCAAAAAGGAAAAAAAAAAAAAAAAGTCAAGTTCAAATATCATCTGGACATGTCACAATGGATCACGGATCCTTATGAGTGATTTTTCCCAGTGGCCCCTGGGGACGTGCCATTGTCACTTGGAAGGCAAGCTAGGCAGGGACCACACAACAGCAGGGATCTGCAGGTTAGACATTCCCTGCCCTGGGACGCTCAGCCCTGGGCAAGAGGCTGGAAGTTCACACCATCCAAAATTTATCTTTTTTTTTTTTCTGATGCTAATTAGCCTCTCCCGATTTTATGGCATCTTGTGTTGATCTTTTTCAAAAACTCAGTTTCTTTTTTTTTTCCTTCTCTTTTCTCCTTCCTGTAGCACATATCTTTCCTTAAAGATCAGATCAATAAAATGTTTTATTTATTCATTCATTTAACCAAAAAAAAATTTTTTTAGAGCATTCAGTTTGTGGCAAAAGTACTGAGCTTTCCAATATGAATCACGTGCTTTAGGTGGGAGTTGTGAATTCTGAAGATACAGATGACAGTGATGAATGCCTTCTGTCTCATGATTGATAGAGAAAAGGGAGGTTGACCATAGCATCCTAGAAGGTTCATCAGGTGACCACTACCTAGCATCCATGAAGCTCCTGAAATTATTTGTAAAATGTTACACTCTGGGCCATTTTTCTGAGGAAGGAGATCCAGAACTTTTTACCAGATTTTCAAAGACATCTGTGACTCCCAAAAGTTAAGAATCACTGATGTGGTTGTTGTATCCCTCATCCAACCCCAGAACACTTTCTGTAATCTGAGTTTTTTAATGGCAAGCGGCTTATGTTTAGCACCTGTTCTCATGTTAAACAGCTCTGAATGTTAGATATTCCTCCTTATCCTGGATCGGTTCTCTCTCTCTCTGGAGTCATGCAGTATAAATTGGCCATCAGTACCCTTCTAAAATCTGAGATCCGTCAGGACCCTCTTCTAACACCAGGTTAGGCATGCCTGTTATTTCCAGTACTTGTCAACTGACATGTTTCAAGACGCTGTGTTAGACAGTAGGGATGCAAAGATGAATGAGATAAGGCCTCAGGCCTCATGGAAGGTGAGACAGTAAAGACATAACTCCCATAAAAATGTGAGGAGAGAGACTCAGGTCAGCAACTGTTGTTCGAGCACTTACTTGGACCAGGCTCTGTGGTCTTGGTGTTTTACATAGACTGTCTCTAATTCTCACAACTCTGCAAAATATATATATTCCCATTTTATAAAACTACAAACTGAGGCTCAGACAGGTTGTGACCTCTTGTTGCTTGAGGCACAGAATTATAAAGTAACATCTGGAATTTGAAATCAGACCTGTTTCGTGCTAATGCTGCATTTTTCTACAACACCATGCTTCTAGAAAGTTGAAGCTAGGTAGGCTTTCAGCCAGCAGACATGACGGGGAGAGCCTTCTAATAAGAGGGAAGAGACTGCTTGGAAGCATGAACGGGGGTGTAAGATAAGTAAGCGAGTGTACTTGCAACAGAGGCTTGGGATGAGGGGTGGGTGAGGGTGACATCATGATAGAAAACAAAACATGGAATGGGAGTTTAGGTCCAATTTGGGCAGGGTTGTTTGAATTTCAATAATCAGGGGTTTGGGTCAAGGAAGAAAAATCATGGGACTTGCCTTCTAGGAGGATAATTTTGTGGCAGTGTGGGGGTGAAATAAAGAGAAAAGGGAACCCTGGAGCTGGGAAGGCAGGAAACCAGCTGGATGACCATCACAGCAAAGGAGGGAGTGGAAGAGAGATGAGAAAACTGAGAGCTATTATTAAGAAAAACAGTTGAGGCCGGGCGCGGTGGCTCAAGCCTGTAATCCCAGCACTTTGGGAGGCCGAGACGGGCGGATCACGAGGTCAGGAGATCGAGACCATCCTGGCTAACACAGTGAAACCCCGTCTCTACTAAAAGCTACAAAAAACTAGCTGGGCGAGGTGGCAGGCGCCTGTAGTCCCAGCTACCCGGGAGGCTGAGGCAGGAGAATGGCATGAACCCGGGAGGCGGAGCTTGCAGTGAGCTGAGATCCGGCCACAGCACTCCAGCCTGGGTGACAGAGCGAGACTTCGTCTCAAAAAAAAAAAAAAAAAGAAAAGTTGAGAGAGGAAGAATTTGAAGAGGGCTCAAGATTTTGAGTCCGCATGACAGAAGGACTGGAATGCCATGAACTTGAGAAGGTGAGTACTGAAGAACCAGGATGGGTCCGACTGGAACTGCTGGGTTCAGCTTTTGAAGGGTGGGTACACATTTGGTTATAGTTGCTTTCAGATTGTTCCATTATCTGCACTCCCAACTACCCTGCCAGATGTATTTGTTGGCTGTCACTCATGGAGGCTCATTTCCTCGCATGATTTGTCACTTTTGATCATGAGCTCATCTTCAGTAGGAGTTGTTTTTCCTGTGTGACTCCCATGTGCCCTGGTCTGCAACAACATTTCCACAGAGTGGTATCTAGTAGGATCCTGGGGATTTCAATTATTTTAGACCAAAAATTATGTCAGTTTCTCTCCCTGGGGCTCCTGGATGTCAGAAGTAGTATGTATCTGAACTGTGCAACCATTCAATGCACGGGCTCTAGGGATTCCATATGTGACAGGTGACTTTTTTTCCTTGCCTTTATGTTCTAAGACAGACAACTTGCCTCCTCAAACTTCCCTGAACTGGTGGGCAGCATTTTATTTATTTTATTTATTTTTATTTTATTTTTGAAACGGAGTCTCTCTCTGTAGCCCAAGCTGGAGTGCAGTAGTGCGATCTTGGCTCACTGCAAGCTCCGCCTCCCAGACTCACGCCATTCTCCTGCCTCAGCCTCCCGAGTAACTGGGACTGCAGGTGCCCGCCAAGAGGCGCAGCTATTTTTTTTTTTTTTTTTTAGTAGAGATGGGGTTTCACTGTGTTAGCCAGGATGGTCTAGATCTCCTGACCTCATGATCTGACCACCTCAGCTTCCCAAAGTGCTGGGATTACAGGTGTGAGCCACTGCGCCCAGCAGGTGGGCGGCATGTTTTTAACCCTCTTTTAAGGAGACGTCGTCTCTCTGATGCTCTTCGTTTTTGCTGAGCTCAGATTAACATTTTCTAGCTGGGTGTGGTGGCTCACACCTGTGATCCCAGCACTTTGGGAGACCGAGGCAGGCGGATCACAAGGTCAGGAGATTGAGACCAGCCTGACCAGCATAGGGAAACCCGGTCTCTACTAAAAATACAGAAAAATTAGCCGGGTATGGTGGTGGGCGCCTGTAATCTCAGCTACGCGGGAGGCTGAAGCAGGAGAATCGCTTGAATCTGCGAGGCGGAGGTGGCAGTGAGCCGACATTGTAGCTCTGCACTCCAGCCTGGGCAACACTGCGAGACTCCGTTTCAAAACAAACAAACGAAAAAACCATTTTCTCTCCTCCAAGCAAGCCTAAGGCCACATGTCCTGTTCTCACACAGGTGTTTTAATTTCAGCCCAGTCTCTAGAGCCTAAATTTGGCTCCTCTACAATTTCTGTGGGCTCTAGGTTTCCAGCTTATACTTACTGCTTTGGCTGTGGTTTCTCTCTTCCGTTTCTACCACTTGAGGATTTCCTTTTATTTTGTTTAAAGACAGCATGCATTAAAAAATTTTTTTTGGCCAGGCGTGGTGGCTCATGCTTGTAATATCAGAACTTTGGGAGGCCAAGGCGGGCAGATCATGAGGTCAGGAAATTCAGACCATCCTGGCTAACACGATGAAACCACGTCTCTACTGAAAATACAAAAAAAAAAAAAATTAGCTGGACGTGGTGGTGGGTGTCTGTAGTCCCAGCTACTCGGGAGGCTGAGGCAGGAGAATGGCATGAACCCAGGAGGCGGAGCTTACAGTGAGCCGAGATCACGCCACTGCACTCCAGCCTGGGGGACAGACAGAGCGAGATTCTGTCTAAAAAAAAAAAAAATTGTTATAGTTTACCCAACATTTCTATGATTTTTTTCATGGGAAGGCCATCTGCCATAACGCTAGATGTCCTGAACTTGTTTTGATATGTGACCCTGAGCCTTCCTGAGGTGCTGGCAGGATGGTGACATGATTAGATCTGTTCTTAGGAAGATATTGCGGGCAGCAACGTTTGGGTAGAGGTAGCATCCTGAAATCAAGGAGACAGGTTAGAGAAAGACCAGACGTGTCTTTTGACCCAGGCAGACACTACTGACACGTTGGTCTGCGCTAACGGTTCACTATAGCTGCCCTTTCATGCCATAGGCTTGATTTTTCCTGTTCTCTTGGCAATCCCTCTGGTTCGGCCAGGACAGTAGCCTCCTCTCTGACACCAAGATGGACCATGCTCTTCCCCAGCTCCAAGTGTGTGCTCCTTGATAGAATGGACACAGTGGACAAGAGGACCCTCAGGTGGCTTTGAGTATTTGCCTCATGCCCATCGTCCTTGAAGGCAGATGTGCTTGATCTTAACAGAGCCCAGGAAGTCTCCCCTCAGATACAATTTTGGGAAAAGGACAATAAAAGCAAAAAGTCATAACTGTCTAGGTTCTTTGCGTTTTGAACAAAGAATTGAACAAAACGCACAAACAAAGCAACAAAAAAAAAAAGCACAGATTTATTGAAACAAAAGTACACTCCACAGAGTGGGAATGGGCCCGAGCAAGCAGCTCAAGACCTCTGGTTACAGAATTTTCTGGGGTTTAAATACCCTCTAGAGGTTTTCCATTGGTTACTTGGTTTACACCCTATGAAAATGAAGTAGTGGTGCGCAATCAGTCTGATTGCAGAAAGCAACTAATCAGAGGCTGAAGTGAAGTTACAAAGTTATACTCCTCTGCAAATGAAGACTTGGCCCGTGACCAGCCTGACTGGTTGCAGAAAGGGACCAATCAGAGGTACTTTTAGTTTTCATCTGCAATGCAGAGGAAGATGGGGCCTTGCAAGGGAGTAGCCTCTGATCCTTTTGTTATTTGGGTGTAGAGAGGTGGGCTTTTCCTTTTGATTCTGTTCTAGGTAGTTGACGCGAATCACCCTTAAGTTCCCTGCCTCCAGATCCTACTCTCCTGCCTCAATAGCCATGCCCAGTTAGTGTTAATTGTAACTCCCTGCTGGTCTGCCTCCTGCTCAGAGAGACTGAACATCAAATCACTCGAATCGAATTACTCAGCAGGTGAGTTCTGGGGATGATAACCACACAATTCTCTTTGCACGAAAGGTGGGTCTGAGAGCCTCAGAGTCTGGGGGCAGCTCTGCCAGCCATCCACTTACTGGCTTACTGTTTGCCTGAAGTAAGCATGGGAATCCCACAGGGTACAAGGTCCTGCATACCCTTCTGGGATTTCCAATGCCCTCTTTGCATGTGCTGTGGCCCATCAAACTCCCATGCCAGGTGCAGTACTTGTAGTTGCAATAGTAACCATAGCAGTGGCAACAGTTCTACAGGGTCACAGAACTTTAGGGAAGCCTCCTAACACCCCTGCTCTTCATTAGGCTGCAGCTACTTTCCTGTGCATGATTTAAGGATCCTTAGATCCCAGCTGTCTGGGAAGCTCTCCCCACACACCTCAGCCTGAGTCCAGCCTCCCACTGAGCTCCCATAGCATGACTGTCCAGGCCTCAGCACCCTTGTGCCCTGACCGGGACTGTTCCACGTTGATATGTGGTCTCCCCAGGCATGGTGTACACTCCTAGAGAAGAGGGGCCAAGACTTCCATCCTTCTCACCCTCTTCAAAGCCTGGAACAAAATTAGATATTGAGAGTTTCTCATTAAGTACCTGGGTGAATAATGAGTAATTGATTAGAGCCAGGGAATTGGGTATCACAGTGAGGAGTCTTTGGCTCCTCTGAACTGTCCAGAATAAAATTCCAAAATGAGAACACCAAGAGGTTTCCCGGCTTGAGAGCCAAAATGGCGGCACAGACCTATATCTCAGGCATACCTTGTGGTAAAAACAAGAAGAGCCAGACACGCTCTTCCTAGATACACGTTATACCCAGAACGACCTAGCTTTTAGTCTATGGAGGAAAAGGGGTGGAAAGTGGAGACCTGGAACCAGATGAGAAGTCAAACGGGAGCAGTAAGTTCAGGGTGTGCCTCCTGTCCCAGCACCTGGGTCAACATGGGCAAGACCTGATGGAGTGGTGGAGATGCTGACCTTTGCTGCTGCCTCTTGGGCCTGTAAGAACAAATACAATTTTTTTAAAAAATTTTTAATTTTTAATTTTTTTTGAGACAGGGTCTCTCTGTCACTCAGGCTGGAGTGCAGTGGTGCGATCTCAGCTCACTGCAGTGTTCACCTCCTGGGCTCAAACGATCCTCCCACCTCAGCCTCCGGAGTAGCTGAGACTATGTGGAGTAGCTACCCCACTCGGCTCATTTTTAATTTTTTGTAGAGACAGGGTTTTGCCATGTTGACCAGGCTAGTCTCAGACTCTTGGCCTCAACTGATCCACCTGCCCTGGCCTCCCAAAGTGTGGGGACAACAGGCATGAGCCACTGCACCTGAGCCACTGCGCCTGAGTCACTGAGCCTGATCCACTGTGCCTCAGCCTCTGCGCCTGATCCACTGTGCCTCAGCTACTGAGCCTGATCCACTGCGCCTGATCCACTGTGCCTCAGCTACTGCGCCTGATCCACTGCGCCTGAGCCACTGCGCCTGATCCACTGCACATGATCCACTGTGCCTGATCCACTGCGCCTGATCCACTGTGCCTGATCTGCAAATACACATTGAAAGAGGAGGCCTGTTTGATGGATCAGTAGGGTGACTATAATTAACATTAATCTAATATGCATTTCAAAAAAGCTAGAAGAGAGTAATTTGAATGTTCCTAGCATAAAGAAAAGATAAGTGTTTAAGGTGATGGATATTCCAGTTGCCCTGATTTGATTATATTAATGTTACCAAATTATTACATGTACTTCAAAAATATGTACATCTATTATGTATCAACTAAAAAATAAGAGTTTTAATTCTCCTTGTGGAAAATAAGGGAAGAGACTTCACCTCCCTCCCGTTTCTTAGAGATTTTACTTTAGGAAACTTCAAATTTTAAGTTCTTTCCTCTGCCTCTTTGAGATGTATGTAAATCTTTTAAAAAGGTAAATAAGGACCATGTGAGGTGGTTCACGCTTGTTATCCCCAGTACTTTTGGAGGCTGAGGTGGGAAGATTGCTTGAGACCAGGAGTTCAGAGTTACAGTGAGCCATGATTATGTCACTGCACTCCAGCCTGGGCAGCAACAGAGGCCTTGTGCTTTAAAACAATAATAAATAATAAATTGAAGAAGCTAAATAAGCCCCTTGGCAGCTTTAGGACTTAAAAATATCTTTTTCAAGGACCAAGGAGCCTACCCTTTGAAACGTAATCATCAAGAGTTTCAATGGGAGGGTAGGAGCCTGACCTGGCAGGTGCCTCGCTCTAAGTTGCAAAACTACCTCCTGTCCTAAAGCTATGAGAAGTTTGTTTTTCCTTTGGATAAGGCCAATTCCCTAACATAGATGGTGACCTCAATTACAAGGTGAATCTATGGTGAACTCTGTGCAACAAATGGGGCTGTCAAGTCCTCTTACTTGAGGACTGACTAGCTATTGTCTACCTTGAGAAACTGTGGACTAGGTCACCTCTGGGTGACTGTATAAAAGGGCGAGGTCTCTTTCTGTCTTTGTAGTCTCTCAGGGGATTGTGTGGGATGTGCACTGCATTTTAGTTGAACGCTTAGTCACTAACAAAACAACTTTCTTTCTCTGCTCCCTTTGTGGGGAGATTTCCTGGGTTGGCAGAGGTTTACTTTTAATAATATTTTCTCCACAGGCCCATCGTCCTGACTCTGAGTTTTCAGTCCCACCTAGGATCGGTCAGATGGCACGGGTGAAGGACGGGTGCTCAGCTCGAAGGCATCCTAGTGAGCAAGGGAAATCTCAAGGTGGTTTTTGGAGGGCGCTTAGTTAGGAATGATGAGCACAGTTCAACATGACTTGCAGCCCTCCCCATGGGCAAGAGAGTAGGAGCACCTGTGACTGTTTCTGAACTCACTAAGGAAAGTCTTCCACAGTGTGTGAAGGGTGACCTGGAGTTTCTTTCCTGCATGACTCATCATAGCAGCGGCTCAGGAAAAACAAAACAATTACTTATTTATCTATTTATTTATTTATTTACTTTTAGAGACAGGTTCTCACTCTGTCACCCAGGCTGGAGTGCAGTGGCACAATCATGGCTCATTGTAGCCTCAACTTCCTGGGCACCAGTGATCCTCCCATGTCAGCCTTCTGACTGGCTGGGACTACAGGCACGTCCCCCATGTCAGGCTATTTTTTAAAAAATTTTTATTAGAAGGCCAGGCATGGTGGCTCACGCATGTAATCCCCGCACTTTGGGAGGCCTAGGTGGGAGGATCACCTGAGGTCGGGAGTTTGAGACCAGCCTGACCAACATGGAGACACCCTGTCTCTACTAAAAAAAAAAAAAAGCCGGGCGCGGTGGCTCAAGCCTGTAATCCTAGCACTTTGGGAGGCCGAGACGGGCGGATCACGAGGTCAGGAGATCGAGACCATCCTGGCTAACACGGTGAAACCTCGTCTCTACTAAAAAATACAAAAAACTAGCTGGGCGAGGTGGCAGGCGCCTGTAGTCCCAGCTACTCGGGAGGCTGAGGCAGGAGAATGGCGTAAACCCAGGAGGCGGAGCTTGCAGTGAGCTGAGACCCGGCCACTGCACTCCAGCCTGGGTGACAGAGCGAGACTCTGGATCAAAAAAAAAAAAAAAAAAAAATTAGCTGGGCATGGTGGTGCATACCTGTAATCCCAGCTACTCGGGAGGCTGAGGTAGAAAAATTGCTTGAACCTGGGAGGTGGAGGTTGTGGTGAGCTGAGATAGCACCATTGCACTCCAGCCTGGGCAACAAGAACAAAACTCCATCTTAGAAAAAAAATTTTTTTTATTAGAGACGAGTTCTTGCTTTGTTGCCCAGGCTGCTTTTGAACTCCTGGGCTCAAGTGATCCTCCTGTCTTGGCCTCCCAAAGTGCTGGGATTACAGGGGTAAGCCACCATGCCTGGCCACAAAACAGTTTTAGAAAAGAAAAAAGCCTTTTATTTTCACTTCATTGTCTTGATTTCCACTCCTCTGAGACATTCACCCCCAAGGAAACTTGGCTATGTAGCTATAGATTATAACTATTTTTAAATTCTCCTTGAGAAATGGCATTATTCTGCCTTAGATCTCGAGCTAGAAGCTGACAACGAGTCCTCCTGCTTGCCCCCCGCTCTGGGGCACATTGATATTTTTGCAGGTTCCTTCAAGCATGAAATTGCAAACCTAAACAAACTGGTTCTCATAAAAGCACTTCCAATTCTTCAAATAAAAGGAGGCAGCCTAATTATAAATAATCTCTGGATTATGAACATCACACTACATCTCTTGCAAATTTTTATTTTACCTCGTCTTTGAATTCCACAAACTTCAATTTCATGTGGTGTTAAATGCGGCTTAACCTGGAAGGAAAATACAATGGGTATAAAGAAATGTATATAAAGCTTTCTCAGAGTTATAAAAATACTTCTGTGAGAGAATTGCCACAAAGAGGGAGATGCAAGACCACACTTTGTCCAAACTGGCACTGTCTAAATGCAGGTGAGTGTGTTGTCTTAGAGTCTGGGCTTGAAGTCAGTCAGAACTGACAGAACTGACTAGAATACCAGCCCTATCCCTCACCAGTAGGGTACCCTTGGGCCAATTATTTAACCCTTCTAAGCCATAACTACCTCATCTGCAGAATGGAAATGATGATAGGAAGTACCTGACAAGGTTCTTGTGAGAATTAAGTGAGATATGGTGTTCATCTAGTCAAGTTGTATTTCTTTATTTTTAATTGTATTTTATATTTTTAGAGATGGGGGTCTTGTTCTGTTGTCCTGGTTGGAGTGCAGTGGTGTGATCACAGTTCACTGCATTCTCAAACTCCTGGGCTCAAGGGATCCTCTGGCTTCAGCCTCCTGAGTAGCTGGAACTACAGGTATGGGCCACCATGCCTGGCTAATTAAGATTTTTAAAAAACAGAAATGGGGGTCTTACCATCTTGCCCAGATTGGTCTCCACCTCCTGGGCTCAAGTGATCCTCCTGCATTGGCCTCCCAAAGTGCTAGGATTATAGGCGTGAGCCACTGTGCCAGGCCTTGACTTGTGTTTCTTGAGCACCTACTATGTGCAAATCACTGAGCTATGTTTAAAAGATACACAGATGAAGGAGATACAAACCCAGTCCCTGCCCTTAACTTACAGCCTAGCTTTCAATAAGGGAGAGCTATTAATATTAAGTCCCACTGATGGATGTTAAAATGTAAATGAAGCATAGAGTTCTTAGGGCCTAGGCTTTTCTTGACATTCCCTTCCACCATCCTTGGAACTCTCCAGAACCAGACTTGTTTTGGGGGAAGGAAGGTCCCTTGGCTGATGGAAAGTGTGGGGGTGGGGGCCGAAGGAAGTGCAGGGCCTAAGACTGTTCTTAAGCATTCTAGAGCCTGCTGGGCATTTAGCTCCCAGCCTCCTTTCTACCGCAGTGAACACTTCTATCCCAGGACTTCTCTCCCTCTCCTTAGACCAAAGCTCTTGCGGTCTGAGTATTGGAAAGCCCAGCATGAGCCTCTCCACGCACTTCGAATGCACCCTCCTCCAGCGAAGGCTAGTAAGTTGAAAAGACAGGAAGGATTTCAGAAGACTGGACATTGAACCCCACACTCAGCTCCTCTTTGAAACTCTACAATGAGTGCTTCATTCCTTGGACTTCAGCTTTTCAAAGAAAACATTCCTAGAAGAAGGACAGCAGGGATAGTCATTTACCTTTTAATGAGAATGAATTATCCAGCCCTTTTCGGGACAGCGTTTGTAAGGCAGCAAAGCTAAATGTTGAGAAGAGCCTGAAAGAATGGTGGACTGATGCTGCCAAAAAGAGAAAGGGCGAGACCTTCACAGCTTTGCCTAAGGCCATTATGAATTTGGACCAAATAGGTGTTATCATCCACACAGGCAGGACCTCCTGGGTAGGGGGCTGCCACCTTTTCCAGGCACTTGGAAGGGTGGCCTGCAGCTGTGGAGCCACAGAACTAAATATTATAGCTGGCCCAGGAGCACCCCTTTAGGCTAGGGAAGGAATAATAATCCGGCTTCTCCTTCCTCTGACCCTCAGATTTCGGTCAAGTCTCTCCATTAGAGATTGACCTCCTAGGGTGTAAAACAGGGTGGATAAGTTTGGAGAATGGATCTGGGGTGGGGTGGGGAATGGCAAATGGAAAAAAAGCAGCACAAACTCTTTATTGCCATTCAGAGAATGCTGAGGTCCAAGGCACAACCAGCCGGAAGGTAGCTTCACCCTTTCATTGGAAAAGCCACGTTTTCCTCAGTTGTATCCTGTACTTTGAGTGAGGCTTCTCCAAATGCAGAAGGACAGCATCACCACCCAGGCCGAGAAAGTATGATTGCAAAATTCTGTGGGCCTAACCGTAGTGGAGGAGGGAATCCATTCTTGTAAACCAGGATTTAAAACTCTTCAAGCAAGTCGTCTGCAATGTACCCCTTCTACCACTTAGAGATAGGATTATGTTCCCTAGGACAATTGGATGAGCCCTAGGAACCAAGAACCCTGTGCAGTTGGGGCAGAAGCCTGAGGGTTGTTTTGTTCCCCCACAGCTGTAGGTCATAAGATTCTTCACAAGCTTTGGTGTGGCCCCACCCCACGCCCTTCCCTCCCCTCAGTCAGTGATGACTCAAGAGGTTTTGGGAAGGAGCTCAGGGAACACTCAAGCAGCAGGCTCAGCCTAGGGCACTTCTGATGCATTTTCTAGATAACATTAGGAGCTGGTTCCAGACAGGACTCAGGAGTATGGACATTCACTCCCCAGGCTTGGTCTCCAGTGCCCTGCGAGTTCAGGAATCCACTACCTAAAGGAGATCTTTAGGAAGGAGAAGGAGAAGAGAGGAGAAGAGAGGAGGGAAGGAGGGAAGGCAGGAAGGCAGGAAGGAAGGAAAAGAAGGAAGGGAGGGAGGGAAAGAGAAAGAGGGAAAGAGAGAGTGAGGAAGGAAGGAGAGAGAAAGAAGGAAAGAAAGAAAAGAAAGAAAAAGAGAAAGAGAGAGGGAGGGAGGGAGGAAGGAAGGAAGAAAGGAAGGGAGCTGGCTGGACACGGTGGCTCATATCTGTAATCCCAGCACTTTGGGAGGCCGAGGAAGGTGGATCACCTGAGGTCAGGAGTTCAAGACCAGCCTGGTCTACATGGCAAAACCCTGTGTCTACTAAAAAAATTTAAAAATTAGCTGGTATAATGGCAAATGCCTGTAATCCCAGCTATTCAGGAAGCTGAAGCAGGAGAATGGCCTGAACCCGGGAGGCGGAGGTTGTGGTGAGCTGAGACTGCGCCACTGCACTCCAGCCTGGGAGACAGGGTGGGACTCTGTCTCAAAACACAAAAAACAAAACACAAAAAACAAAAAAAGAAAGAAAGGAGAGAGAAAGAGGAAAAAGAAGAAAGGAAAAAAGAAAGGAAAAAGAGAGTCATTGAGACTTGTGGCTTAATGTTGTGAATGTATATGTATGTTTAACCGTATATATAACTGTATGTATATATATGTATGTCTCACCAGAGAGAGAGTAAAGGGATTAAAAAAAAAAAAAAAAAAAAAAAAAAACAAAAACCACAAAAAAAAAAAAAGAAAGAGAACCAGACTGGAGATAGCAATACAATTATAGAAAATGGGAAGTGACCTCACAGACCGGAGAAATCAGAAACCTACATCTGGGGGTGGTGTGTGTGTGTGTGCGCGTGTGTGTAGCCTCAGGGATTTACTCTGTGCCAGTCACTGGTCTAAGGGTTGAAAGTATATTAACTTTCACAATACCCCCAAAATGCTAGCAGGATTTGTACCCTAATATTGGAGACTAGGCACAGAAAGGCTTAATTTGCCCCAGGTTACACAGCAGAATCTGAATCTCTCCGAGGTTCAGCTCCTGAGACCACGCTTGACACAGCCTCGCCGTTATGAGCAAGCCCTTAGGCACCAAACCCCAGGAGACCTCAGGCTGGCAGCGTCAGGAGCGCCAAAGTGGGCCTGGGAACAGGACTGGGAGAAAGTGCGGAGGAAAAGAGACCCTCGGAATCCTTCCGCATTTTACTTATGCAGGCAGCTTCCCTGTGCTCCTGGGGAGACGGCTGTGGGTTTCTTCAGGAGGCTTCCCCCAGTTGAGGAAGGGGTGAGACACCTATGAAAACAAGAGAATTTAGGCCGGGCGTGGTGGCTCACGCCTGTAATCCCAGCACTTTGGGAGACTGAGATGGGAGAATCATTTGAGCCCAGGAGTTTGTGACCAGCCTGGCAACATAGTGAGACCCCGTCTCTACAAAAAAATAAAGAAAATTAGCTGAGTGTGGTGGCGGGCACCTGTGGTCCCAGCTACTTGGGGCTGGGGCTTTGGTGGGGAGGATCACTTGAGCCCGGGAGGGAGGGAGGCTGCAGTGAGCCGAGATCACGCTACCGCACTCCAGCCTAGGTGACAGCCAGATACTGTCTAAAAAAAAAGAAAGAAAACAAGAGAATTCAGTGAAAGTCTGAATTCAGCTCCCATGTGTTGGCAGTGAGGCCCACACAACCCAGGCAGGGGCTGGGAGCCCCTCTCCAGGAGTACTGATCAGCTGGGGAGAAGACTGGTGGCACCAGCCTCCGAATGTTCCCACTTGGATTTCTGGTTCACCAACTGACGAGTCCTGGCCACACACAACTTTCTATCAGCTTTTTGTTATCTTCCCCTTTTTTCCTACATTTTTATTATGGAAAAATGTAAACATACAGAAAAACCACACAAAGAGTACAACGTGTCCACTCGCTCTGTTCTGCAGTTGTTAGCACCTTACCGTATTTATCTTTAGATACATGTGTGTTGTGTGTGTTGTTTTCCTTTTTCTTTTTTTTTTTTTTTTTGAGACATACTCTCACTTTGTCACTCAGGCTGGAGTGCAGTGGCACAATCTCTTGTCACCACAACCTGCACCTCCTGGATTCAAGTGATTCTCCTGCCTCAGCCTCCCTAGTAGCTGGGATTACAGGCATGTGCTACCATGCCTGGCTAATTTTTGTATTTTTAGTAGAGATGGGGTTTCACCATGTTGGCCAGGATGGTCTCGAACTCCCGACCTCAGGTGGTCCACCTGACTCGGTCTCCCAAAGTGCTAGAATTATAGGCATGAGTCACCACGTGTAGCCATATATATTGTTTTTCTGAACCATTTGAAAATCAGCTGCAGCCATAATAATATTTTCCTGTATCTGTCTTCACAGAATAAGGACAATATCCTACATAACTAAATCCATGACACACCTAAGAAAATTTAACACAAGTTTCTAATGTTGTCTCATACTGAATCCATATTCTTGCCTCCCACATTGTCCCTAGAATGTCTTTTCCATGTGCACACATTGCATTTGGCTCCTATGTCTCTTTCTTCTCCTTACTAGAATATCCCCCGCCTCTTGTTTTCCCCACAATGCTGACTTTTTGAGTAGGCCAGGCCATTTAGTGGAAGGAGCATCTAACATCTGATTTGTCCGATTGTTTCCTTGTACTGTCATTTAACTTGTCCCTCTATCTCTTGTAAATCCCATAAACTGGAATTGAGCTCTAAATGCTCGACTAGATTCGGATCAGACACTTTTGGCAAGACACAGAGCTGAAGTTCTTTTTTTTTTTTTTTTTTTTTTTTGAGACAGAGTCTCGCTCTGTCACCTGGGCTTAGTGGCGCGATCTCCGCTCACTGCAACCTTCACTCACTGCAACCTCCGCCTCCTGGGTTCAAGCAATTCTCCTGCCTCGGCCTCCCAAGTTGCTGGGACTACAGGCGCCCGCCACCACACCTGGCTAATTTTTGTA
Organism: Piliocolobus tephrosceles; assembly: GCF_002776525.5. Taxonomy (NCBI): domain Eukaryota; kingdom Metazoa; phylum Chordata; class Mammalia; order Primates; family Cercopithecidae; genus Piliocolobus; species Piliocolobus tephrosceles. The sequence continues at coordinate 67,441,154 of NC_045455.1, read as the reverse complement.
TTTTCAGTAGAGACGGGGTTTCACCATGTTAGCAAGGATGGTCTCCATCTCCTGACCTCGTGATCTGCCTGCCTCGGCCTCTCAAAGTGCTGGAAGCCACTGCACCCGGCTGACAGAGCTGAAATTTCTATCCTTCATGTCACATTGTATCTGGAGACAGCGTCTGCTTAGGTCACTAGCAGTGAAGCGAAGTTTGATCACTTGGTGGAGGCAGTGACTGCTGGATGTTTCCACTGTAAAGGGACACATTTCCCTTCGCAAATGACCTTCGGGTTAACACACCTGGGCACAGTGTGAATATCCTGCTCAATGCCTTACTCAGAAATGGACAATAAAGGATGACAGGAAACTGAGAAAAAGCTTTCAACGTGAAAGACGGAGACAGAAACAAACAGGAAAAAGCCGACTCAGAGGAAAGAGAGACCATCACAGGAAGAAAAAGAAACTTCCCCTAAACAATAAACAGCCTTAAAAGTGAGAAAATATATTACATTCATGATTGACAAGATTGCTATGAAAAAAAACTTTATTTATTTATTTTGAGACAAGGTCTTGCTCTGTCACCCAGGCTGGAGTGCAGTGGCACGATCATGGCTCACTGCAGCCTCAAATGCCTGGGCTCAAGCAATCCTCCTGCCGCAGCCTCCCGAGTAGCCGGGACTACAGGTGTGCACCACCACCACACCTAGCTAACTAAAAAACAGAATTTTTTCTTTTTAGAAATGGGGTCTCGTCGTGTTGCCCAGGCTGGTCTTGAATTCCTGGCCTCAAGTGATTCTCCCACCTCAGCCTCCCAAAGTGCTGGAATTACAGGTGTGAGCCCCTGCACCTGGCCAAAAAAATATTTCAGAAGCAAGATAGTGCTCTTGGGCTCCACACTGAAAAATCCACTGCAAAATTGGGAGATCACGTACAAACAAAAATTTCTTATAAAGTAGGACAAAAAGATGAAAAGTAAAAACTGAGGCCAGGTGTGGTGGCTCATGCCTGTAATCCCAGCACTTTGGGAGGCTGAGGCGGGCAGATCACGAGGTCAGGAGTTCAAGACCAACCTGACCAACATGGTGAAACCCCGTCTCTACTAAAAGTACAAAAATTAGCTGGGTCTGGTGGTGTGAGCCTGTAATCCCAGCTACTCGGGAGGCTGAGGCACGAGAATCGCTTGAAACTGGAAGGCGGAGGTTGCAGTGAGCCGAGATCACGCCACTGCACTCCAGCCTGGGTGAAAGAGCAAACACCATCTAAAAAAAAAAAAAAAAGAAAGAAAAAAAAATAGAAACTGAAAACACAGGAAAATTAAACAATTAGTCCAAAAGTTTAGTATCAGAATCACGGCAGTTCCAGAAAGACAAAAGAGAAAAAGTAGAGGGCGTGAATTATCAGAGAAGTAAAGCAAGAACAGGCCAGGTGCCGTGGCTCATGCCTGTAATTCCAGCACTTTGGGAAGCTGAGGGGGAGCAGATTGCTTGATCCTAGCAGTTTGAGACTAGCCTGGGAAACATAGTGAGACTCCATTTCTACAAAAAATAAAAAAGCAAAATTAGCCGGGCATGGTGGCTTGTGCTTGCAATCCCAGCAATTCAGGAGGTTGAGGTGGGAGAATCACTTGAGCCCAGGAGGCAGAGGCTGCAGTGAGCCAGCCATGTTCATGCCACTCTACTCCAGCCTGGGCAACAGAGACTCTGTCTCAAAAAACAAAAAAACAAAACAAAAAAAAAAAAAAAAAGAGAGAGAGAGAGAGAAAGAAATGTAAGAAAGAAAGAAACTATAGTATGTGAGATGATAGATATCTTAATTTGTGTGACTCTAGTAATCACTATGTATATCAAGATAAGTATATCAAAATATTATTTTGTGTACCTTGAATATACAGTATAAATATAAAATTACATACAATTTTAAAAATACCTTTTAAAAAACAAACACAAAAGCACAATATTGTGAACTTTCTGAACATCATAAAAGAGAAAAGCAGGTCACATACAAAAGATCAGGAATCAGAATGGCATTAAACTTTTTAATAGCAACACTAAAATCTAAAGGATAATGGTGCCAGGGCCAGGCGCGGTGGCTCACACCTGTAATTCCAGCACTTTGGGAGGCCGAGGTAGCTGGATCACCTGAGGTCAGGAGTTCGAGACCAGCCAGGTCAACATGGTAAAACCCCGTTTTTACCCAAAATACAAAAATCAGCTGGGTGTGGTGGCACACGCTTGTAATCCCAGCTACTCGGGAGGCTGAGGCAGGAGAATCAGCTTGAACCTGAGAGGCGGAGGTTGCAGGGAGCGAAGATCGCACCATTGCACTCCAGCCTGGGCAACAGAACAAGACTCTGTCTCAAAAAAAAACAAAACGGGTAACGGAGCCAGGTGCCGTGGCTCACACTGGTAATCACAGCACTTTGGGAGGCTGAAGCAGAAGGAAGACTTGAGGCCAGGAGTTTGAGACCAGCTTGGGCAACAAAGCGAGACCTTATCTCTATAAAAAATAAAATAATTAGCCAGGCCTGGTGTCATGCACCTATGTAGTCCCAGCTACTTGGGAGGCTGAGGCAGGAGGATGGCTTGAGCTCAGGAGTTCGAGGCTGCAGTGAGTTATGACAGTGCCACTGCACTCCAAACTGGGTGACAGAGTGAGACGCTATCTCTAAAACAATAAATAAATAGGGCTGGGTGCGGTGGCTTACGGCTGTAATCCCAGCACTTTGGGAGGCCGAGGTGGGCAGAACACAAGGTCAGGAGATCGAGACCATCCTGGCTAACATGGTGAAACTCCATCTCTATTAAAAATAGAAAAAAGTAGCTGGACATGGTGGAGGGCACCTGTAGTCCCAGCTACTCGGGACGCTGACGCAGGAGAATGGCGTAAGCCTGGGAGGCGGAGCTTGCAGTGAGCCGAGATCATGCCAGTGCACTCCAGCATGGGCAACAGCCAGACGCTGTCTAAATAAATAAATAAATAAATAAAGGATAATGGAGCAAAGGCTTCTAATTTCCAAGGACAATTTGAACCACAAAATTGTCCAGTGACCCATAGGATAAAATAAATATCTATGAGTCAGTGCTAAGAAAAATAAATAATTGAATGACTAAATAAGTGGAGAAGAAATAGCTCTACCCTACAAGAGAAATTCCAATTAATAAATGTAAAAGAAATGAGGAAAAAAGAAAACCACTATTAGAACATTACGGTAATAATTGTTGCAGGCAGGATTCATCAATGAATGCTATAATTAGTTGGTAAAAGTTTGAGGATTAACAGGATATTTACATAGTCTCAAAGTATGTCCACTAATATATTCATTATCTGCAAAAGGAAAAAACTTTATGATGGAGAAACCACTTTCACCACATGATCAAGGTTAGCATCACCGGTAATAAATCTGACCAACATCAAGCACCCAACACGATGTACTGAGAAGGGCACATTACCTCCGTGGTATTCTCGCCCCAAACCCGTAACTGTCTAATCATGAGGAAAACATCAAACAAATCCAAATTGAGGGACATTCCAAAAAAATAACTGACCAGTCTTTTTCAAAACTGTTAAAGTCATGAAAGACAAAGAAAGACTGCCCCAGATTTGAAGAGACTGAGAAGACTTAGCAACCAAAGCAAAGTGGAATCCCAGATTGGATCATGGAAAAATAAAACGACATTATTGGAAACACTGGTTATATGTGAAGTCTGAGTTTAGTAAGTAGTAGTGTACCAAAGTTATTTTCCTAGTTTTGATCATTGTACTATGGCTACGTGAGCCGCATGAAGACATTACATAGAACTCTGCAGTGTCTTTGCAGCTTTTCCGTTAAGTCTAAAATTATTTAAAAATAGAAAGGAAAACAAAATTCAGAGGAAGAATTATTTCCAACCTAGAATTTTATACCTAAACTATAATTGTGATCTTAGCATAATGGCCTTTCTCGGACACGCAAGGGCTCATTCACTTTCTGTTAGGAAGCGACTGTAGTTTTGCTCCCTTAAAAGAATGAACCAAGATGCAGACATGGCATCTAGGCAACGTGGAATTCAGCACTAGAGGGAAGCAAAGGAATTTCCAGAACCATGGCTATGCAGAGGCTTCCAGAGCAACCAGAATAGATGGGAGCAAGGGGACTAACTGTTCCTAGAGGAAGGATGTTGCAAATCAACCAGCCAACCAACCAATCACCACCAGCAGTTTACCTATCTAGTTGATTATATCGGGGAAGTTTTCCATTTTGACAGAGTATGGGATTGAATTATTGATAAGTATGTAGAAAACTAAGCAAACAGAAAAAAAAAAAAGAAGAAGAAGGCAATGATCAGCTCTCGGGAAAACAAAATGTTGCCCTGAAAAGAAATGTAATCACAGTATCCTAAATGACTCACTTGTGGATAATTTTTCCATAGTCACGATAATGTGAATACTAAATACTCATTTAACTAAATATATTGGGAGGAGGGAAGAAGGGAAATATGTGTGTGAGTGGGGTTTGGGGAATAAGAATTAAATGCTCATTTTCAAAGGTGAGAAGCAAGAAAATCTCTGTCCAATGGGCTCCCAGCCCCCAGGTATCATTATCTGGGTGGGAATAGTGAGGGTGGTGTGGCGGATGTGAACACACAGGGGAATCCTCTCTTCTGCTGTCCTAGGCAAACTGGTGGCTAATGGAAGGAAGCCAAAGCTGAGTGGGATTAGGGCTAGGAAGATGGGTCAGGCTGTGCTAGCTTGTGATGAGATGACCTCAGGTTCTATTTCAGCAGGGTTCAGCATCCAGGGAGATGCCTGCCATGTGGGGTGGAGTGTAGCCACAAGTCAAAGCAGCTGATAGCTGTCACGAGGTGGCTGTGGCCTGGTTTAGGCCTTGTTTTCAAGGTAGGTTCTGTGAAACACTAGTTCTGAAGGATGTAAAGAACTGATCTGAAAAGAGGGTTCCTTGGTCCACCATGCTTGAGAAATGCTGGATTCAATGACACTAAACAAGTTTCTCCACTTCAGGACATCTCATCTCAAAACCCTTAATGTGATTATGGGAATATCCAATCTCTAAGACACGGCATGTAGGGAAGATGGTGACAGAGAGTATTTGATCATGATCATGGAACCCTTTCCACACAGAACTTAACAATGGACTAGAGACCTACTGACAACCCTTTCCAGAGTAGGGGTCGGCGTCAGTCAGGGCTAGCACTAACAGGAAAAGTACCTGGTTCCTTGTATCTTCACATCTTTACCACCACTGCCAACCCCTTTCCACTGGCTAGGTGTAATTAGGGTTTCGGGGCCAACAGGCAAATGAACTGAGGTTTGAGACAGGCTCTGCTCTCGTGAAAAACTGAAGTGTTAACAAGACAGAAATGTAGGGAGAGGCCCAGTTTTAAGACACAGAGGCACCCAACAGGGGGCGGGACTCAGTGGCCCCCAGACCTGTAGTGTGCTGACAGGCCCACGCAAAGCCAAGATGCAACCTACAGCAGCCCTTCTCCATCAGCCCAGCACCCTGAGTCGCATTCCTTGGCCAGGCTCTGGAAATGGTAGAGGCAGCTGCTGTGGGAAGGTGAACCCCAGGGGTTCTGGCCCAGCTGGCTTGGGGCAAATGCAGGAGCTGACAGTTTACAATCACAGCCCGTCCCCACTCACCTGCTACAGTAGGCTTGGTCATTTCATTTCCCCGATTTCTCTAGGTCTCTAGTGGGGGTTCCCTGGTGCTGACACCATTCCATCCAGGAGCTGATGAAAACCCCTCTTCTCTGAAGCACAGGCAGAATGTGTCCTTAGAACGGAAGCCAGGGAGCCAGGCATGGTGGCTCACACCTGTAATCCCAGCACTTTGGGAGGCTGAGATGGGTGGATCACCTGAGATCAGGAGGCCGAGACCAGCCTGGCCAACATGGTGAAACCCCATCTCTACTAAAAATACAAAAATTAGCCGGCCATCATGGCATGTGCCTATAATCCTAGCTACTCGGGAGGCTGAGGCAGGAGAATCGCTTGAACCTGGGAGGCGGGCGTTGCAGTGAGCCGAGATGGCACCACTGCACTCCAGCCTGGGTGACACAGGAAGATTCCAAAAAAAAAAGAAAGAAGAAAGAGAGGAAGGAAGGGAGGAAGGAAGGAAGGAAGGAAGGAAGGAAGGAAAGAAAGAAAACACAGAGTTGCCAAGGCCAAGGCATCACAGACTTAACACCATCAAGTCATTCCAGAGTGAACGGAACGCAAATCCAGTCTCAGGCTGTCAGATTGACGAAGCTTCTGGATGCATGGCTTGTACATTTTTGCATTTTATTCTCTGTGATGTGCCTGGCTTAGGAGCTGCAGCTTTCGGCCAGTTGTTCAGCTCTAGCCCTGAGCACCCTGGCATGTTTTACAGTTTTGAGACTGTCCTATATTCAGGGCCTGTACCATGGACAGATGCAAAGCCACTAAATATGTGAGCTGCAATAGACAAGAACAGTTTATTGAGTGTTTACTACATGCTCGTCCTCACAAGGTTACGTGCTAAGCACTAGGAGTCGCAGTTTTTAGGGTGCGGAGCCTGAGGATGAGGGCAGTTACACATCTTGTCAAGTCTCCCCCTGGCAAGGGGCAGTTATAACTCAGCACTGCCTGGTGGCCCAGCCGGGGCTCTGGGCCCTGCCCCACCCTTCGCAGGCGGCCTGGCTGCCACTGTTCCCCATGGCACTGGGCAGGCTGCTCACCTTTTGTTGCTGCAGGTTCTTCGATAATCCCTGTCCATAGGATTCATGAGATTATAGTGAGGATCAGATAATGCAATGAGCAGAAAAGTGCTTTGGAGTGGAGTGACTATGTACATGGGGTGCCAGTCACAGCCAGTCCTTTTCCTAGATACCCAACAATTTGGCATCCCAAAGGGATCACCATCTCTGGCGTGTGTTTATGAGCTAACTAGAAAAAAGAAAAAGGCACATAGACGCAAGAAGGCAGAAGTGTGATTTTTAAGTGGGTGCCCCTTTACCCAGAGCTGGAAGGCATGAAGGAGGTAAGGGTGGAGGCCCACCGTCTAGAGGCTTTGAACAGAAACCTTGGAAGAGTGAACTCTTTCAGACCTCACGGCTGCCCCCACCCCCTCCCAACCCTTCCCCTAAATGCTTTAGACACTAAAAATACCCCAGCCACCTGCTGCCCTGGGAGGCAATAAATCATTGGCCATCCAGCACCAGAATCCGGGCCAACATGGCAGCGGACACAGACCCAAGGGATCAGTTCCCTTCCACCCAGGCTGCCATCAAGAGCCTGCCTGCTGCTGGGAGTGGGGGAGGGTGGGGGAGGAGGGTGAGGGAGTGTGTTCAGAGGACACAGGACCTGCTTGGAGGCTTCTGGGGCCAGAAGTGCTAAGTGGGTGGGGGGTGAGCGGAGGGGAGTGAGTCACTAGAGGGGATCCTGGGGAAAGGGTGGTGGCCCCTGTGCAGCGACAGCCATCTGCTTTACTATATAGAATAAGATCATCTCATCAAAACCATAGCTCAGCCGCCCAACTACTGTCCTACTACTCCAGGGCCACCAGATGTCAGTGTTACAGGGCGCATGGATGTTGGTGGTCAGATGTCAGGACAGGGACTGAATTTATGGAGAAACTGTTCAAACCAAGGGTGCTCAGGGGCAAACCCATGAAATCTGTTTCCTGCTTCCAGTTCTTAGAAATTACATCCTACCCCCGGGGACTGAAATCAGTCTGACTCCAAAAAGGTAACCACGAAATGCCAAAGATCTGTTCACCTTCACTCGCAGCACAATACCATGTATCAGAAATGAGAGGCAAAGGCAGAATTTCTAACTTACTTATTATTAAAATGCATCATCAACAAACACACCATAGCGGGGAACACGAAGCACTGTGTTGTAGTGTAGTGTTGCTCAAATGTGAAAAAGCAGGGACCCCTGAGAGTCTCCTTTGTGTTGTTACCTCTCTCTCTAGAAAAAGCACTGCATTGTAAGTAACTTGGTCCAAGCAGTGAAAAAAACAAACAGGACCATTCATAGACAAAAAAGCAAAGAATAAAATTCAGTGGTTACTCAAGTATAATGAATAGACCCAAGTGATCAGAAATGCGTTTATGCTGATTTTTTTAGAGCATTAAAAAATCCACAAAATTTGGGACGCCAAGGTGGATGGATTGCTTGAGCCTAGGAGTTTGAGACCAGCTGACACAACAGAGTGAGACCCCATCTCTACAAAAAATTTAAAACTTAGCCAGGTATGGTGGCATATGTCTCAACTGCTCAGGAGGCTGTGGTGGGAGGATCCCTTGAGCCTAGGATTGAGGCTGCAGTGAGCTGTGATTGCACTACTGCCCTTCAGCCTGGGCAACATAGTGAGATCCTGTCTCAAAAAAAGAAAAAAAGCTCTGTGGCCTTAGGGAGGTAATCTGACCCATGTGCCTCAGTTTCTCTGTCTATAAACTGGACCTCGCCAAAGCCCCTTTAAGTAATGTAAGATTCTAGGATTCTAAGTGTGACTTTGAGACGTTCCTGTGGAGTTGGGAAGGTGAGTGTACAAAAATTCCAATGGAATGCCACCCAGGGCCACTTTAGTAACATAGACAAAGACTGAGAATCCAGAATGCCTTCCTCCTAACTGCTCGGGGACCCAGGGAAGGCTTCTGGAAGACAAGGGATTACACCCCTACGACCTAAGGCTGTAGCATGATCAAAATAGTTAATCTGTTTTTAAGAGCTGGGAGGTGGCCAGGCAGATATTTTAAGATGTCAACTTGATCTGTATCATTATCAGCATCTAAGGAAACATTTTGTTTCCAAAAACAAATGATCACTGCTATCTATCAGTGTCTGTAAGCACATGAAATTCTCAAGAATGGGGCCTTTTCCATCGTACTTTTCACAGCTGGTTTTGTGTGTACACGTAGAACTGCTGCTTCCTGAATGATAAATTTAGGGCAAGGAAGAAAGAGGGGAAGAAGGAAGGGGGAGTTAAAGTCTTTCTTCAGGAGTCTCACCAGAATGTTAATATATGCACAGAAAAAGGTTTGAACAATAGAAACAGTGGCCAGGAGCAGTGGCTCACACCTGTCATCCCAGCACTCTGGGAGGCCTATTGCATGAACCCAGGGGTTTGAGACCAGGTTAGGCAACATAATGAAGCCCTGTCTATATAAAAAAATACAAAAATTAGCCCGGTTTGGTGGTGCTTGCTTGTTGTCTCAGGTACTTGGGAGGCTGAGGTGGGAGGGTCATTTGAGCCCAGGAGGTTGAGGCGGCAGTGAGCTGATAGCATGCCACTGTACTCCAGCCTGGGTGACAGAGTGAGACCCTGTCTCAAAAAAAAAAGAAAAAGAAAAAATACAGAAACTAACTTTGTAATAGGTAACTGTGCTTCTCTCTGATGGTACTGGAGGTAATCATTATTATTTTTTGCTTATCTGAATTTTTCATTTTTCAGCAATGAACATGTCAATTTGCGTAATAATTTTTTTAATGCAAATACATGCAGGAAGGGTAATACATCAAATCATTATCAGTTACTAACTCCTTGATATTAGTGAATGGGTGTGATTTGTTTCCTACAGTGATAAGAAGTGGATTTTGTTAGGTCTGGGGTCTGCAGATCTCAAGGTGGTACTTGAGGCAGTAGAAAGGGAAGAGAGAAGGTGGAGAGCCCTCAAAAGGGAAGTGGGTGGAGAAGGTTGGCTCACAGCTTAGGCCGGCCAGCTGCTGCCTATAACCTTGAGGGCATTTATTTATTTTTATTTTAAAAAGTATTTATTTTTAGTTTTTGTAGCAATGGGGTCCCACTGTGTTGCCCAAGCTGGTCTTGAATGTCCAGCCTCATGTGATCCTCCTGCCTTGGCCTCCCAAAGTGCTGGGATAATAGGTGTGAACCACTGCTCCTGGCCAGACGGCATTTAATAAAAATTAAGGATAGCAACAGTTACCCTCTTCTCATGCAAGGCTTTGCTCAATTATTCTCTTTGTAAATAACTTCTCTTTAGAGTCAAACTCAAGCGTTCATAACAAACAAGAAAAAGAGCACATGGATTTTAATAATTTTAAAATAATGAAGAACAAAGGATTCTTCTCCAAACTTTTTCATTTTGATTTCCATCAAAACTTTCTTTAAGAAGATTTTCTTTTACAATTTCCATACTGGAATCTATAGACTTTTCTTGAAGCTCCAGTATAAATACTTCAGGAGTTGTAGAGCTCACATAATTAAATACAAGCAAACATCATCATTTAAACACTTTTAAATAGGTTATGCTGACTTTTGCCCCAATATTATCTAGAAAGAAAGAGTTTACAAAGGAAATTCACAGTATAAACAACACTGGGGAGGTATCTTAGTCCATTTTGTGCTGCTGTAACAGAAAACCTGAGTCTGGATAATTTATAACACACAGATTTATCTGGCTCATGGTTCTCAAGGCTGGGAAGTTCAAGATTGAGGGACTGCGTCTGGTGAGGGAGTTCTTGCTGTGTCATCTCATGTCAGAAGGGTGCAAAGGCAAAAAGGCACAAGCATGTGAGACAGAGAGACAGACTGAAAGAGAGACAGAAAGAGGGTGAGGGTACCAAACTCATCCTTTTATCAGGCAGTTGCTCTGCTGTGATAACTAATCCACTCAGCAATAATGGCATTAATCCATTCATGAGAGCACAGCCCTCATGACCGAATCACCTCTTAAAGGCCCTACCTCTCAACATTGTTGCACTAGGGATTAAGTGTCCAATACATCCTTTTTGGGAGACACATCCAAACCACAGCAGGAGGGATGGATTCTTTGCACAAATCACTCCCTACAATATAAGCTATTCATAACCCATTGTGAATCATTTTATATATTCATTAAAGCATACCTTCTATGGCTGGCTCCCAGGCAACCAATGTGATGGGGAGAGGATAGAAGATACCAGAGTAACAGATCTCTAAAGGTCACAAGCAAAATGTAGACTTTTCAAATAAATTCTGCCAGGTGCAGTGGCTCATGCCTGTAATTCCAGCACTTTGGGAGGACAAGGTGGGAGGACTGCCAGAGCCCACAAGTTTGAGACCAGCCTGGGCAACATAATGAGACCCCATCGCTGCCACAAAAAAAAAAAAAAAAAAAAAAGCCAGGCATGGTGGCTGTGCCTGTGGTTCCAGCTACCTGGGAAGCTGAAGTGGGAGGATTGCTTGAGCCTGGGAAGTCAAAGCTGTAGTGAGTTGGGATTGTGCCACTGCACTCCAGCCTGGGGTGACAGACAGAGGCTGTCTCTGTCTCAAAAGAAAAAAAAAAAAGAAAATACATTCCAACTGTTTATCAAGTAGTTAGAGATATTGAGGCTTGAAGAGGGAAGCAATATTGAGGCAGTGCCTTGTTTATTGAATCTAAGATGCTGTCAAGCATAAGATGTACTGTACTTTGGAAAGAAAAAACTGGCAGGGTGTGGTGGCTCACACCTGTAATCCCACACTTTGGGAGGCTGAGGCAGGCAGACTGCTTGAGCCCAGAAGTTCAAGACCAGCCTGGGCAACATGGCAAAACCCCATCTCTTCAAAACAAACAAACAAAAACCCAAAATTACAAAAATTAGCTGGGTGTGGTGGGGCACACCTGTGGTCCCAGCAACTCTGGAGGCTGAGGAGGGAGGATCACTTGAGCCTGGGAGGCAGAGGTTGCAGTAAGCCAAGATGAGGCCACTGCACTCCAGTGAACCAAGATCAGGCCACTGCACTACAGCCTGGGCAACAGAGCAAGACCCTGTCTCAAAAGAAAAAACAAAACAAAAACCACTGCCAACTAAATTATGACACATAAACCGAAAAATGCATCCTAATTTTTAAAATGTTAAAATGTGGGGGAAAGTATCATCTTGGATCAATGAACTACAGCATTCCCTCAGTCTGCTTGCTCCCACCTGCCTGTGTCAGGGCGAGACGGGATTCTACTCACAGTGCCTGTGGCTCCTTAACTGCTACACGGGGACACCAACCCTCCTCCCAGCTCACTTCATTGTGAAGTCATTTAGATGTCCTTACTTGGCAGTAGAGTGGATCTGTACTCCAAGTTCCTGTCAGAGTATAATCCCCATTTCTCTCCCATTCGATACTCAGCAAAAACTCAATGGAGAGAAATCATGCTTGCAGTACTGCCGGCAGGATTGGCAGCCCATCCATTTTGATCTACTCTGTTTACCCTTGGATTGAGCCAGATCAGCAGAGAGCAAAGCCCTGGAACCATGCTGGGTAATCCCTCATGGGAAGGCCCGCGCAGAGGCTCCTGCTGGTGCGCTGTCCGCCCACGCCATGGAGGCCGTTAGAAGCAGCCCGAGGTGTGCTGAATTTGCTGTGAAGGACACAGCAACGGGTCTTCATGAGGACCGCTGGAGACATTTTTCACGTCTTCATACCAGAAATTAAAAAAAAATAAACTTTAAGAAATAGAGGATATGATCGCTACGTGTTACACACAGGCAGCAAATTTTCTCATGTATCCCATAAATGTGAACAAATTAAATAACTATGAAGGTGTTTTTCTTTCTTTTTTTTTGAGACGGAGTCTCGCTCTGTCACCCAGGCTGGAGTGTAGTGGCGCGATCACGGCTCACTGCAAGCTCCGCCTCCCGGGTTCAGGCCATTCTCCTGCCTCAGCCTCCAGAGTAGCTGGGACTACAGGCGCCCGCCACCGTGCCCGGCTTATTTTTTGTATTTTTAGTAGAGACGGGGTTTCACCGTGGTCTCGATCTCCTGACCTTGTGATCCACCCGCCTCGGCCTCCCAAAGTGCTGGTGGCGTGAGCCACCGTGCCCAGCCGAAGGTGTTTTTCTTAATGCTGTTGTTATAATCATAAAAAGTTGTGCATGGATGGTGTATTAGTTCACTGTCACATTGCTACAAATAACTACCTGCGACTGGGTAATTTATAAACAAGTAACTACCCGAGACTGGGTAATTTATAAGAAAAGAGGTTTGTTTTAATTGGCTTAGGGTTCTGCAGGCTGTATAGGAGGCATGGCTGGGGGAAGCCTCAGGAAACTTACAATCATGGCGGAAGGCAAGGTGAAGCCGGTACTTCCTACATGGCCTGAGCAAAAGAGAGTGCGAAGGGGACGGTGCTACACACTTTACAACATATCTCGTGAGAGCTCTATCATGGGACAGCACTGGGGGATGGTGCTAAACCATGAGAAACCACCCTCATGATCTAATCGCCTCCCACCAGGCCCCTCCTCCAACACTGGGAATTACAATTCCACATGGGATCTGGGTGGTGACACAGAACCGTGTCAGGTGATGTAAAATTCACTTCCTCACAAAGGTTTCTGACTATGTCAGCCTGAGTTCAGCCCATGGGAAAGGAAAAAATAACTACTGATAATGAACCAGAAAATCTGACTGAATAAATTACCAAATAAAATGATATTATGAACAAAAATAAAGTACACCCTGAGCAACATAATGAGATCCTGTTTCTATCAAAAACTTAAATTAGCTGGGCTTGGTGGCACATACCTATAGTTCCAGCTGCTTGAGAGGTTGAGGTGGGAGGTTCACTTGAGCCTGAGAGGCTGAGACTGCAGTGAGCCATTATCTCACCACTGCACTCCAGTGATAGAGCAAGACCCTGTCTCAATATAAATAAATAAAAAAGTATAACATATACAGAAAAGTACACAATTTATAAATGTACAGCCAAATGAATTATCACAAATTATAACTACCCCAAATGAAAAAAAGCAGGACATTACCAGAAGCCCCTATGACTTCTCCCAGCACCGTACCCATTTTGTCCCCAAAGACAATTTCCATCCTGATTTCTTGATTTTTCATTTTTTTTATTTTTGGTTTTATAGAGACAAGGTCTCACTATATTGCCCAGGCTGGCCTCGAATTCCTGGACTCAAACAATCCTCCCTCCTCACCCTCCCAAAGTGCTGGGATTACAAGTGTGAGCCATTGTGCCTGGCCATCCTCATTTCTAACACCATCGATTCGTTTTATGTGTTTTTAAATTTTACATCAATAGAATCACAGACTATGTATTCTTTCGGTGGCTCCTTTTGCTCCTCATTATGCCTGCAAAATTTCTCCAGGTTATTATGAGTAGCAGAAGGCTGTTCATTTTCTTTCGAGACAGGGTCTTGCTCAGTCGCCCCAGCTGGAGTGCAATGGAGTAATCACGGCTCACTGCAGGCTTGACTTCCCAGGCTCAGGCAACCCTCCCCACTCAACCTCCTGAGCAGCTGGGACAACCTCCTGAGCAGCTGGGACAACCTCCTGAGCAGCTGGGACAACCTCCTGAGCAGCTGGGACAACCTCCTGAGTAGCTGGGACAACATCCTGAGCAGCTGGGACAACCTCCTGAGTAGCCACCAAATGTAGCTAATTTTTTTCATTTGTGGAGTGAGGGTCTCACTATGGTGCTCAAGGTTAGTCTTGAACTCCTGGGCTCAAGTGATCCTCCCGCCTTGGCCTCCCAAAGCACCGGGATTACAGGCATGAGCCATCACACCCAGCTGGTTGTTGGGCATGCTGTACAGTAATCCATTTACGTATCTATAACTTACTCATTTAGACTGTTTCCAGTGTGGGATTATTATGAATAATGCTGCCATTTTGGTGTATATACTAAGCATTTCTGTGAGGTACATACCTAGGAGTCAAATTGCTGGGTTACAGGATATAGACGCTTGGCTAAGCTCTGGGGATGACTTCGGGATGACCACAGAATGGACCACCCCCAAGGGCAGCACTACCAATGAGGCCACCACTGGGGCTACTCAGCCCACAGACCCTTTATTCCTGCTGATCCAGCCTTGACTGCCTGACACCCAGGGAGTTGGACACTTTGTATACTAATGCCAAACTCTCACATTTCCATGACCTTAATTGTCTGCACAAAACAGAAAAGAGGGAGAGAGAGTGGGGGTGGTGGGGAGAGAGAGGGAGGGAAGAAGACAGGAGAGACAGAGAAAGGAAACAGTAGAAAGTGGCTTCTATATTTTCACTCTCCAAATCTCTCAAGTACTTCTGAAAGGTAAAACCAATCTAGCATCCGGGACCAGGGCCTGCAGCCTCTGCAGGGTAGGAAGCCAACCTAGAAGGAGAGTGGAACACAGACTAGGCTATCAGAGCTACAGAGCATCCGCCACAACATACCAAGGGCCTGGTCTATATGCTGGGCAAGGCAGAGATCAGATCTGTGAGCTTAAGAGTCCAGTAAGAAAGGCAAGCGCTGAACAAGTTAATGTAAGTACCTGCTCCCCAGCCACCACAGAACTGCTAATTCATCTCCCAGACAAGTGTTTTCTGAAACACAGTGTAATCACACGTCCCTCTTGGTGCTGAGGGTAAGTGCCAAATTGGTGCTTTCCTTCTCTCAATTCTGTAGAAGGTTAGGGCATGCATTTTGCATATTTATGTCATGTTCATCTTATTATTTCTCACTCTCACTTTCCCTATGTCCCTCTTTCCTGATTTACTTTTCATTATAATGTATTACGTATTTCTGCAAGGCATCTCTAATCTTCCTCCTTGAAAAAAGACAGATATAAATCAATCCTCTATCTGCGTGGGCCCCCAGTGCTTACCCATTTACTCAGGAGGAGTCAGCTCACTCACCAGCTCCTATTTTCATGTTTTGTTGGGTTCACAAATTTTAAATAGTATAAATATAAAAACAGAAGCTTTCAATTCATTTCTGCTTTCACATTGGTAACCAAAAAAGACTAGTAAGAAGATTAAAAGATGAGGCAAGAACATGTCCTTTGGAATAAAAAATTAATGTAACACTATAGTATTCTACAATAACTGGTTTTACTAATGTGGAACAATTAATACGAGCCATAAAATGTATAATTAAACATTATTACAAATATTACAAATTCAAATCTGTTCTCTTTTCCCTATATCACCATTTAATTGAACACCACCACAACAAAAACTGGTTGCCTTAAAACCAATTTGAAAAAGGTTGTTCAGGAGCAACAATACAAAAACGAAGTGTAGACTGGAATGTGTCACATTTTGGCCAA
The DNA here is from genome assembly GCF_002776525.5 of Piliocolobus tephrosceles. Classification (NCBI taxonomy): domain Eukaryota; kingdom Metazoa; phylum Chordata; class Mammalia; order Primates; family Cercopithecidae; genus Piliocolobus; species Piliocolobus tephrosceles. Next base: position 67,425,182 of record NC_045455.1, on the reverse strand, counting down.
AAAGATGTGATTCATTCTGGCTCATAAAGTTAGATAATGGTGTTTATGGTTTTGAAAGTTCACTGAAACTTTTTCACTGAACTGGTTTCTTTCTGATGCATTTTCTTGAGTTCTACCCACGACTGCCACAGTAGCAGTCCTGGGATCAGAACCCACACACCATTAAAAAAAAATAGGTAAACCCAACAGTAGAGCCAGTTGCTGGTGTTGAGGTTGGGGCTTCTGGTGAGCCACTCCGGGAGGAAGGTCATCCAGCAGCCATACAACTCACACACGCACAGGGTGATCTGCAGGAAATGCCTGTTGGAGAGAAAGAAGCCCGGATGAACCACCAGCTTGGCACAGTTTGGCATCAGAGTCATGATACCTTGTCTGTAATGGCAGCGTCAACAGTCTTTGCTATGAAAACCTCCCTAAGTTGGGCCTCAGGTGTTGGGTGGTGCTATTTTGATGGGGGCAAGTCAATCTAATTAATGAAGGCTCATTCTTTCCTTAGGGGAGCAACACTGCCCTTTCTAGATTATTCTCAGAGTTAAATAAGGACCCTCAGGGATCCTGACCCATTCTTAGGGAAATTTAGTGAGATCACACCTGACTTAGCACAGAGAGGCCTGACTGTGAATCTCACCAAGAGCCATTATAAAAGGGGAGAGTAAGTAATAACCCCTTCCTCAAACAGTGTAGCACAGACTAGATGAGATATGAGGATAAAGAGCCCAGCACTGGGCAAGTAAGTGCTCAATAATGCAAATATTACCAATGTTTGAAATAATAAACACATGGGCACATGTAGTAAGTTTGCAACCATAGTCATGGAGTGAAGAATATGTCAAGGTACCAAGGAAAAATTTAATTTTTATTGCCAACTATCTCTCTAAAACTGGGTGGGGAAGGAAGCTTTAAATAAGACTTCCTCATTACAAGATGGTGGAAAATTGAATGCAGCTGTGCCTACTTGCTACTGTTTTAGGGATTCATCTCAGGATAGCAATCTATTCACCCCAGGCCGCTTTGTCCCTAAGGAAAGAAAAGGAAGGGAGGAGAGTTTATAGTCTCTCAGAGTCTGATAGGATGGATACCTTTTTAATCTTTCTTCTTCCTTTTTTTTTTTTTTTTTTTGACACAGAGTCTCGCTCTGTCACCCAGGTTGGAGTGCTGTGGAACCAACATGGCTCACTGCAACCTCCACCTCCCAGGTTCAAGCAATTCTCCTGCCTCAGCCTCCTGAGTAGCTGGGGCTACAGGCGCCCACCACCATGCCTGGCTAGCTAATTTTTGTATTTTGAGTAGAGACGGGGTTTCACCATGTTGGCCAGGTTGGTCTCAAACTTCTGATCTTGTGATCCGCCTGCCTCGGCCTCCCAAAGTGCTGGGATTATAGGCGTGAGCCACCGCACCCGGCCTCTCTGCACTCTGCCCACCCCGTACCCTTCACAATCTGCTTCTGAGAAGATTTCTTATTTATCGAGCAAGTCTGACTCCGAATTATGTAAGATAATTTACTTTTTGTCAAGTGGGACAGGAGTTTTCTTAAATGATTTGGGGGGAAAAGGATGGACGTATTACCATTTTATTCTCCAAAGTATTGGTGGCAAATCATCCAAGAGTGTTAGCACCATTCTTGCCTCTACAGAGTCTAGGTTGTTATTAGAATAATATTTCTCATATTTTTGATTCAGAAAAGTCTGAAATGATCCTAGTAGCACCATCACACTTATCTCACATCAAATAATTTTCATTTCTATTCTGGTTTTTTTTTTTGGAGACAGGGTCTTACTATGTCACCCAGGTTGGAGTGCAGTGGCGTGATCATGGCTTCCTGCAGCCTTGACCTCCCAGGCTCAAATGATCCTCCCACCTCTGCCTCCTAAGTATCTGGGACTACAGACACGTGCCACTATGCCTAATTTTTAATTTTTTTATTCCCTGTAGAGATAGGGTCTCACTGTGTTGCCTAGGCTGGTCTCAAACTCCTGAGATCAGGTGATCCTCCCACCTCAGCCTCTCAAAGTGCTGGGATTACAGGCGTAAGCCACCATGCCAGGCCTCTATTCTTCTATCTTTTATCTAACAAATACATGTGGTCACAACCTACTCCAAAGGTCACCTAAGTGTTGGGACACATAATGTTTCCCCTCCTTCCAGCAGTACGGAAGAAGGGCACCTACCGGTAATGTTTTTCTTTGATTATGGCATAAATGAGGAACAATGCCAGAGACCCATCCAGCGCAACGGTCAGAATTTCCACAGACACAATGGTTGGATCGAAATAAACCCATCTTGCATCAGCTTTGCCATATTCTTTCCCTAAAGACAAAATCCATGTTGTTACTCAAATGGCAACAGTTTTTATGACAGTCCATGGAAATGACCTTTCTTTCCTTTAAGGTGGAGATAAAATGAGTTATCGCCACTCTCTCTGCATTCTTCACGATGCCTTAGTGGAAGGCAGGAGAAGCCCTGGGACCAAAATGCATTTACCACCTGACACAAGCACTAAGAACAGCAGCAGGTTACAGGTGTCCAATCATTCAGTTTCCAGAATGCTTTCACATACGCGCCCTCCTCAGCCCCACCCTCTTCAACGTAAGTAGCAGAATTTTAAAAGAATTCAACATGGTCAGATTTTGCAAAGACAATCTCCAGTCATGATCTTGGTAAATACATTGTAATTCCTTACTTCAAAATTTCCATATAAATTATGTAAGTCTAATGGAGATGTGGGAAATTTGCTATGAAGGACATGTTTATAAAAGACACATTTATGGTCAGGTATGGTGGCTCATACCTGTAATCCCAGCACTTTGGGAGGCCAAGGCAGGCAGATCACGAGGTCAGGAGATCAAGACTATCCTGACTAACACGGTGAAACCCCATCTCTACTAAAAATACAAAAAATTAGCCGAGCGTGGTGGCAGGCTCCTGTAGTCCCAGCTACTCTGGAGGCTGAGACAGGAGAATGGCGTGAAACCAGGAGGCGGAGCTTGCAGTGAGCCAAGATAGCACCATTGCACTCCAGCCTAGGCGACAGAGCAAGACTCCGTCTCAAAACAAAACAAAACAAAACAAAACAAAAACCATGTTTGTTGGCCAGGCACGGTGGCTCACACCTGTAATCTCAGCACTTTGGGAGGCCAAGGTGGGTGGATCACTTGAGGTCAGGAGTTTGGGACCAGTCCAGCCAACATAGTGAAACCCTGTCTCCACTAAAAATACAAAATTTTTATTACTGGAACATGCCAGTAATCTCAGCTACTTGGGAGGCTGAGGCAAGAGAATCACTAGAACCTGGGAGGCGGAGGTTGCAGTGAGCTGAGATTGCACCACTGCACTCCAGCTTGGGCAACAAGAGCTAGACCCTGTCTCAAAACAACAACACCTTTATTAATAACAGAAGAGAAACTAGGTGCTGAAGGGACAGTGGGCTGCGGGGGGAGGAGAGAGCCCGGACTGCAGAATGAATCAGAGTGGGCAGAGGGGGGTCTGCACCCACAGGCACAGGGGACTCACAATGGCCCTCACACAGTCTCAGCTGTGCTGCTTAGGGAGCCAGTGTGCTCTTAGAGATCCATCCAGACCCATTATCAGAATTATTTCTTCTTGGGAACACCATGACTCAGAGTCTTTTTAGGGCTGGAATGATGGCCAGGTATTGTAGAGGCCATTAAAAATTATTTAATTATTTTCTTAATGTGTAAAAGTAATACATGCTGGTCCTAAGACCTCAAATGACTACAGCGAAAAAGATGGAAGTGATGACCTCGTCTCCCCCTTTAATACTATCTCGCATTATCCAGAAAAGGTGTTATGACCACAGTGGAGCCCGTGATCTGCTACTGAGCAGCACACAGCTCTTGTCTCATAAAGGTCAGAGGAAGGATCCCTCGGGGCCTGGGACAAAGGTTTCTAACAAAAGGCTGCCCTAAGAGAAAGGACAATAAGAGGATTAGCTATTTAACGGAATAACACACAAGGCACGTGCTGACGGGATGTTCTGTGAGAGGCCACCGAGAGTCAGCAACCTGTCCTTAGCCAACTGTCTGCAGTCTCCTGTGCCCTTCAATAACTAACTGGAAAACACTGTCATATTGAAACGTTTCTCCCCTAAATTTAAATATACATACAACAGGTGAAATATACCAGTTAGTGCAACTAAAATCTAATAAAATATCACTTAAGTAAAATGTCAGTTCTTCAGGAACAAAAAGAGATATTGACCAAGTCTTTTTTTTTTTTTTGAAAAGGAGTCTCACTGTTGCCCAGCCAGGAGTGCAATGGCACAATCTCGGCTCACTGCAACCTCCGCCTCCCAGGTTCAAGTGATCCTCCAGCCTCAGCCTCCCAAGTAGCTGGGACTACAGGAACCCACCACCACACCCAGCTAATACTGATTGACCGAGACGGAGTCTCACTCTGTCGCCCAGGCTAGAGTGCAATGGTCAGATCTCAGCTCGCTGCAACCTCCACCTCCTGCGTTCAAGTGATTCTCTGCCTCAGCCTCCCAGTAGCTAGGATTACAGGCATGTGCCACCATGCCTGGCTAATTTTGTATTTTCAATAGAGATGGGGTTTCACCATGTTGGTCAGGCTGGTCTCAAACTCCCGACCTCAGGTGATCTACCTGCCTTGGCCTCCCAAAATGCTGGGATTACATGCTTGAGCCACTGCACCTGGCCTAATTTTTGTATTTTTAGTAGAGACAGGGTTTCACAATGTTGGCCAGGCTGGTCTCAAACTCCTAACCTCAAGTGATCCATCCATCTCGGCCTCCCAAAATGCTGGGATTACAGGCGTGGGCCACCGTGCCCAACCTTCAACAAGTCTTTTTTTAGCATTTGGAAGTGCTGTGGTAGGCCCGAAGAATGCAGCTGCAAGTAGGACCAAATGTCGGCCCTTAGTGGCCCACATTTTAGTGAGGCTGAAAACCAGGCAGTGGTGGCTAGAGAATACGAGGGCAGGGAAGAAGTGGCACTGAAGCCAGACTACAAACGTCAGGGAAGACTTCCTGGAGGAGGTGTTTTGATCACTGCCTCTCTTCCCTGTTGGTGAGGGATGGACTTCTGCCTGAGGGCCATGGTGATGGCTGAACACACAACACCCGACACTGGGCAGATGAGATGGAGGAGGTTTATTAGTCACATACACTTGTGGCCTGGGGAAGGAGGTCATCTCGCCATGCAGGGCCACATAGGGGTTGTACCTGGGAACAGTGATCGGGCAGGGGCCACAGAGGCAGGCTTTGCAGTAACAAGAGGAGGGGGTGGGTTGAGCCCTGGTTCCCGAGAAAGGATGTGATTGGCTTGTTTGGATAATTCCAAGGGCAGACTGGTGGGAACTGAAGCCTGCTACTGAGGGGACAAGCAGGCACTTGCGCCTGCTCCCCTTGACAGGGGGAGCTTATATGTGGAAGCAGAGTGGGGAGGCAGACTTGCAGTTTGGTCATTTGAGGGCCCCCTGGATCTCACCAGATATCAAAACAGACATAATACTGAATCCTGGCCAGGCAGGATGGCTCACACCTGTAATCCCAGCATTCTGAGAGGCCGAGGCAGGTGGATCACTTGAGGTCAGGAGTTTGAGACCAGCTTGGCTAACATGGTGAAACCCTGTCTCTATTAAAATACAAAAGTTAGCCAGGCATGGTGGTGCACACGTGTAGTTCTAGCTACTAGGGAGGCTGAGGCAGGAGAATCACTTGAACCAGGAGGCAGAGGTTGTAGTGAGCTGACATTGAGCCATTGTACTCCAGCCTGGGAGACAGAGCGAGATTCTGTTTAAAATAATAAGAAGAAGAAAAAAGCAGACATAATACTGAATCCTAATTTCAGGCCTTATACCACAAGAGGTGACTCGAAATCTGAGTGAAAAATAAGGGTGTTTCAAGGAGGAGCATATGCAAAGCCTGTAGCTGAGAGAATACAGTGTGTCTGAATCTACAGACAGTTTAGCAGAGCTGACAGTGGGGAAGGTTAATGCCTGAGAGGAAGGTAGGGGACGGACAGTAAGGGGCCCTGGAATCCACCAGTTCCAGTGCATCTCCCTGTGGCATCTCCCTCTGGCAGTCCCTCTGGTATCTCCTCTACTGCTAAACTTTGACCATCTCTTTGCTTATTAAACACTGAAACAATAAATAGGCAAATAGCAGCATTAAAGAGCCTGATGATATGACCATTTCCATTGATTCTGTGACTGATAACGGGGCTTAGGTGAGGTTTACAGGGAAAAGATGCAAACTAAGGATCAGGGTAGATTTCCTCAACCAGAGCCATTGTTGTGTCCTCAACCAGAGAGTGGAAACCAGGAGACACTGAGTATTCATGACGTTTATGGCCGGCCCTGCATCCCAGTGAAGCCAAGGTCAGAACACAGGTCATCCTCAGAAGATCCTGCTCTAGACACACAGTATCAGAATCTGCATTTGAGTAAGATTCCCAGGTGATCTGGGGCACTTTGAAGTCTGGGAAGTACTACTTGCTTTACATTTTCTACTGGATTTTTACTTCCATGAAAATAAAGGACACCTTCATTAAATGAGTTTTTACTGCATTTTGGTTTTTAGAAATAGGGTATCACTGTGTTGCCCTGGCTAAACTCCTAAACTCAAACTCCTGGGCTCAAATAATCCTCCTGCCTCAGCCTCCCAAGTAGCTAGGGCTCCAGGCTCAAGCCACTGCACCCAGCTAGTTTTCACTTCATTAAGGCGCGTAATGTAAATGTGAAGATGATGGAGAAAGCCTGTGTTAGACATTTGCATTTCATGGGATTGAGCCAAATCTGGGCTGTTTGCTTTCTCTCATGCCAGGCAGGGCAGCCAGAGGAGGAGGTATCAGCACAGCATCTGGCAAAGAGGAGAAGAGGACGCTCAGCAGGAGGAGCCATGACTCGGTCTGGGGTCAGCAGCCTCTGGGCTTCACCAGCAATCCCCCAGCAGAGTTTAATGCAGCCGATCAAAAGTGCATAGCTGCATTCAGCTGGGCCCCTGGATCTGAAATGGCTCCACTCTGGTCAAGGGGACTCAGACTCCTTGGCTAGGACTTGAGGCATCAAAGATGACACCTTTTCCTTTGGGAAGTACTAATGAGCCTACTCAATTCTCTAGATGTTTCCTAACACTAGTGGTAAACAGGAGTCCCCCACACAGATCCTAGCTGGAAATGATTTCTGAGTCACGAAAACAAATGAGATAAATAGGATGGGTGTGGTGTCTCACACCTGTAATCCCAGCACTTTGGGAAGCCGAGGCGGGCAGATCACAAGGTCAGGAGATCAAGACCATCCTAGCTAACATGGTGAAACCCTGTCTCTACTGAAAATACAAAAAATTAGCCGGGCGTGGTGGAGGGCACCTGTAGTCCCAGCTACTCAGGAGGCTGAGACAGGAGAATGATGGCATGATCCCGGGAGGCAGAGCTTGCAGTGAGCCAAGATCGTGCCACTGCACTTCAGCCTGGGCGACAGAGTGAGACTCCATCTCAAAAAAAAAAAAAAAAAGAAATGATGCAAAGTTTCAGAAGCAAAACCTGAAAGCAGTTATCCTGAGAAAGGCGGTTTTATAAAGTGGCAAAAAAAAAAAAAAAATAACTGTCGGTATTGACACAGTACATGGTAGGACATCGACACTAATTGACTGACAATGAGCAAGAAGACTTTTGGAAAGGATCTATAAGACCTTAAAAAAGTATGCACAATAAAAAGAAAGTTGATATTAAAAGTATGGGAAAAGCACCCAGTTTAAATGCTACAAGTTCTTCCATCTGCACTCACTACCAACGTTTTTTTTTTGAAAGGAGTCTTGCTCTATTGCCCAGGCTGGAGTGCAGAGGTGCGACCTTGGCTCACTGCAAGCTCCACCTCCCAGGTTCACACCATTCTCCTGCCTTAGCCTCCCGAGTAGCTGGGACTACAGGCGCCCGCCACCATGCCTGGCTAATTTTTTGTATTTTTAGTAAAGATGGGGTTTCACTGTGTTAGCCAGGATGGTCTCCATCTCCTGACCTTGTGATCTGCCCACCTTGGCCTCCCAAAGTGCTGGGTTTACAGGAGTGAGCCACCGCACCTAGCCACTCACTAGCAACATTTTTCATTTTATGTATTGTTTTATAGAGATGGACTCTTGCTCTGTCACCTGGGCTGGAGTGCAGTGGTGCAACTGTGGCTCAATGCAGCCTTGAACTTCTAGACTCAAAAGATTCTCCCGCCTCAGCCTCCTGAGTAGCTGGGACTACAGGTGTGCACCACCACACCTGGCTCATTTAAAAATCTTTTTTTAAAGATGGGGTCTTGCTATGTTGCCCAGGCTCAAATATTGTTTAACATACAGCTTTATTAAGATGTAATTCACATGCCACACAATCTACCTATTTAAAGAATTGGTTTTAGTATAATCACAGGTTTGAATCACCACAATCTAATTTTAGAACATTTCATTACCCCAAAAAGAAACCTGTGCCCATTAGCAGTCACTCCTCATTTCCCCTCAACACTCCCACCCCTACCCTCATTCCCAGGCAACCAGTAATCTACAATGTCTCTACAGATTCACCTCTTCTGGACATTTCATATAAATGAAATCATACAATATGTGACAGAGACATTTATTTGACAGTCACACTTGCAATAAACCTCCTCCAACATTTCAAACACAAACTTTTTAATTACTTACATAAAGAAGCAATCAAGCCATCGGAATTTGCAACGTTTCCTACTAAAGACAAGTAGACAAAAGGGCCTTCCTAGAGGGGAGAAAATGAAGACATGCTCTAATACAGCATCACAACCACAGGATGGCACCGTAGACACATGGCATTGCCTGGCTCCATCCCCCACCCTTCTCCATGGCTCACATCCTGGCCAGAGCCTGGGAACACCCACACAACCCTGTGGGATGCGATCCTGGGGCCTGGTTACCCGGACCTTGGAAATGAGTATGTCTCACCCTAATGTACAATTAATGTTGTTTTTCAGTGACTGGCATTGTAAAAGCAGAGATGTGTTCTTTTGCGGAAAAAGTGAAATTTTTGCATAAGAGTTTATTGTATTAAATAGAGTAAGCTCTAGATTATTCCAGGGATCTTAAGTCTTTGAGTAGAACCTCACAGAAGTTCACTTTTTTTTTTTACCTCAAAAAAATCTAAGATCTTAAAGAGAAAGGCAATTGAGTTTATACCAGCATTGAGCAATCCTCCCCCCTCTCCTATATATGGGCAAGTTTAGGAAGATTTAAAACAGTTACAGGCTACATTTACCATTCAGGTAATAAAATATCTGCAATTACACTTAGTATTTTCCCATCACTGAAGTGCTTCTTGCCTAAGATTTCTAAAACAAAACAGCTAGAAGCCACTGGGATATCTAATGGTCATGTTGCTCCTTTGAACACATTTTGCTGCTGGTCAATAGAACTTTTTTCTCATTCTTTTTTTTTTTTTTTTTTTTTTTTT
>NC_045455.1:67270110-67415342 GCF_002776525.5 Piliocolobus tephrosceles | reverse complement strand
TTTTTTGTATTTTTTAGTAGAGACGGGGTTTCACCGTGTTCGCCAGGATGGTCTCGATCTCCTGACCTTGCGATCCACCCGTCTCGGCCTCCCAAAGTGCTGGGATTACAGGCTTGAGCCACCGCGCCCGGCCATTTTTCAAATCCCAGCCCCAACTCCCTTCTTCAAGAAACCTTCTTGGACCTCCTAGTGAGAATTAATGTCTCACTCTCCTAAAACTCCCATGTGACTAAGTTTGTTTCTGTAACCAGCAGCTATCCGCTCGCTCCCCAGCTCCCATTGGATCACACATCACTGGGATCTGGAGTACTGTCATCTCTATCTTAGAATCCCCAAGAAACATGGCATTTGTGTTCAGTGTTTGCTAACCTTGAATTAAGTTCATACAACAAATTACTTATAAAGGATGCCCTGATGAGGCTTTTAGAATGCCCTATTTTTTACTGTATTAATGTCCTAAATGTAAAGATAGCATAACACATATCAAGTGTAACGAATATTCATGCCTTCAAATGCTGATCAGATGTCACCTCCTCCAGGAAGCAAGATTGTACTATTCTCCTGCTGGGAGGTCAGTGCACTCCTACACAGAAACCTGCTCACTTGTCTCTTCCCAAAACTGCCAGTTCTCTGAGGGCCAATTCTTTGTCTTTTATCTCTATATTCCAAATGGCTAACACATAGTACATGCTAATAAGCATTTCCTAAAAGAAATAAAATGGAGAATAGAAAACAAGACAGTTAAAAATAGTAATCTGATTAGAAAATGGGTAAAAGAAATGAATAGACATCTCACTGGGAAGTACATAAAGATGGCAAATAAGCACATGGAAAGGTGTTCAACTTCATTAGCCACCAAGGAAACACACCTTCAAACCACAGGGAGGTATCACTGCATAAACTATCAGAATGGCGAAAATAAGGCTGGGTGTGGTGGTTCACACCTGTAATCCCAGCACTTTTGGAGGCCTAGGCGGGTGAATCATGAGGTCAGGAGTTCGAGACCAGCCTGGCCAACATGGTAAAACCCCACCTCTACTAATAATACAAAAAAATTAGCTGGGTGTGGTGGTGTGTGCCTGTAGTCCCAGCTACTTAGGAGGCTGAGGCAGAACTGCTTGAACCAGGAGGTGGAGGTTGCAGTGAGCTATGATTACGCCAATGCACTCCAGCCTTTACGACAGAGTGAAACTGTGTCAAAAAAAGAAGGGGAAAGGGAAAAGGAAAGGGAAAGGGAGGAAAGAAGGGAGGGAGGGAAGGAGGGAAGAAGAAAGGAAGGAAAGGAAGGAAAGGAAAGGAAGGGAGGAAAGGAAGGGAGAAAAGGAAGGAAGGGAAGGAAGGCAGGCAAAAATAAAAAATAGTGGCAACATCAAATAGTGGTAAGGATGTAGAAAAACGGAAACAAACACACATTTCTGAAGGGATAGAAGCGGTACAGTCACTAAAAAAAACTAGAGTTTGGCAGTTTCTTCTAAAACTAAATATGCAATGACCATATGACCCAGCAATTCCACATTTGGGTATTTCTCCCAGAAAAACAAAAACTTATGTTTATACAAAAACAAGTACACGAATGTTCATAGCAGCTTTATTTGTGCTATGTGAAGAACTAAAAACTGATGTTCTTCAAAAGCCGATCCCAAAAGATTACATAGTGATTACATTCATTTTTATTTCTGTATTTATTTTACAAGACACAGTTTCGCTCTGTCGCTCAGGCAAGAGTGCAGTGGCTCGATCTTGGCTCACTGCAACCTCCACTTCCCATGTTAAGGGATTCTCGTGCCTTAGCCTCCTGAGTAGCTGGGATTACAGGCATGCACCACGCCCTCAATTTTTGTAGTTTTAGTAGAGATGGGGTTTCAGCATGTTGCCCAGGCTGGTCTCAAACTCCTGACCTCAAGTGATCCACCCGCCTCAGCCTCCCCAAGTGCTGGAATTACAGGTTTGAGCCACCATGCCCGGCTCTGTGGCTACATTTATATAATAATTTTCTGAAATGATAGATTTTAGAAATGGAGGACATTGGCTGGGTGCGGTGGCTCAAGCCTGTAATCCCAGCACTTTGGGAGGCCGAGACGGGCGGATCACGAGGTCAGGAGATTGAGACCATCCTGGCTAACACGGTGAAACCCTGTCTCTACTAAAAATACAAAAAAACTAGCCGGGCGAGGTGGCAGGTGCCTGTAGTCCCAGCTACTCGGGAGGCTGAGGCAGGAGAATGGCGTAAACCCGGGAGGCGGAGCTTGCAGTGAGCTGAGATCCAGCCACTGCACTCCAGCCTGGGCGACAGAGCAAGACTCCGTCTCAAAAAAAAAAAAAAAAAAAAAAGGAATGGAGGACATTATTAGTGGTTGCCAGGGGTTAGGGGATGGAGGTGTGGGATGGGGGGATGTGTAGTTATAAAAGGAAAACACTAGGGATCCTTGTAGTGCTGAAACTATTCAGTACCTGGACTGTTGTGGTTGATATGTGAATCTACCCAGTTGATAAAATTATATAGAACTTAACACACACACACATACTTCCATACACAAAAAAACTGAGAAGTCTGAAAAAGATCAGTGGACTGTATCAATGTCCATACAATGGTTATATTATACTATAGTTTTACAAAATGTTTGGTACCAAAATTATCAAAATAGAAAATAACGTTTTCTTTTTTTAGACAGAGTCTTGCTCCCTAGGCAGGAGTGCAGTGGTATGACCTTGGCTCACTGCAACCTTTGCCTTCTGGGTTCAAGCAATTCTCCTGCCTTAGCCTCCTAAGTAGCTGGAATTATAGGTGCCCACCACCATGCCTGTCTAATTTTTTGTATTTTTAGTAGAGACGGGGTTTTGCCATGTTGGCCAGGCTGGTCTCGAACTCCTGACCTCAGGTGATCCACCTGCCTTGGCCTCCCAAAGTGCTGGGATTACAGGTGTGAGCCACTGCACCCGGCCGAAGATAATTTTTTAAAAACCCACCAAAATGTTACCATCGTGGAAACCTGGGAAAAGTAAACAAGGGACCTCTGTATTATTTCTTACAACTGCATGTGAATATACAATTACCTCAAAAAAAGTTAATTAAAGAAACAGAGAAAGACATGGGATAAAGAGTACCATGACTAGTGAATGGACTTTTTTTTTTTGGCAACTGTCAGGACTTAAAAAAAAAAAATTTAGACTAGGCCAGGTTTTGGCCTCAGAGGACTTATTGTCTAGTTGGATTAACAATGACTTCCAATTCAATAAAGGTTGGAGGAAGATGAGGGAGCTGTAGTTGGGACAGTGAGGAAAGATTCCAGAGGGAGGCAGGCCTAGAGCTGGGCCTGGGTGGGCAGGCTGAGAGGTGAAGGACAGGGGTGGAGCCCAGAGGATGGTATGAGGCCCGTGGGTCCAGCTTTTGCCCTGCTCAGCCCTGTGGCACAAACAGTGGTGCTCAGGGGTACTGTGTACATTAACAATATGTGCAGCCATCGCCACCATCCATTTCCAGAACTCTTCATCTTCCAAAACTAAAACAATGTGCCCACTAAACACTATTTCTCCATTTCTTCCCTCTCTCAGCCCAACACCCAGCACTCTACTTTGTGCATCTATGAATCTGACTATTTTAGATAACTCGTATAAATGAAATGAGACCAAACATCCATGCTTAGCCTTACAACAGTGATATGCTCTGAGAAAAGCATCATTAGACAGTTTTGTCATTGTGTGGACATCATAGAGTGTATTCACACAAACCTAGGTTGTGTAACACTTACCTCACATGTAGGCTATATGGATAGCCTTTTGCTCCTGGGTTTCAAACCTGTACAGCATTACTGTACTGAATACTGTAGGAAATTATAACACAATGGTAAGTATTTGTGCATCTAAACACAGAAAAGGTAATGCATTGCACTACAACATTATGACAGCTATGACGTCTCTAGGCATTAGGAATTTTTCAGCTCCATCATAATCTTAAGGGACAACCGTGGCGTATTCCGTCCCTTATTGACTGAAACGTCCTTACGCAGTGATGACTGTATTTGTCCTTCCATGTCTGGCTTATTTTACTTAGCATAGTGTCTTCTAGGTTCACCCATGTTGTAGCATGTGTCAGAATTTTGTTCCTTTTTAAGACTGAATCATATTCCACTGTATGTAGGCACTGCACTGTGTTTATTCATTTGCTGATGGACATTTAGGTTGTTTCCATTTTGGAGTTATTGTGGCTCATAAGTCTGCTGCTATGAACATTGGTTTGCAAGTATCTGTTCAAGTGCCTGGTTTCAATTCCTTTGGGTGTATATGTAGAAGTGGAATTGCTGGAACTTAAGGTGAATGTTTAGCTTTCTGAGGAGCTCCCACACTGCTTTCTGCAGCGCTGGCACCCTCTTGCATTCCCACCAACAATTCTCCACATTCTTGGCCAACACTTGTTATTTTCCTTTTGTTGTTACTGTTTTTAATAGTAGTCATCCTAATGGGTGTGAAGGAGTATCTCACCGTGGTTTTGATTTGCATTTCCCCCAATGACTGCCTAGTGATGCTGAACATATTTTCATGTACATATTGACCTCTTTGGAGGAATTTCTATTCAAATCCTTTGTCTACCTTTGAGGTTTATTTCGTTGTTAAGAATGTAAGTTTTAGGCCGGGCGCGGTGGCTCAAGCCTGTAATCCCAGCACTTTGGGAGGCCGAGACGGGCGGATCACGAGGTCAGGAGTTCGAGATCATCCTGGCTAACACGGTGAAACCCCGTCTCTACTAAAAAATACAAAAAGCTAGCCGGGCGAGGAGGCTGGCGCCTGTAGTCCCAGCTACTCGGGAGGCTGAGGCAGGAGAATGGCGAGAACCCGGGAGGCGGAGCTTGCAGTGAGCTGAGATCTGGCCACTGTACTCCAGCCTGGGTGACAGAGCAAGACTCCGTCTCAAAAAAAAAAAAAAAAAAAAAAAAAAGAATGTAAGTTTTAAAATGGAGATATCATCACTTGGAATTTGAAACCAGTGGGCTAGACTGCCCCATGGGCAAGATTAACCAATAATTCTGCCTAAGTCAAAGCATTTGGTAAAGCAGAACACGGGCCATTTTCATAAGAATCTGAGAACAATATCTGCGCACCCATCATGAGGGCCAAGGGTCTGCAGTGAGTCTTAAGTTCCCCCTCCCCTGCTGCCTGGTAACCTCCTCTTCAGTCTTTAAAACCCCAGTGAATCCTTCCCTCCTCGGTGCCACCTCTCGGCCTGGACAGTCTTATCACTCACCAGACTGCATGACAATGACTTGTTTCCCTCTCTACTTTCCCCACTAGTAAAGCTCCTTAAGGGTGGGCCAAGTTTGATTACATGCAATACACACCGAATACACATACAGCGACATTTTATAGACAATCCCAGGCCGATTCTCCAGACTTTCCACAGCTATCCCTGAATCATGTAGTATTAGCCGGGCCACCTAATTCCTTAGTTCTTCTTAGTTATTTTTCAGTGATAGCAGAGATGACATGGGTCCAGAGGTGTGACTTGCAAAAGTCCTTGGTTGAAACATTCAGTATATAAAGAAAATGCTCTCATTTGATTTAAAAAATAGGACCCACTGCAGACGTGGGCAGGTCTGGTGGGCCAGTGTGCACTGGCACTGTCTAAATAGCAGGTCATGCTTTTCCGGGAAGGGGCAGTAGTTCTACACGAGGACATTGCCCTTGTGTTTTAGGTAAAAAGGGAGCCAAACAGACCAACAAACACTTGGCTTTTCTTCATGAAGTAGGTCATACACCAGTAGCAACTCTCTGATTCTTCCCTCAAACAACTCTAAGAGGTAGTATCCCTTCCCTATCACACTTGCCCGCTCCCACTGTAGCCCATGCCAATCCTGCTGCATCCCACCCCAGGAAGGTCATTCAGATAAAGTCAGAAAAAACACACGGTGAAAAGGGGTGAGCGTGTTCATATCAGAGTTCCAGGTGACATCTCTGAAGGTTCTGTGATTCTGAGACTGGCTGGCTCTTACCCTAACAGAACTCACAAATATAAATCAGCAAACACAGGCTCACCACTTTAGGCTGCACCATCCACAGCTGACTCTCATCAATAACAGATTCCATGCAAAAACGAACAAACTAGGTGTGGGAGGCAGAGGCCCCAGCTTCAGAATGAGACCTGCTATTATGGTGTTAAAGATTATAAAGGCCGGGCGTGGTGGCTCACGCCGGTAATCCCTGCACTTTGGGAGGCTGAGGAGGGCAGATCACCTGAGGTCAGGAGTTCAAGATCAGCCTGGCCAACATAGTGAAACTCCGTCTCTACTAAAAATACAAAACACAAATATTAAAAAATACAAAAAAATTAGTCAGGCATGGTGGCACATGCCTGTAGTCCCAGCTACTCAGGAGGCTGAGGCACAAGAATCGCCTGAACCCGGGAGGTGGAGGTTGCATTGAGCCAAGATCGTGTGTGCCTGTGCCTGGGTGACAGAGTGAGACTCCGTCTAAAGAAAAAAAAACACCGTTCAGGGGCTTTTGAATGAGATCTGCTCTAACCACACAAAGACCTAAGATCAAAGCCACTGAAAACACTACTTACTATTTGCCAGGCACCAAAATTATCTGTAGAATTGTAGAGAATGGAGACAGATATAGTTCCTCCTGTGAATTCATGCTTTATATTAAATGAATTGTACAGTGCTTTTTTCTTCTCCCTTAAAATTGTTTTACTTAAATAACCAAATAAACATGGAAAGTTATCAGCTCCAAAGTCTTTAACCACAATGTATGATCGAGAACCAGCCATCTGGAACTAAGATTCATGTTTGAGCTCAACAAGCACTGAGGATCTAAGGATCAGATGAAAGGTGCCTAGTCAACAGCAAAGGACCACATGCAGGATGTTGCTGTAATAGGGAAGGCAGGGCTCCACTAGGTGTTAGGCGAGATATGGTAAGCTTGAGCAAAAAGTACAACAGATTGTCTTTCTTTCTTTTTTTCTTGTTCTGCCATTTCTATGATAACACGAACAGCAGGCACCTGTCCCTGAAGAAGACCTGACTTTATTTAGAGACAGACTTACTACATAAAGGTAAAGTGACATGAGGTCCAGATCACTTTTCCAGTACTTCAGCAAAAACAATGAAAGAGGGAGGGAGGGAAGGAGAAAAAGAGAAGAAAAAGTGACAGATGGGCAAGTGCAGCAAAACTTGAAAATGTAGAATCTGCTCACTGATACTGTACTAGTCTCTCTACATTTGTGAATGTTTGAAATTGTTCACAGTAAAACTTAATTTTAAAAAGATATATAGGTTTACGCCTGTAATCCCAGCACTTTGGGAGGCTGAGGCAGGTGGATCACAAGGTCAAGAGTTCAAGACCAGCCTGACCAACATGGTGAAACCCTGTCTCTACTAAAAATACAAAATTGGCTGGGTGTGGTGGCACGCACCTGTAATCCCAGCTACTTGGGAGGCTGAGGCAGGAAAATCGCTTGAACCCAGGAGACAGAGGTTGCAGTGAGTAGAGATGGTGCCAGTGCACTCCAGGCTGGGTGACAGAGCGAGACTCTGTTGCAAAAACAAACAAACAAACAAAACAACATCAGAAACATTAGTTGGGTGCAGTGGTGTGTACCTGTAGTCCCAGCTACTCAGGAGACTGAGGTGGGAGGATCAGTTGGGCCCAGCAGTTCAAGGCTGCAGTGAACCATGATTGCACCACTGTACTCGGGCCTGGAGGACAGAGAGAGACTCTGTTTCTTAAAAAAAAAATGGTTGGGGGGATACATAGCAACTTGTCAAATTCCAATGTGGTACCACTAGAGAAAGCCAGTCCCCAGCGCTTGGTGCTACACCTGTAAGGGATCAGAGAAGGGCACTCCTTGCATTTCTGGACTCCAGAATCAGGATCCTGCAGTTGCAGGGGCTCCCTGCCTTCATGCTTGAAACAGGTGAGCAGGGGACTCAGACCACAGTGGTTACAAGAAACACAGCACCTGAGGTTCCAGACAGCCTGAGGCTTAGCTCCTCCAGGACCCTCTCCAGACCCAAAGTGTCCTGGGTGTCCTGGTCTGGATCAGCCTAAATGAGCACAGGCAAAAAGCAACAGAGATCTGCAGCATGTGTCAGGCAGGGCACACCTCAAAAGCAAGCAGTTTGCCACCTCCTTCCCCGCAGATGCACTTTTGTATCAGACACACTGGTGTTTCAGCACTCAACAGTACTTGAGTTGCCTGATTATTCAGGTCTCAATAAACCACAGTGCAAACCTGCTTACTTCTCTCTCCATCTTCTGCTCTCCTGCAGGCAAAAGAGACTTGAATAACACTGCACCTAGGTTCCCAGCCACAGGAGACTCAGAACGCCCTCCCTCCCCACCCCCCACACACACGTGCACGGACACACACGCCCATGCACAGGCGCGCACACACACATGCACACACGCTAACCAGGGGTGGCGGACTTCAACCTGGTGAGAGGTGCTGAAACTCAACGTCCCTCCTCACAGGAACCAATGGGAATGTTCATATAAGTCTGGCGCCGTGTTGAGGGTTAAAATAAACACTAGCACAAAAAGGATGAAGAGTAAGGAGAGTTGACGGCCATGACTAGAACAGAAAGGAAAAAACTCCCACTATTCACACACTCTCTTGTGCCCTCTTGGTAAAGGACCAGGCATCAAAATGCCAGCTCTGGGTGACACATGCTGAGCAAATTCTTTCTTGTCCATTTAGGACTGCAGAGGAGCTGCCCAGAATCAGGGTTTTCCTCCCTCTGATCAGAGGCCTTTTCTCCTCCCTAAACCAATGTCTGCAGTGCCCACAACGCCTACGGCACGAAGATATTTCAGTGGATTTTTCTTTACTCTTCTGATATTTCTTCTGGTGGTATACCTTTTAAAATTTTACCTTTAAAAAAAATTATATAAGCCCAGAAATTCAAGATGGGCCCGGGCAACATGTGAAACCCCATCTCTACAAAAAATACAAAATTAGTTGGGTGTGGTGTAGTCCCAGGTGGGTAAGGTGGAAGGACCACTTGAGCCCAGGAGGTTGAGGCTGCAGTGAGATGAGATTGTGCCACTGCACTCCAGCCTGGGCAACAAAGCAAGACCCTGTTTAAAAAAAAAAAAAAAACATGACTGGGTGCCGTGGCTCATGCCTGTAACCCCAGCACTTTGGGAGGCTGAGGTGGGCAGATCACAATGTCAGGAGATGGAGACCATCCTGGCCAACATGGTGAAACCCTGTATCTACTAAAAATACAAAAATTAGCCAGGCGTGGTAGCATGCACCTGTAGTCCCGGCTACTCGGGAGGCTGAGGCAGGAGAATTGCTTGAACCCGGGAGGCAGAGGTTGCAGTGACCTGAGATCGCGCCACCACACTCCAGCCTGGCAACAGAGCGAGACTCCATCTCAAAACACAAAACAAAACAAAACAAAAAAATCCCACAAAACAAACAAGCAAAAATATCTATGATACATGTTTAAAAAAAACAAAAAACTATAAAAAGGTACAAAGCAAAGAATAAAAGCCTCTCTCCCTCCTGACTCCCAATCACACTTCCCAGAGATGACCACTGTTAAATTCCATGGTAGCTTTCAAGACATTTTTCAGGTTTATATTAATAAGCACTTATAAATATTT
The DNA here is from genome assembly GCF_002776525.5 of Piliocolobus tephrosceles. Classification (NCBI taxonomy): domain Eukaryota; kingdom Metazoa; phylum Chordata; class Mammalia; order Primates; family Cercopithecidae; genus Piliocolobus; species Piliocolobus tephrosceles. Next base: position 67,405,736 of record NC_045455.1, on the reverse strand, counting down.
AAAATATTTTCTCCCTGCTATGAATTTTCCTACTATTAACCCAGAGGGTGATGAGGAAAATTTCATAATACTTATTTAAGTTCCACATATCAAAAAATTTGGTTTCAAAAATACAGGAAAGTTCCTACTGGACATATGTTATAAAACATAACTGAACTATACTTAATTGAGCTAACAAAATCAGCTTAAAAATTAAAATGTATTATAGCAAAGAAAGGCCAGTCTCATTTTTCTCTTAAAATGTCCAGGCATGTGATTTTTTTTTTTTTTTTTTTAAGATGGTCTCGCTCTGTTGCCTAGGCTGGAATGCAGTGGCGTGATCTTGGCTCACTACAACCTCTGCCTCCTGGGTTCAAGTAATTCTTCTGCCTCAGCCTCCCAAGTAGCTGGGATTATAGGCACACGCCACCACACCTGGCTAATTTTGGTATTTTTAGTAGAGACAGGTTTTCACCATGCTGGCCAGACTGGTCTCGAACTCCTGACCTCAGGTGATCCGCCTGCCTCGGCCTCCCAAAATGCAGGGATTACAAGGGTGAGCCACCACGCCCGGCCCAGGCATATGTTTTAACAACATATTTTATAGACTTAAAGACAGCTATAAGTCAAAGCTCAGATCAAACAAATGATTAAGTTATGCCAGCTACTTCCATTGATAATTAAATATCCAATTTAAAGAGCATGCTCAATTTACTCATTCTAATCCTTAAGGAAAAATTTAGCTGAAAAAGTTCTTACAGAAATAAAAAGAACACATACTGAGGCTGAGTATGTATTTGAATGTATCTGTTTTTTGTTGTCAGTATGTTTGAATGAAGACCTAGAGAAAACAGGGCAACATTCACTTTCAAGAGTGGGAGAATGAAGTGGAGCAGGAATAGAATCAGTATATAAATCCTGTTTTCAACATTTATTAGCATTTGCAAATCTGACTCACGAAACCTCAGCCTAATCAGACTGGATTTTTGCATGTCATGGCAACAGCATACATCATTGTTTCTGGAAGGATCAGCTGCAGCAGCCTCCTACGGTCCTTTGGTGACAAGGCTTTAATGACTCAATAAATGTATGCTGCCCAGCTGCTGCCCGCTTAATGAGACGGCCATTTCCACTTGAGGGAACCTGCTCAGCAGCCAGTTGTCACCTAACATTCACAGGAGACCACACTGGTCTCTTTCAGAACTACCAGGATCAAACAGTCACACGAGTTCTATGGTTCCTACAACATAGCAGTATACTGTTTGATTTAGGACTTGAAACACTTTTCTCTCTTTTCAAGGATATACCCTTCTCTGCCAGGTTGTTACTTCTCAGATTAAAGATGTGAAAGGAAACCTTCCAAGGCTCGTCTTAATTGGACAAATACATCGTCACTTTAGTACACAGGGATGGGATGACAAAAGCTAATCCGGGTATGGAATATGGCAAGGAGGATTCACTAAGAGGATGGAGGAGGAGAGAATTACATTTACTGAACTCTGGCAAGTGCCAGGTGCCTTACATCCTTGCCATTCAAACACAGTCAACGAATCACAGCCTGGCAATCACTTGGGAGCTGGTTACCACTGCAGAATCTCGGATGATCCCTGGATGATTTGTGTGCATGGTCAAGCTTGAGAAGCACCGTGCTAAGTTATAAGGCTTTATTTAATTCTCACAGTCCTTTGAAGAAAACATTATTTCCATACTTCACAGGTAAGAAAACTAAGACAGAAAGTTTCCTTCCTTCTTTTCCTCCTCATTACAGAAAGGATTTGCAGGGGAAAGGGGCATGCCCAAGTTTCTGAGTTGGTCATCGGGAAAGCTGGCGTTCAAGGGTGCACCTACTGCACCCAAAGTCCCGTGCTCTTTCCACCTTCCCCCACCACCCCAGGCTCCTTGAATGATGGTCAGACTCCACCTAGAACCATGTTTAGGAACTGGTGCTGCATGCATGCATTCATTCATTCATCCATTTATTTACTGAGCTAGAGTCTTGCTCTGTCACCCAGGCTGGAGTGCAGTGGTGCCATCTCGGCTTACTGCAACTTCCACCTCCCAGGTTCAACCAATTCTCATGCCTCAGACTCCCAAGTAGCTGGGATTACAGGTGTGCACCGCCACGGGGTTTCATCATGTTGGCTAGGCTGGTCTTTAACTCCCGACCTAAGGTGATCCGCCCACCTCAGCCTCCCAAAGTGCTGGGATTACAAACCTGAGCTCACACCTGTAATCCCAGCACCTTGGGAGGCCGAGGCGGGCGGATCACAAGGTCAGGAGATTGAGACCATCCTGGCTAACACGATGAAACTCTGTCTCTACTAAAAATACAAAAAAAATTAGCGGGGCATGGTGGCAGGCACCTGTAGTCCCAGCTACTCCGGAGGCTGAGGCAGGAGAATGGCATGAACCTGGGAAGCGGAGCTTGCAGTGAGCTGAGATCACGCCACTGCGCTCCAGCCTGGGTGACGGAATGAGACTCCGTCTCAAAAACAAAAACAAAGAACAAAAAACAAAAAACAAGCCTGAGCCACCACACCAGGCCTGGTACTGCATTTGAAAATGCAACCTGTGGCATGTATGAGGGTGAGTGGTAAGTTTCAGTCATATACGTCTATCAGAATGACTAAAAACAAAAGTAAAAACCACAAACATGCTAAGTGCTGGTGAGGCTGTGGGGCAACAGGAACTCTCACACACTGCTAGTGGGAACGCACAATGGTACAGCCACCACAGAAAGCAGGTTGGCAGTTTCTACTAAAATGAAAGAATCCCACTCCAAGGCCTTGGCCTAGGAGAAAGAAAAATATGCCCACACAGACTTGGATGCAGATATCTATTAGCAGCATTATTTGTAATAGTCAAAAACTAGGAACAACCCATTTGTTCATTAACTGATAGATAAATGAATTGAGATACATCCACAGACTGGAACACTACACAGCAACTTATGTTAAATAAAGACTTTGTATGTATAATTTCATTTTTATAAAATTACAGGAACAGCAAAACTTTAAAGACAGAAGGCAGATGGGTGTTTGTTGGGGCTGGTGATGGGGACTGGGATCCTCTTCAAAGGGACATGACAAAACTTTTACTAGAAGCGTGATGGAAACGTTCTGTACTGTGATTGCAAGGGTGGTTACACAACTCTACACAATCACTCAAATTCACCAAACTGTACACAGAATGGGTTTTATTATACATAAATTATAACAATAAAGCTGGAGGGAGGAAAAGGGGAATTCAGAAAAGTGGCTGCTAACTATGTAAATACAGGTATATCTCAACAGCTTTCACTATAGTAACAATAATCAGTCTAAATACAAAGGAAAGGCCAGGCGTAGTGGCTCATGCCTGTAATTCCAGCACTCTGGGAGGCCGAGGCGGGTGGATCAGTTGAGGCCAGGAGTTTGAGACCAGCCTGGGCAACATGGCAAAATCCCTTCTCTACTAGAAACACACACTAAAATTAGCTGGGCATGGTGGCACATGCCTGTCATTCCAGCTACTTGGGAGGCTGAGGCAGGAGAACTGCTTGAACCCAGGAGGCAGAGGCTACGGTGAGCTGAGATCGTGCCACTGCACTCCAGCCTGGGCGACAGAGGGAGACTCTGTCTCAAAAAATTAAATTAAATTAAATTAAACAAATACAAAGGAGAAATACAGTAGCAATGAAAATATAAAATGTTTTGAAATGAACTTTAAGAGACTATAACAGAAGATTTAAACAAATTGTGATCTACCCAGTTCTTAGAAGGGAGATTGTAGTATAAAAATATCATTTAATCTCAAACTAATCTATAAAGCTAAGAAAGCCACAATCAAAATACCAAGTATTAGAACTTGGCAAAGTGAAATTATTTTTTATTTTTGAGACAGGATCTCACTCTGTCCCCCAGGCTAGAGTGCAGTGGCGCGATCTCCGCTCACTGCAACCTCTGCCTCCCAGGCTCAAGCGATTCTCCTACCTCAGCCTCCCGAATAGCTGGGATTGCAGGTGCATGCTACCGCACGCCTGGCTAATTTTTGTACACACTCGGTCAGCAAAGTGAATTTAAAAGTACATTTGGAAGGATATATCATAAGTTTTAAAGTGTTTAAAAAAGAATAGTAGGGAGAAATTTGCTTTATCAGATATTGAACTACATTATAGTGCTGAAATTTTCAATATCCGATAAAACAGTGGCTAGAACTGGAACCAAAAGATTCGTAAAACAGAACTAAATTCAAAAATCCCCAAACACATCTATGCATATAAAATACTTCAGTATATGATAAAAGTGGCATTTCAAATAAGTGGGGAAAGAACGGATTAGTCAATAAAGGGGGTTGACAACACTTTCTTGCCCTTTCTCCCCAAAAGCATAATAAAGTGTGGGTGAAACTGTTTGTACTAATACATGAACACCTAAGATCATTAAGGAAAAGACAAACATCTCCATTGAAAAACAGGCTATAGAAGGAGGATCCCAAGATCTATGCCCCAGAATCTCATCCCAAAGCCTAGCACCAAAACAGCAAAACAGTCCTCCTTCAAGAAAACTGAAGGCAGCCGGGCATGGTGGCTCACGCCTGTAATCTCAGCACTTTGGGAAGCTCAGGCAGGTGGATCACGAGGTCAGGAGGTTAAGACCAGCCTGACCAACATGGTGAAACCCTGTCTCTACTAAAAATACGAAAATTAGCCAGGCATGGTGGCACATGCCTGTAATACCAGCTACTCGGGAGGCTGAAGCAGAAGAATCACTTGAACCTGGGAGGTGGAGGTTGCAGTGAGCCAAGATCATGCTACTGCACTCCAGCCTGGGCGAGTGAGTGAGACTTCGTCTCAAAACTCCTCCATGGCCAAGCACACATCAGAGAGCGAGAGCTGCCTGCTGTGCCTGCACTTTTACCCTTCCTCAGCCATCCTCTTGCCCAGACCTTTATCTTCAAAAGAACCAAGATCCCCCAGCCTGCCCCGAGGTGCCTTTGGAGCTACCCTCCTGCCCTCCCTCCTCCCACCACCAAACTCCTGCAGGACTTTCATCTACTGCCCAGCTTCTCCTCTACCCGGCCTGTAAGTGTTTGGCTTCTGGAGCCTCCCTCCCATCAACTCCACTCTCACCACTGACTTTCTGGTTGCCAGGTACCTCACCTTTTATTTTCCTTCTTTGTTTATAATGGTGCTACAGCAATTTATCAGTGTTCTTGAAATTCCATTCCGTGGATCCCAGGACCCCAGCGCCCTCCTGGTTCGTGGTCTTGCCCACTCTCTCCTAGGATAGATATTTTAAAAGATCCTGCTCTTATTCCTCAGCTCTTTTACCCTTCTGTCCTCTCCAGCTCACCAAAAGCACTCATACCTGGGGCTTCCTGCTGTCTCCCCCAACTCAGAAAACAATTCCCAGCACTCTCTCTTCTGCCTTGACTCTGTCTCTCCAACTCAGTTCATATTTTCAATTGCCTTCTGGCCATTCTCTCTCTTCTTTTTGAGATGGGGTCTCACTCTGTCACCCAGGCTAGAGTGCAGTGGCGTAATCATAGCTCACTGCAGCCTGGATCTCCTGGGTTCAAGCAATCCTCCCACTTCAGCCTTCTGAGTAGCTGGGATCACGGGCATGCAGCACCACGCCCAGCTAATTTTTCTGCAGAGATGAGGCCTCACTATGTTAGCAAGGCTGGTCTCGCAACTCCTAGCCTCAAGCAATCCTGCCTCAGCCTCCCGAAGTGCTGATTACAGGTGTGAGCCACTGCCCAGCACTATTCTCTCTTAACCACACACTAGGACCCCCGACTCATAGTTCTAAAGCCAGATTTTGCTGTCTTACTTTAATATGCTCACCATTACCCATGTTGCTCAGGCCCTAAGCCCCAAGATCATGTCCACCCCCAATCTAGAAGTGGCCACTTTGACTTACCACATTCTCCCCTGGAAGTCTCTCACAGTTCACTTTCCTCCCCACTTTACCTTCCAACACCACCTTGGCTTGCCTCTTTTTTAAAAAAATGACTCCCCAAACTACAGCAGTTGCTTTTTGTTGATCTTCTTGCCCCTTAACTCCATCCTTTCCAGTTCAACCTGCACCATGTTGAGAGACAATTCTCCATGAATATCTCACATCCTGCACTGTCTGGGTCTCTGAGCAAAGACATTTACATCAATTTTAAGAATGTTTCTACAATGAGCCTTCCCAGGGTAGTAAACGTGGGAGAGAGCTCCCTCCAGAGAGGTTCTAGGTGGTAAATATCAAGACCTCACCTTCTCCTCCTCAGAGGTTTACATTCCTAAGATAAGGTCTCTCCAGAGAGAAGTATGGGCCGGCCACCACCAGCTCACAATAAGATGGACATGTAGTTCTGGGGTCCCTTTCTTGTAATGCACCCCACTGCATGTACAGGCAGTAACATCTGGCCTTCATTATGTTGCCCCGTGGGGCTTGGGCCTTGGGGAATCAAACTGGACTACCTTGTTCACTTCTAAGTAAGTTGGGTAAAATCTCAGACCCCAGAGTTTCTGACTTAACACATCACCACCAAATTATCTTTCTGAAGATCTGCTTTGGCCACGTGATTTCCCTGCTTGAAATCCTTCAATGGCTTCCCACTACAGAATACAGTTCTTTCCTGTCACCTTTCCAGCTGGTCCTCCCACTTCTTCCTTATATAAACCCTGTGCTCCTGTCAATCTGGACTCCAGGATGTATTCCATACACAGGCATTCATATACTGCCTCATGTTTCTGGACACGCCTGAACGCTATACTTAGATTGCAGAAGAGATAAAATTTTACCCATGAAGCACCAGTGCCTACGCTGCCACCGTTTCCTTCTTCCAGTATGTTGCCATAGCTCCTTCCCGGTAGGCTGATGGGAAGTCAGCCTGCTCTCTGCTGTAGTCATAACGAGCTGAACTGATGACCAGTGCTGGGGCCCAAGGTGACTGTGCTCTGGTTGGACATCTGGAAAATGAACTGCCCCTGAGAATGCTTGGCTTGAAACTGTCCAACAGGATAGTTCTCAATTTGATGGCAGCCAAAAAACCTACAGAGCTCCTCTCTTTAAGAAGTGTCAGGCGGCCGGGCGCGGTGGCTCAAGCCTGTAATCCCAGCACTTTGGGAGGCCGAGACGGGCGGATCATGAGGTCAGGAGATCGAGACCATCCTGGCTAACACGGTGAAACCCCGTCTCTACTAAAAAATACAAAAAACTAGCCGGGCGATTTGGCGGGCGCCTGTAGTCCCAGCTACTCCGGAGGCTGAGGCAGGAGAATGGCGTGAACCCGGGAGGCGGAGCTTGCAGTGAGCTGAGATCCGGCCACTGCACTCCAGCCTGGGCGCAGGACTCCGTCTCAAAAAAAAAAAAAAAAAAAGTGTCAGGGGGTAAGGGGAGGCAACTCATCTTCTAGTGAATAAGTGAGTTGTAATTTTGGTTCTCCCCTAAGCTCTACATCTTAGTGTTAGCTTGTCCCACATTTCTGGGTGTTCTTGCAATAAACTCCCAAGCAAAGACAACATGGGCATGTATTTTCTTGCAGCCTCAACTGCTTAATTCAAGTGCTCTCCCCACTGATCTCTGAGACACGTGTACAAAAATGTTGGTGGATGCATTTTATTGTGGTGGACACAATAAAAATGTGTTCACTAATATGGGCTGGTTAAGTGATCATATTCATCAAATATAAGATACATCCCAATTTCAGAGACATTAAAATATCAATCAAATGGCCTACAGTAGTTACGTGATATAGTTGATTGATCTAATATGTGAAAAAATGTGGTTCTCAGACTTGGAGAACTAAGGTATGGTGTATTCACACAGTGGACTACTTTGCAGCTGGGGTAGGTAATGGCATAAAAGGAGGTATGTGTTGTGTTACCTGTAAAAACCTGTGCTTGAAAAATAAACAGTTTTAAACTAGGTGGTGAACACACGCATATAGTTTAAGTATTTTTACAGCTTTTTGTATGTCTAAGATATGTTATATACTTTTCTTTTTTTCCCCAAGCTGGAGTCTTGGAAAAGTCCAAGGCTGGAGTGCAGTGGCTTGATCATGGCTCACTACAACCTCCATCCCCTCCCAGGTTCAAGCAATTATCCTGCCTCAGCCACCCGACTATCTGGGATTACAGGCACCTGTCACCACATCCGGCTGATTTTTGTATTTTTAGTAGAGATGGGGTTTCACCATGTTGGCCAGGCTGGTCTTGAACTTCTGACCTCGTGATCCACCCGCCTCAGCCTCCCAAAATGCTGAGATTACAGGCATGAGCCACTGTGTCCAATATGTTATACATTTTTATACATATACATTCTGATATGCTATACAGTTATACCCAGCCAATATGTTATACATTTTTCTCCAACTAGGACTAGCAACATTTGTGTTATGTTATACATTTTTATGTTATACATTTTGTTATACATAACAAATTATGTTATACATTTTTTCTAACTGGACCTAGCAACCTGCTTTATCTCTCCTGTTCTGCGGGAGACCTCGTGTTCAAGTGATAGCTTAAAAATCAATTCTCTGCTGGTCGCAGTGGCTCACGCCTGTAATCCCAGCACTTTGGGAGGCCAAGGAGAGCAGATCATCTGATGTTAGGGGTTCGAGACCAGTCTGGCCAAAATGGTGAAACCTCATCTCTACTAAAAATACAAAAATTAGCCGGGCGTGGTGTCAGGCGCCTGTAATCCCAGCTACTACAGAGGCTGAGGCAGGAGAATCGCTTTAACCCAGGAGGCGGCAGTGCACCGAGATAGTGCCAGTGCCACCACACTCCAGCCTGGGGACAGAGTTAGACTCTCTCAAGAACAAAAATAAAAAATAAAAAAATAAAAAATAAATAAAAAGACAAAAACAAATTAACTCTATAAAGGAGTTGAGAGAAACATTCACTGTCCCTTATCTCTACATGTTGCTTATCAGAATAAAAAGAATTCCAGCAACATCAGTCATGGGCACAAAGCCAACCCGCAAACATTTACAGAACTCGATGATTACTCAGAACTCGGCTTGCTTTCTCAATACTACTGACTTTGGTTTCAGTTAGCCACAGGTGTGTCTAAACAAGGTCAACTTTACAAAAATAAAAGATATTTGGGCATAGTTTTAAAAAACTTAAAGTGTGTGTGCGCGCGCGCGCGTGTGGTGGGGGGGCGGGGCATTTCAATATAAATGCCTTAAACACAACCTTCCTGGCTATTTTATAAAATGGGTTGAATCTCTAAGGACACATATTTCCTAAAACCTCGACTGATACACAGAGTGCAAACTTGGGAGCCAGACTAGACCGCCTCAGAATCATGCCAGCTGTGTGGCACTGGAAAGTCACCTAATTTTGCAGCGCCTACCTTCACCTCTGTAAAATGGGGGGCAATAATAACTCATTTATGGATGCTGTAAAGAGCTGAAATTTGAAACTCAGTAATGCGCCTGGCACACATTAGACGCGGGTGTTTCGTTTGTCTTGGCAAAGGCTTCGGGTTTTGGGCCAATAGCCTTGCTGCCTCTGGAGCAAGCATCTCGCCTTGCACCCTTCCCTCTGGGGCATTTAAAAATTACCTGAACTCTACTCTCAATTATTTCCAGTTCAACATTTATGTGCAGGTTACAAAGCCGAGGAAACTGAGGTTCTAGCCTTTGGGTATCTTCTAAACTAACAGCACGTACAGAATTTTTTTTAAGTTTGGTGGAGGAATCGGCAGCACAAGGCAAGCGGCGTTCTGTTCACAGACCTGGGAATCAGAACTCTGGGCGTCGCGGCCTCCAGGCGCCTCTCGGGTCCCCGCAGACTTCCTGCCCCAGGGGGAGGGGCGGTCAGCTCGCTGCAGAAAGCCGCCGGACCCCCTCAGCCCGCCTTGCCGCCCCCCACTCCCACTCTCTGGGATGGGGAGCGAAGGGTCTAGGCGATGGCACTTACCAGCGCGAAGTGCACCAGCGCGTCGTAGCAGAGCCAGATGAGCGCCCCGCGGTCGGCCGCCCCTCGCCCGCGGCCCAGGCGCAGGCCCAGAGCGCAGCCCGCCGCCAGCAGCGCGGCGCAAAGCAGCAGCGACCCGCCAGCCTCAGCCCCCAGCTCCCACTCAGCGCCCATGCTTCCGGCTCCCGAAGCCAGCGGCCCGAGACCTGCGGCAGAGGAAAGCCGGGAGAGAAACGACGGGGCGGGGCTGGCCAGAAGGGGGCGGAGCCGGATGGCCAAGGAGGAGCGGAGCTGAATGGCCAAGGCGGTCGGGGAGGCACGGGGCTCCTCGGCAGGGTCGGGACCAGAGCTAGGATTCCCTGCCGGCCTCGCACCCTCGCCAGCCTGCTGAGCCCAGAGGTTTTGTCAGGTCCCGCGCATGGAGGTTCCGTAGGAGGAACGTGCTCACCAGCTTGCTCAACTTCCTCGACCTAACCTGTTCCCAAACCAAGCCCAAAGGACCACCCCCTTTGCGCCTGCAAGCCTTACCAAGGAGGTGGGGGCGCCAAGGGTGTTTTCAGCCACCAGCCGGCTTAAAGCCCGTGTGGCCTACTCTGACAATCTTTCCATTTCTCCAGAAAAGTAGAAGTGTGGGTGAGAGGAGCGGTAAGTCCTATTGGCTTGGCGATAGATGTGTTTCACCTGTGGCAGGCCAGGTCTCACTATCGCAGGCCTCCATCACAACTGTTTCAGCACTGACTGACTGGTTAAGTTAAATATTAAAAGCTGAAAGAGTCAGTGCCCATATACAAAGGCTGGAATGTAACAAAAGCCCACCAAGTTTTGCCTAGGCCTTTCTTGGGCCTTGAAGCATGACAAGATAAGGAAGGAATTCTTAACAGGACCCCCTTAGGAGTAAACAAGTTTTATTGGGGGGTCTGAAGAAACTTCCCAGGCCTCCACAAACAAGTTTATTGGGGGTCTGGAGGAATTCCACAAGCCTCCATGATTTAGCAGGAGACAAAATAAGGGTAATCATCCCAGCACCCAGACCCATTTAGATTAAGTAAATTTACTGAGACTCCAGAGGAAGGTCTTCAGGATTAGAAGTTGTTAATCACTTATGTCTTTAGATGAATGCACTCTTACACGTAGACACATAGCTTAGAAGGTATATACACGCTGGAAAAACTTTCTAATTATGAGTTGGTCTGGCAATAATTTCCAGACCTTCTCCCTGTAACCGGTTGCAGAAATAAACACCCTTTTCCCCGGTTCATCTGCACCTTGTTAATTGGGCTGCCCAACACCCAGTTTGGTCCGGGAACAAACCTACATTATTTAACTTCACAACCCTATGAGGTCGGTGAAACAAGCCACTCACAAAAACATACTTATGATTCCACTTACAGGAAATGTCTAAAATAATCGATTTGCGGAAACAGAATGGTGGTTACCGGGACAGGGCGGGGGGGCGGGGGGAGAAGTGCGAGGGGAAAAGTGGAGTGTTATTTATTGGGATAGTTTCAGATTTGCAAGATGATGTTCTGGAGATTGGTTGCAGAACAACGTGAACATACTTTACTGAGCTGCACACTTAAAAATGGTTAAGATGGCAAATTTTATGTGTATTTTACAATTATAAAAAAAATGCTGGCACTGAACACAAGAACTTTTTCCCCTAGTCACTTCCTATACCTTTTTTTTTTTTTTTTTTTTGAGACGGAGTCTTGCTCTGTCGCCCAGGCTGGAGTGCAGTGGCCGGATCTCAGCTCACTGCAAGCTCTGCCTCCCGGGTTTACGCCATTCTCCTGCCTCAGCCTCCCGAGTAGCTGGGACTACAGGCGCCCGCCACCTCGCCCGGCTAGTTTTTTGTATTTTTAGTAGAGACGGAGTTTCACTGTTAGCCAGGATGGTCTTTATCTCCTGACCTCGTGATCCGCCCGTCTCCGCCTCCCAAAGTGCTGGGATTACAGACTTGAGCCACCGTGCCCGGCCTTTATACCATTTTTTTATAGCAGTTAATACCAGATAGAATGATCCTTGTTTATGCACTTACTGCTAATCTCTTGCCACTGCAATTTTAAGTCTTCAAGGCCAGGGGTTGTGGCTACCTTTTTACTGCTGTATCCCTGGCACCTATTACAGAGTTTGGCATATACTACTAGCTGCTCAGTTAAATAACTGGCGACTGAGTATGGCCAATCTAGCCACCTATGCTCTGGATCCTGTCCTGTAACTAACTTATCAGTTAGTTAGGGACCATGCTGCCCACCTCCCCTTTGGAGCAAAATAGAAACTTAATGAAAAAACTGATCAGATCCCCTGTCTTCATGTCTTTACCCTGCTCCTCAGTCCTTTCTACTCTAGTTCCTGCCGTATCACACTGATACAGCTCTCACTAAGGTGACTACTGCCCTCCACATCAGTGAACCCAAAGAGCAGTTCGTTTTCTTAGTTTACTTCTGAGCGGCATCACAGCACTGAAATATTTTTCCTTTGGTTTTTTTTTTTTTTTTTTTTTTGAGACGGAGTCTCGCTCTGTCGCCCAGGCTGGAGTGCAGTGGCGTGATCTCGGCTCACTGCAAGCTCCGCCTCCCGGGTTCACGCCATTCTCCTGCCTCAGCCTCCCGAGTAGCTGGGACTACAGGCACCCACCACCACGCCCGGCTAATTTTTTTTTTTTTGTATTTTAGTAGAGACAGGGTTTCACCGTGTTAGCCAGGATGGTCTTGATCTCCTGACCTTGTGATCCACCCGTCTCGGCCTCCCAAAGTGCTGCGATTACAGGCGTGAGCCACTGCGCCCGGCCTCCTTTGGTTTTCTAAGAACACAGCCTCCTTAGCCATTGTTTCCTCTGCAAGTGCATCTTCCACTACAAATGCCCAGTGATTACTGCAGCTCCACAACACAGTCCTAGGCCGTTCTCACTTCAGACCCCAGATCCAGGAAGTCTCATCCTTACCTTCTGCTTTAATGAAGGTAAGGCAGAGAACTCAATCTCTAGCCTGGTCCTATTCTCTGGACTCCAGACCACTATTTCCAACTTGCCGTACTTGACAGTCACTTGGATGTCTCAACACAACCCAAACTGAGCTCATCACTTTGCACCCCAATGTCTGATTCTCTTTCCTATCTCATGTTACTTCCACTCATCAGTTACTATAACCTGGAAACCTAGAAATCATCCCCAATACTTCTCTCTCCCCAAACTTGGCATCACCAGCTCCTCCTCAGCAGCCAAGTATTTCTTGATTCCATGCATTTCATGGACCTATTCACTATCTCGTCTCTGTGCTTCACTCACTCAATGTGACCAGCGACCTCTACGTCACTAAATCCAAAGGACATTTCCTGTCCTTAGCCTTACCAACTAGTGATCTTTATTAATGTTATCCCTCTTGCTTGATGATTTTCCATATAGAATACCAAAATCCTTTTCATGACTTACTAGACTATGGGGTCTGGCCCCTCCCTATCTCTTTAGCCCTTTCCCATTCCCCTATTAATCCTTCCCATTATAATCTTTCATCTAGCTATACTTGCTTTCTTTCACTTCCTCAAATGCCCCATGGTGCTCCTCACAAGGCTTTGTACATACTCTTACATTGCTGGAAAGCTTTTCCAGTCAATCTGCCCAGTAAACTCCTGCCTTTTCACCACAGTGAAAATTTTGGCTGGCACTTCTAAGGGCTCAACATTAGCCTGGTTATCACCTTTCTCAGTAGCCAATTTCCTCTACTATGTATATCATTGTATACCTCATTTTTTCTAACATTTGTCAAAACTTGTCATTTTTTTATTCCTGTTATTTTTACAAGTATCCTGTGCCATAGCATAGTACCTGGTACAAGACAGAGTATTCAGTATTCGAGTTTTGTTTTGTTTTCTTTTTTTTGAGACGGAGTCTCACACTCTGTCACCCAGGCTGGAGTGCAGTGGCGCAATCTTGGCTCACTGCAACCTCCACCTCCTGGGTTCACGCCATTCTCCTGCCTCAACCTCCCCGCCACCACGCCCGGCTAATTTTTTGTATTTTTAGTAGAGATGGGGTTTCACCGTGTTAGGCAAGATGGTCTCAACCTGCTGACCTCGGTGATCTGCCTGCCTTGGCCTTCCAAAGTGCTGGGATTACAGGTGTGAGCCACCGTGCCCGGCCTAGTATTCAAATGTTTCTAAAGGCTTAGTCAGAATTCTTATTTATATAAGACTGAAAACATCGAAAGGATACATATGTAGACTGTGATCTCATGAATAAAACTAGGCTAAATATGAAATTAATTCTTATATTTAGAGTTGAAAAGGGGTAGATGCCTAACGATTTGGGTCAAAGAGAGCTGATGATAAAGAGGGTGTGACGATCACAAATCTAATTATGATGAAGCTGGTAAAATAACTGAAAGAATCCCCCCACATTAATGGAATCAAATGTCCAGATAATGGAATGTTCCCATTCATTCCAAAGTACCCAGAAACCAGTCACACCACATTCCTTATCGTTGGAATCCTTGGAGTGCCTCAAGCTGACAGGAACCAGGTCCAGCAATGACTTTTATGAGAATGGATGAAATGCAAGGTGTGTTCGGGTAGAAGAAGAAAGCTGATTTAAAAAATGGATTAAGTCTCCTCTGCTATCTGGAAATAACAAACTCTACTCCCAATCAAAAACAGTTAATTTGTAATGATGGATATTTAAGTTTCTTTCTCTTTTGAGACAGGGTCTCACAACTCTGTGGCCCAGGCTGGAGTGCAGTGGCACAATCTCTGCTCAGGTGTATGGCAGCCTCACCCTCCAAAGTAGCTGGGACTACAGGCGTGCTCCACCAGGCCCAGCTAAGTTTTAAATTTTTTTTGTAGAGATGAGGTCTCACTATATTGCCCAGGCTGGTGTCAAACTCCTGGGCTCAAGCGATCCACCCACCTTGGCCTCCCAAAGTGCTGGCATTACAGTTGTGGGCCACTGCACCCAGGTTAAGAAAGGATCTTGTAGGAAGCAAAGCTAGGCAATAAATAACAAAGCTCCCTCAACATGAGTACCTTGTTTCTCAAGCTCTTCTTATTCCTGTAGGAAATGTTTCCATAAAATACCCTGCCTCAAAAATCTGATTTTATGTTTAAAATATGTAAAATGTATACTTTATAACACTTTGGCTTGTATTACCAATAAAACTTTTACTTACCACCTAGTAAAGTTGCTGTCCCACGAAGATGTTCCTTATCTTATGGCTTCTCACATTATTTGGCACAAGGCCCCATGCATCTTTGGGTACCACAGTTTAAGAGAATTCCTCAAGGTGTATGGCAATTTGCTAGGGTAGGGAAGGGGGATGCTATATAAGAAATTCCCTGCAGAGAATTCTTTATAGCATGGCTCAGCCATAGTTTCTGTTTTTAATAATTTAATAGATGATTTTAAATTTTCTGATGGGGCGAATCTCTCAACAATGCTTCAAGAAGTGATCTTCAAACTATGCTATGATTTTCCAACTCCAGTTTTCCCTAGATAACTTTTGAGATTTTCACCTAGAAGTGTTTGAAAAACACTTGTTGAGATTTGGGCAATTAACACATTTGATTGTTTTACAATCCTGTATTTTAGCCACAGGATAAATTTAAGAGGTAACTAGTTGCTCCATATTTCTATTTCGTTATCCCAAGTCCCTTGAAATAGGTGTTCAGTACTACCTGGAGTTTCCTACATATGATTTGGGAAATTAGGTTAGGCCTGCCTCCAATTTTTCCTAAAACTCAGAATGAAGAAAAGACACATTTTGTCTCCTTTTTCCATCTTATGCATCTGAGGAAAGCCTGGGACTGTTCACACAAGAAAGTCATGATTTAGGCTGTCTCATTTGAGTGGAGTTTTCTATAGGAATTGATTTAGGATGGTGGTTTACAATCAGGGATGGTTTTGGGCCCCCAGATGTTTGGCAATGTCTGGAGACATTTTTGGTTGTCTTAACTTGGGGAAGGAGAGAGGCGCTACTGCTATCTAGTGAGTAGAGCCCAGGGATACTAAACATCCTATATTGCACAGGGCAGATGACACACAACAAAGAATTATCCAGCTGAAAATGTTAATAGTGCAGGGTTTAAAAAACCCCAATTTAGGCCAGGTGTGGTGACTCACGCCTGTAATCCCAGCATTTTGAGAGGCCGAGGCAGGCAGATCACTTGAGGTCAAGAGTTCGAGACCAGCCTGGCCAACATGGTGAAACCCCATCTCTACTAAAAATACAAAAATTGGCCAGGCGTGGTGGCAGGTGCCTGTAATCCCAGCTACTCAGGAGGCTGAGGTAGGACAATCACTTGAACCCGGGAGGCAGAGGTCACAGTGCGTCGTGCCATTGCACTCCAACCTGGGCTAAAGAGCGGGAAACTCCATCTCAAAAAACAAAAAACAAAAAAAAATTTAGGCCTAAGTTAGTTGAGGGATTTTATGGGCAAACAGTGGGATTAGGTTGCAACGCCAAATCCCTTTTCCCACACATTGTATATAGTACTTTTGGAGAATCATTCTATCACTGTTTTTCAGCTATCTAAACAAGTACAACATTTATACCCACAGCTTCATATACAGAAATTATATTTCCTTTCATCCCAAGAGTTAAGTAAACTTCCCCAGTTTAACTAGCATTAAAATTAACCACCACTGTAAGACAACGGACATTCGTGAATGTCAGTTGCTCTTGTTTACTTGTTTATCCGCATTAACTAAGCCCCTGAAAGGATGAATGACCCTTCTTTAAATATTTTCTTTTCATATAAAAATAGAATTTTTTAAAAGATGGGGTCTTGCTATGTTGCCCAGACTGCTTCCAAGCTCCTGGTCTCAAGTGATCCTCCTGCCTCAGCCTCCCAAGTAGCTGGAGCTACAGGTGTCTGCCACCAACCATGCCCTTCAGGACGACCCTTCTGAAAGAAATGATGGCAAGACTATGAGTACTATCACATTTACTTATATATCAACTTATTTTAAAAATAATTTGAAGTGGCATTATACAAAAGTAAACATTTCTACACTCAAAAGTGGCTGCTCCTTTGTTCTTCTAATTAATGCAAGATTTCACTTAGTGCCATAACTTTACCTAACAGGTTAAAACTTTTAGGTTGGCGCTGATTACTATTTTCCATAGTCACATGTTTTCAAGGGTTAGCCAGGTCTTAAAGAGTTTTTGTTTCATGAAAGTCATATCATACCATCATCTCAAAAAAATGGGCTTTTTCTAAGTTACAGTATTTAAACCTGAGACACAAAGGGAAAATGCCATGTGATGACGGAGGCAGAGACTGGAGTGATGCAGCTGCAAGCAAAGGAATGCCAAGGATTGCCAAGAACCACCAGAAGCTAGGAAGAGGCAAGGAAGGATCGTCCCCATGAAAGCCCCCAAAGAGAGCCTGGCTCAGCCATCACCGTGATTTCAGACTTCCGGTCTCCAGAAGTGGATGACAATATATTTCTATTGTCTGAAACCACCTGGTTTGTGGTACTTTGTAATGGCAGCTTAGGAAACTAATACAGATTTTGGTAATTCTTATTTGTCACAAAATAGTCTCAAATCTATCATTATTATTGATCATCCTAGTTTGTTAGAGTTGAGATGGAGCAGGAACCCCTCTTAAGGGCCTGCCAGGTGTCCCCCAAGCATGGAAATAAAGGAAAATTTTGAGTTCCTTCAAGGGAAATTCCAGGCACCTAGCTAGCCCTATGAATAAATAAGCAACCTGATAAGCAAGAGAGTAATAGTAGCTTAAAACAATAAGCAAGGAAGTCACAGGATATTTGGTTCCTTACAGAAACTAAAGATAACATCTTAACATATGTCCCTGAGTTGTTCTTCAGAAACCTGGAGCCCCACCAAATGGATCCACTGGCCAGGGAAGGGGGAACTGAGGACTGAGCTCTGACTGCCATTCTTTGTTCTCAATGTCTTCCTGAGGGGCCTATAGGAAGTCACGCCCATGGGGCAGCTTAGCATTCTTTTCTGCTGACCCCAAGTTTTTTGACAAAGCTTTGACTCCTTAATCAATTGCAAATAAGAAAATCTTTAAATTCACCTATGACCTATAAGTCACCCCCTGCCACCCTGAGTTTCAAGACAGGCCACCTTTTTAGGCCAAACCATTGTGTATTGATGTACAATTTTGCCTGTAACTTATACTTTCCTGAAATTCACCCCTGCCTTTAAAACCCTTGCTTGTAAAGCCATGAGGGAGGTTGGGTCTTAAGTGTGAGCTGCCTCATTTTTCTTGTTTGGTGCCTTGCCTGCAGATAAATGCCCTCCTTTTTCCTGCTGCAAAACCTTGCTGTGAATGTTTGGCTAACTGTGGCAGGTGAACAGACTTCAGTTTAGTTCAGTAAAATGGTGTGAATGAGATATTAAAATACAATAAAAGAGTAATTCATGATTTACCTCCATTGTGATTTTTTAAAAATAATTCCAAATTTAAATTTAACCATACAGAAAACAAGTTATTTTCAGAAATAAGTTTTCAATGTTTTATCATATTTGATAGCAGCTTTTTTTATTGGTTACAAAACCTAAGCCCATATACAAAATTAGGAACACATTTAGATGCCTCTTTTGAAAGAACGTTTTAGTCTTTTTAAACTGAGTTTAAAAAAAAAATAAAAACAATGCAATTTTTAAACACTGTTTTGAAAACTTAAAAGTGCAGCAATATACTTAGTTTCCTTTATCTATGAAATGGTGCAATTCCAATTCAAAACTGGTGAGGTCACAAATTGAATCAAGGAAATGCATACAAATGTCTGCACTACTTGATGCTAATGTTCACTTAAATGTTAGTTTGCACTTTAAAACATGAGAGGAAATAGGAATCATCACAGTAGAGGCCCAATTTTAATCATAATGTGTGCAAATTTTAAAAGGTAACTGTCAGTTAAGTAAGGAAAGTCCAGAAGAAACTAAACTGGAAGGGGTACAGTTCACAATATCAAGAAGATTTGGACTTTTAAGGGTTTCACCGAAGTTTGTGACCTTAATTAGCTTTTACGTTGTTATTCCTACTTTTAGTGAACACCACGCAGTTTCAAAAATTTAGACTATAGTGTCCAAACAGGATGCAGTTACCATATGAAGCTTTAACTCAAAATTTGGATAAAGAAAAAAAGGCACAATGAACTTCAACTCAATTTTATGTGCACAAGAGTTGAAAAATCTGAGCCACCTTAAAGAGAAATTGATTCTAAAATTTATAAAACCTATAAATAATCAGAGGCCAAACCACTATATTAAAACAGATTCTCTAGCAAGTAAAAATCTTGCAGTTTAAACATACGCTTGTATCCACTTTAGATACAAGACAAAACTCACTCTTTAAAGTGGCTCCACCTTGGCAGATACATATATTTGTAATGAATGCACACCTGCTATGTGTTGTTTATCAGTGAAAACACCCCAGCTGATTCACAAAGCTCTGATGGCATCTGTCTCATCTTCATCACAGTAAATACACCCCCCAATGGATAACTAAATTAGTTTAGATTTTCTATCCCTTCACATCAATGCATTGGGAAATTATACCCAGTAAACAAGAGCAACAATACTATTTCTGTGACAGCACAAATTATTTAGTTTAAAAATTTTCAAATCCATATTCTTTCATTAATAACTGGGCCAGACAATTTACCAAAAGCAATAACTTGACATAGTAATAGGATTTTGCAGAATTACTTAGAGATCACTGCAAATCAGGTTTATGTTAAATAACTGCAAATTACTCCTCTACACAGATCCCTGTCTGAATCTTTTAATATGTGAAGATGCTTTTAGAGTAGGATCTGAATTAACTTTCCCAATACTCAAAGAATGAAGTCTTATGACACTTCTAAATAGTTGCTGGTTTGTTGCCAACCACATTATCAAAAGCACTGGTTACTAAGTAAAAAATATTTTAAGACTAAATTACAGTAAACATGAAAGCTCCACAGTTTAAACCCAATATAAATCAACCATATCCAATTATCAAATTAAAACAAAGAATATTAACTCCTGAAAGCTGAAAGCAAGATTTTTTAAAAAACATCACCAATGGGTATTTTAGACTTTTGTAGTTTTTTTTTTTTTTTGTCTTGTTTTTTGTTTTGCTGTTTTTCCTTTATAGTCAGGGACTCTTGCTTTCAACTTAAACAGAAGTTCAAGTCCATAACAGGTTGCAGCTCAGGTAAAATACCATGCACAGCATTTGATTACTTCAAAACAGCAGGAACACACAGGCTGAAGAGAGTGGTCAAATAGGGCTTGCTGTTCTCAAAAATTAGGTATAATGGCAAAAGCATTAATATCCATATCTAAAGTTCTTCCTCCAACCCTGGCTTCTGAGGCAGATAATAAACACATCAATTACTGGTAGATGAAGTACAGTTTTTTTTTTAAAACTTATCTGTTTATTCAATAACCAAGTTCCTTGTTTTTAAGTTACTTTTTTTGTGTCAGTTCCACCAATGAAAATCATTTGGCTTGTACTTTAAAATCTATTCTTCCACATAAAGAATATGAAAATATGTTTGTGGAGGACAATGATGGAGGCTCAGATCACACTGCACCTCTTTAGTCTTCCAACTTGTATATGCATCATACCAAAGTGTCTTGATCCACAGCGCACCATTTTCCAAAGGAGTATCAGTGGGCAGCTGACATGTCACCACTATGGAATATTTATTCTAAATTGGAGACTGCAGTTGTCAGCCTGTGGCACCAGGGAACAGGGAAAAATAGGGTAGTTGAGATTGTTAAGGAGAGTTCTAAAACAGTTTAGGAAATCATGCATATGCATTTACAGTCCATGTGATAGTGACTTTTGGCAACTGCAAAGTGACTGAGACATGGCTTGCTTTAGAAGCATCAAAACAAAGAGGCATGTGTGTCTTGGAGCCTTTTGTTGCTGTTGTTCTTATCATTTGGTAGCCATCTGGTGGTGCTTCATATTGAATGTGGGAAAGATGCTGCACTCAACTGAACTTAAAAATTAAATTCTTTTGTTTGAAGGTTGGCTGTTGGATCAAAATTGTAAGTACCTCCTTGTGTTGCTTCAGGAATGAGGCAGGGATCTTCATCAATCTATAAAAAAAACAAGAAAAAAATCTTTATTAGGTTATGATACCATACATTATGATGTAAATGGAATTAACTTTTTACCTCTTAGCAAATAATTCTATGTGAATGCTTTAATCACCTAAAAATATTCGGATAAATCAATAATTTTAGTAACAAATTTAACAATTTAAAATTTAACACGTTTCAAAACTGCATCCTTAAGTTTCTATATTTGTAGATTTATTTAACCTATCTGAACATACATCACTTACATAATTACTATTTCTTCTTAGTTAATAGATAACAAATGAAACAAGAACTGTTTTTACAACTTTACCTTATAATGAAGTTTCAAAGTATTTAAGAGAAAGTGACTGATGGAATGTCTAATAGAAATACAGTACAAACTCAGGTCATCCTAGTAATAAAAGGAAAACTCTCAGTAAATTTACATTGTGTATAGGTTTTCATTTACATGAAGACACACCCTATTTTAATATCTACTTACATCATCACCAGAGAAATACTGATCTATGATTTCAAATGCTAATTTATATATGTCTTCATTTTCATGTTGCTGTAAAACTTCAATTTTCTCCAAACCTGGTAAGAATAAAATAATCAAAATAACTGGTTAATTGATAAGGAGATACTAATCAAAACCATGCTCATTTTGATCATGGAGAAATCCTAAGGAACTCAGAACACACTGCTCCCCCATTTAAGATGGTGATTTGTCTAAAAAACAGATAAAACACGGGGCTGGTTCTAGTTGGAGGACCAGAATCCCACTAATTTTTTTCCTTCTTAGAAGCCCATGAGGTACCCGGATCCCTGAGGCAGGCAGTCTAAAAAAACACCCAAACAATCCATTTGACAGAGGGAAGCTGTGGCATAAATATGTAAAGAGACTTATTTCAAGTTATATGGCAAGTTTGTGACAGTACTAGAACTGACTCCCCCACACTGCTTTAATATAATCTTACTAATCCTTTTTTTTTTTTTTGAGATGGAGTCTATCTCTGTCGCCCAGGCTGGAGTGCAGTGGCGAGATCTCGGCTCACTGCAAGCTCTGCCTCCTGGGTTCACGCCATTCTCTTGCCTCAGCCTCCCGAGTAGCTGGGACTACAGGCACCTGTCACCATGCCCGGATAATTTAGAGACAGCGTTTCACTGTGTTAGCTAGGATGATCTCGATCTCCTGACATCGTGATCCGCCCCCGCCTCCCAAAGTGCTGGGATTACAGGCATGAGCCACCGCGCCCGGCCTTTTTTTTTTTTTTTTTTTTTTGGAGACGGAGTCTCACTCTGTCCCCAGGGCTGGACTGCAGTGGCGCGATCTTGGCTCACTATAACCTCCACCCCCTGGGTTCAAGTGATTCTCCTGCCTCAGCCTCCCAAGTAGCTGGGATTACAGGCTCCTGCCACTACGCCTAGCTAATTTTTTGTATTTTTAGTAGAGACGGGGTTTCACCATGTTGGCCAGACTGGTCTTGAACTCCTGACCTCATGATTTGCTCGCCTCAGCCTCCCAAAGTGCTGGGATTAAAGGCGTGAGCCACCGCGCCCGGCCAATCTTACTAATCTTACTGCCTCATAAAGTAATTTGTATCTTTCTCTTTGTTTTCCAAATGTTAGTACTTTTATATAACCACAAAATAAGTTTTTAGAACCTTATAATTGGTATAAAAGAGAAAGATTTAAATTTTGAAAAACTTTCTTTAAAAAATGAATAGAGGTCTTATGTCCTATAGCCACAATGAACCTGGGGGAAAATATTTCCAGAACAGATACCATAGAATGCCTTCATTTATATTTCCAATGTATTTACTCCACACGTCATATACACAAGTTTACCAATTTCAAACTTTAATATTCTTCCTTGAAATGTCTTTTTGAAGATTATGTTAAAATAGTTGCATTTTTTCCTTATATACTAATAAACCAGAAGAATGGGGGAAATAGTTGCCAAAGTGCTTTATACAATATTATAAAATATTAATATGTATCCTAATTATTACTCCTATAGACAAAAGTAACTATATTGATAAAAAGCTGAAGAGTAATAATTCTCTAAGTTGCTCAAACTTGCTGGGTTATGAACCTGACTACAATGCTAATTTTTAATTATCTTAAAATATTGAAAAAGCAGAATGAGCAGTGAATTAATAGTAAGAAGATCTGGATTTTTATTTTGCTTCTATCACAACCTACTTCTGTGACCTTGGACAAGACTCCTTAAAATCTCTGGAATAATTTATTCTCAGGAAATCCTCCCGGCCGGGTGCAGTGGCTCATGCTGTAATCCCAGCATTTTGGGAGGCCGAGGTGGGCAGATCACCTGAGGTCGGGAGTTTAAGACCAACCTGACCAACATGGAGAAACTCTGTCTCTACTAAAAGTATAAAAACTTAGCCGGCGTAGTGGCGCATGCCTGTAATCCCAGCTACTCAGAAGGCTGAGGTAGGAGAATTTTAACCTGGGGGGCTGAGGTTGCGGTGAGCAGAGATTGAGGCATTGCACTCCAGCCTGGGCAACAAGAGCAAAACCCTGTCTCAAAAAAACCAAAACCCAAAAAACAACAACAAAAAGAAATCCTCCCGGTCTGAGTGTTCTATGATCCTACTGCATTTGTTTTCTCTTAAAAAATAAACAAACAATAGAATATTCATATAAAGTAGTCAATGAAATGTAAAATCTAAAACATGACATTATGATAAACTAAGGTTTAGACATGTTAGTACATATTGAACATGTACATTTAAAAACACAATTTTAACATGTTTCACATGTCATTACTAAAGAATAATACAGCATGTCAAATCACAATTATTTCTCATTAAAATTTCAAAGTAACTGCCACGGTAACAACTTCGGCATGTAGTTGTGGCAATCATAAGAACCATTACGACATTGAAACAAAGTATCTAGGTGACTCAGAAGTCAGTAACCTTTTCCAACTATATGAACAGTATTTCCTAAAGTGGAGTCCACAGAATTACATGGTAATAACACACACACAAAAGTGTTTCATTGTTAAGGAGTTTAAGAAATGCTGGATTAAATAAAGCTTTAAAATTTATGTAGTGGTTGCAAGGGCTCTTAATTTGCTGTCATACACTGTGACTTCAAGAGAAGTATTAGTGTTTCCTAAAATGCAATGTCAGGCCAGGCATAGTGGACCATGCCTATAATCCAAGCACTTTGGGAGGCCAAGGCAGGTGGATCACTTAAGGTCAGGAGTTCGAGACCAACTTGGTGAAACCCTGTCTCTACTAAAAACACAAGAATCAGCTGGGTGTGGTGGTATGCACCTGTAATCCCAACTACTTGGGAGGCTGAGGTGTGAGAATCACTTGAACTCGGGAGGCAGAGGTTGCAGTGAGCTGAGATTGTGCCACTGCACTCCAGCCTGGGTGACAGAGCAAGATTCTGTCTCCAAAAAAAAACTATGTTGTCAATCTCTAGAAGGTTACACAGAGACCTTCACAACCAGTTTTTGCAAAGTATGGACTACTACTCTCTTGTGGAAAATCCTCTTGGAATGCAAACATAGTGAATAAAGAAAAGCAACATACAGTGATCATTTAAAAACAACATATCCTAGTAATTTTCTTTCTACTAAGTTGACTTTAAAGAACTAATGTTTCAGAGTTCCAGTGCTCAAATATTCTTCTTCAATCAATCCACTCTTACCTCCACATTCCTCTATTATTTCAGCTATTGTGCTTGCTTCATCACCAGCCATTATCAGAATGTTTTTTAGACCATCTAGAACCACCTGAACCACTTGAGAATCTTTCACTGACAGTAAATTACAGAATGGTGGTATTACATTCTGCTGTACAAGGTACTCAACCTAGACAACAAAAGAGAAGATATATTTTTATTTATATAATTATCTATTCCCCAGCAGGGTGTCGTGCTACATGGAAGGCTGAGGCAGGAGGGTATCTTGAGCCCAGGAGTTGGAGGATGTAGTTGTTATGGTCACGCCAGTGAATAGCAACTGCACTCTAGCCTGGGCAACACAGTTATCTTTTCCCCAAAAAGAACATAACACAGTCAGCAACTGCTAAACATAAGACAGTAGCATGCTTTCCAGTATTAACAATCATTAACATACAGGTTTTCAAACTCACCTGATCTTTTCTGCCACTTATTGTTAAGTTGCTGATTGCCCAAGCAGCTTCTTTTTGTGTTCCAAAGTCCCCCTGAAGATTAAAAATAAGAGATCATAAAATGGACTCTTTATCCAAAAAGTCTTGGTTATTAACAGATTAATAGACACGGTGAACTCATAATATGACCAACCTTAGCAAGCTGATGAATAATCATAGGAATTAATCCAGCATCTATTACAGCTTGAACTTGTTGCTGGTTGCCTGCTGTTATGTTGGAAAGGAACCACACTGCTTCCTATAATTGAACAAAATATAAGGCAACTTTATTTGAAAAATAATACCTTTAATGCCTATTTTAATATATTTTATATAGACAATAACAAAATCACTTAAATTATGTTAAACAGACTGCATCTAAAAAGTGATTAGGTATACAAAATCTTCCATTTGAAACAATAAGGAAATTTCTACTAATTATATTTGGGCTCTAATAACCTGGCATTTATCCATTCATTAGTATATAGGCCTACTATAAGCTAGGCATTATTCTAGGAAATGGTGATACAGAAGTGAACAAAGCAGAAATCTTTATTCATGGAGCTTACATGTCTGTGCATTAGCTTCCTCTAAAAGACAGAAATAAATAAACAACTGAATTTTTTTCTTCTTCTTCTTTTTGAGATGGAATCTCACTCTGTCACCCAGGCTGGAGTGCAGTGGCATGATCTCGGCTCACTGCAAGCTCCACCTCCCAGGTTCACACCATTCTCCTGCCTCAGCCTCCTGAGTAGCTGGGACTACAGGTGCCTGTCATCATGCCCGGCTAATTTTTTTCTATTTTTAGCAGAGACAGGGTTTCACTGTGTTACCCAGGATGGTCTCAATCTCCTGACCTCGTGATCCACTCGCCTTGGCCTCCCAAAGTGCTGGGATTACAGGCGTGAGCCACTGCGCCCGGCCACTATACAACTGAATTTCTAAAACTACTTAAAAACTACTTCCAATAAAGGTGATTTTTTTTTATTTTAAAAACATTTACTCACAAGACATAGTCATTCAAGTATTCCATAGAAATTAACCATCTAACTAGTCTAGCATGGGTCTACATAACATAAATATTCTAAAACTAAAGGATTTAGAAGTCATCAACACATCTGTGAGCTGTTTATAGGTCAGTATCACATGTGTATCTTCCTCTTCTACAACTGAATTTATTTTGCCATCCAACTGTGGTAAGTTGTTAATAATTGCTGAATCTGTGTTCAGAGTACATGGGTGTTCACTATACTATTCTTGCACAGTTTTTGTAGATTTAAAAAGTTTCAAACAAAAATGCTGAGGGAAGAAAATCAAGTTGGTAACTTCTACTTCCGGGGTCCCATGATGGTCTCAAGATGCAAGTAACAAATTTTCAAGGCAAAAAATTTTTGAAGTAACTAATTGCTTGCTGAAGCCGAGACAGCATTTCTATGAAATTTTCCTCTACCACTATGATGCCCTCACTTAAGAACACACTGCATCACAGGCCGAAACCTTTCTCTGCTGACTTCTGCTCAGCTTCCTCACTTCTCAGTTGTTTCCAGTTATGGAATACATTTATTTAACTAAAAAAAAAAAAAAAAAAAAAAATC
This sequence comes from Piliocolobus tephrosceles, assembly GCF_002776525.5. Taxonomy (NCBI): domain Eukaryota; kingdom Metazoa; phylum Chordata; class Mammalia; order Primates; family Cercopithecidae; genus Piliocolobus; species Piliocolobus tephrosceles. The sequence continues at coordinate 67,379,059 of NC_045455.1, read as the reverse complement.
ACCTATATTGTTAAAAATTTCTATAGTAAAAATAACTGGTCCAGAGTCTGAAAGTCTCTGGCTTCTTTCTCTTCACTGGAACAAATGTATCTATAAAATGTGTTTTTTGACACCGTACTTTTCTATAAGAACTCAACAGTCAAATTATAGTCAAGCAACTACATAAATATAGTTATGACGACGAAGAAGAAATGATCAGTTCTGCTGGGTTTGGGTGATGGTAGTATATTAGGCAGACAAAACTTCAGTAAACTAAATGTAAATTTAAACCACAATGAGACACCACTTCACATCTACTACGATGTCAATAATTTTTTTAATAGAAAATAAGTGTTGGCTAGGATGTGGAGAAATTAGAATTCTAGTAACGTTGCTGGTGGGAATGTAAAACAGTGCAGCTGCAATAGAAAATGGTTTGGTGGTTCCTCAAAAAGCTAAACCCAGAATTAACATATGATCGAGCAATTCTACTCTCAGTTACATATCCAAAGAAATGGAAAGTGGGAACTCAAATAGGTACTTGTATGCCAATGTTCACTGCAGCATTATTCGTAATAGTGAAAAGGTGGAAACAACCCAACTGTCCATCAACAGAAAGATGGAAAAACAAACTGTGGTGTATACATATAAGGGAATATTTATTCAGCCAAAGAAAGAAGTTCTGACACATGCTGCCAAATGGATGAACCTTAAAAACATGCTAGATGAAATAAGCCAGACATGAAGACTTTCTACTAGTAAGTACATATTACACAATTAATAATAAACTTGTCTATGAAGCTTGAAATCTTAAAAAGTAATTTTTTATGATCCTTGAATTTAGGCACCTCGTCTTTGGATCCAATCTAATTTTGCTGGGAGATCAAATTTTTATGATCTGTTTAACAAAAATACCAGCCCATTCAAATGGCAGATTTTGTCTGCGGCTTTCAAGTGGCTACAATTTAATGACTGTTGCTATGCTCAGTCTATTTAAATAGAAACACAAGTAGTCTAAAAATGTTTTTTACTCTGTGATGATCAAGGCAGCACCTACCAGAAGCAATTAAAAGTTGAAAAAGGCTGGGTGCAGTGGCTCACACCTGTAATCCCAGCACTTTGTGGGGCTGAAGCAGGTGGATCACAAGGTCAGGAGTTCGAGACCAGCCTGGCCAATGTGGTAAAACCCCATCTCTACTAAAAACACAAACATTAGCCAGGTGTGGTGGTGGACGCCTGTAGTCCCAGCTTCTTGGGAGGCTGAGGCAGGAGAATTGCTTGAACCCAGGAGGCAGAGGTTGCAGTGAGCCGAGATCGTGCCACTGCACTCCAGCCTGGGTGACAGACAGACTCTGTCTCAAAAACAAAAACAAAACAAAAAATAAAGTTGAAGAAAAACACTTGCAGAGGTGATTTAATAATTCTCATCTTCACTGCAGTGGTTTTTAAGAAAAACATACAAGCAGCAATAGAAACAAGGAGACAGTTAAAAATGAGACATAGAAAGAGAAATAGCATGATGAGGATATTATATGCCTTACCTTATTTATCTTCTCTTTTGGATGTGATAAGAGATTTGGGAAGTGTGACAGGACATCACAATTGAGAACAACCTGGGTCTGCTCATCAGTGCCAGTCACTATGTTGCCAACTGCTCGGAGGGCTGCTGTCTAGGGTGGGGATAAAATGTTTTCTATAAATTTATTTGTTTATAAGACTGATTCTATATTTTTCATAATCCTGAGAAAAAGTAAAAACGCAAGGCGTGAATAACACTTATTTCATCCTTTCACAAAGCACCAAGCAGTCTGAGAGCAATTCTGAATTTTAAATAGTCTCTTGTGAAAAACTGAAACTTTATGAAAAAAAAAATTGTGTGAAAATTGGTTGGAAAAAGATTCAAAAAATAAAAGGAAATTAAAATGTTAGAAGTCCAGTTTCTTAAGGCTGGGCATGGTGGCTCATGCCTTAATCCCAGCACTTTGGGAGGCCGAGGCAGGGGGATCACCTGAGGTCAGGAGTTTAAGACCAGCCTGGGCAACACAGTGAAACCCCATCTCTAACTAAAAATACAAAAATTAGCGAGTGTGATGGTGCATGCCTTTAATCCCAGCTACTCTGAAGGCTGAGGCAGGAGAATCGCTTGAACCTAAGAGGCAGAGGCTGCAGTGAGCAGAGATCCCACCACCATACTCCAGCTTGGGGGGCAGAGCAAGACTCCATCTCAAAAAAAATACATATATATTTTAATAAAGGCCTGGAATGGGCACACATTTCCACCTAGAAAGTCACTTTGGTAAAAGTAGGATGAACAGATCTAGCAAGTGCCTACCCCTAATTAGAGTGGGAGAGAAAGTAGAAATGAAATTAGGTTATTGCAAGCATTTGGGGGAAAGATAGAATCTTGAACTAAATCTGTGGTTCCAGATAGATAAGGAGAGACAGATTTGAACCTATATAAGAAGAATTGAAATGATTTTGTAATGGAATGGGAATTGCAAGGAGGAATCAAAATTTTTAGCTTAGGCCATGCTGTTCACTGAAAGCAGACAAGGAAGAAGAGCAGGTATGTGGGAGATGATCATTTCATTTCTGTCTAGTAAAACATGGAAAGCTTGAAGGAGTTCTTAGATGGTATGTATAAAGGGTCAAGAACAATTGGCTATACAGGTGTGGAACTCAGCAACAAATTTGGGTGAGATAAAGATTTGGAAATCAACAAAATTAGGCTCAGGGACTAGCAGAAGAAATCTGGAAGATAAGCACTCACAGATAGAATTAAAGCCTAGTTGTACAAGTTAACTGGTTATAGCAAACAATTCCATACAAATAAGAAGAATTTAAAAATACTTACTTGAACTTTGACTTCCTGATGGCTCAGAAGGGGCACAAGAAATGGCACAACTCCTGAATCAATAACCATCTGTATCTGCTCATTACCTCCATCTGTCAAGTATGACAGAGCCCAAACAGTGTCTACAAGAATCTATAGGAAACACAAAAGAAAAACCATTTTACATATTTGTTTGAATGCTTTACATGTTCAACACGCCTCAGGAGTAGTGACAGAAAAAGTAAGCAAATTTCATGTTTTAGCTTAGCGGCAAAAATATCTGCTTAGCTGATTAATCTACTAGGTAGAAAGTACCTTATCTATCAATGCCTACCTCATATCATTCTTCACAAAAAATGAGACACAGAAGTCTGGGAAAACTTCTATTCCAACTTCTGCATTTATGTATCAGATAGATGAATTTAAAAACAGGCAGAAAAGTAATTCTCCCTGCCCTCACAAATTAGCTACCTAATAATCACATAGAAAAACACTATTTACAAGAATGAGGCCAACACACCACGCTGTTTTCAGTTCAGAAGAGAAAAGAAAGGTCTTCTATATACTCTACTGGTTTTCCAACATATTTAGCAATACAATTTTTCAGACTACTAAAGTAAACTAATAAAAGAAATGACTTAGCACTTTAACTTCATCTGGGGAAAAAATTGTTTGAAAATCTCCTGAAATGTGTCCCCAGCTGAAAAGCCTGGAGTATAAACCATGCCCTATGCCCATCCTGACTTTGCAACTACATAGAAGAAAACAGGCTCAGAGATCTGGTGATTCATTCAAAGTCACAGATCTTGTATGTGGCAGTGCTTGGTGTTGTCACAGAGGAATATAAGCACTGGTTGTAGCTTATGCAAAATCAAGATGTTTCCTATTAGGTCATCCAAATTGGAAGATATCACATCTTTTTGCCCTAAAATAATAGCAGGCACCTGAATTCACATACCCTTCAAAAAAGCATATAGATGAATAAATAAAATAAAACCACACATAAAACCCACACCCCTTCAGCATCACTAAGAGTCAGAGAACACTAAAAATTTCCATTACCTGTAAGAGGAGAAAAAAATTAAATTCTAGCTTTTGTCTGGACCTCTTGCCTCAAGACTGTGTAAAAGAGAGAAGAGAAAAGGAGAGGGAAGTCCACTTCAGTGGAAGAGACTATATGGCCTGCAAAGCCTAAAATACTCTCTGAACCTTTACAGAAAATTTTACTGATCCCTTAACTAGAGCATGAGCTTCATTCAATAGATGACTGGGGCACTTCAGCAACAGGATTGATAAATGAGTATATAATATATGTTAATTGTATATCAAGGACTAACACAAACATGGAGATAAGAGTGGAAAAAGAATTTGTAAATGTTATAGGTTTTAGAAAATAGAAATATTGCAACTTCAAAAATTGGAGGATAGAAGCTGGGCCTAAGAGCAGAGCCCACCTACCAGCCAATTTCCCACCCTGTATTTTTAGTAGAGATGGGGTTTCACCATGTTGGCCAGGCTGGTCTCAAACTCCTGACCTCAGGTGATCCACCCACCTCAGCCTTCCAAAGTGCTGGAATTATAGGCATGAGCCAAAATGCCTGGCCTAAACTCAACAAAATTTCTAAAAAGTTAAAACAAAAATGCCACACATCAGAATCTATGAGGTATATTTAAAACAGTGATTAAAGGAAAATTCATAGCCTTAAAAATTTATACAAATGTGTCTGAACCCATAGAATGCACAACAGCAAGAGTGAATGAACCACAGTGTAAACTATGGATCTTGGGTAATTATGATGTGTCAATGAAAAATACAGAAGTAATGAGATAAAGAACAGAAAAATCACAGATCTAGCTAATAAACTGAAACCCTGGTTCTCTGAAACAAAACAAAACAAAACACAAAAAACTAAGAAACACAGAAAAAGTCCTACCTAATTTAATTAGAAAAGAGCAGGGAAGGGGAACAAATACACAAAATGAGAAATGATAATAACCCTTAAAATAATAAACTAGAACAAAACCCTTATAACAACTACCCTGCACACTTTAATGCAAGTAAACGTAGACGCAGTGAATAATTTCCTAGAACAATAGTTTATAAAAACTGACCTCCTTTAGAAAGAGTGCTTAAACAAGCCAACTTCCACATCAAAAATTAAGAAAATTATCACGAAACTAATTCCACAAAAAAGTACCAAAACCCCAAAGGATTCAAGAGGGAAACTATCAAATCTTCAAAGGTCAGATAGACTCGATGCTACATAAATTGTTCCAGAGTACAGAAAATGAAGGAAGCATAACGTTAACACCTAAACTTTAATAAAACAATAAAAGTATAAAACCTAATACATCATGATGATAGCACCATTCACTAACTGTATTAATATAATTAAATTTAATATTAGTATTTGTAATTAATGTAAATTATTGCCTAATTGAACAAAAGCTAAACTGCAAACCAGTATCACTTATGTGAATGCTGATGTAAAAATCTGAAATAAAATATTAAACAGAATCACGTACTACATTAAGAAACTAACATACAATGATCAAGTGAGATTATTCAAAGAATGCAAGGATGGGTCAATTTTTAAAAATATCATTAATATAAGTTTTATTAGATTTGAGAAAAATAATAGAATTTTCTCTACAGACATGAAAAATTCATCACATTTTTTGAGTGTCCTTGATAGAACACCCAAAAAAAGGAATGTATAGATATTTCTCTTACATAAAACATCTATAGTTCACACAAAATGTAGATAGAATTAAAAAAAAATCGATGAATTTTGATTATATACAAAAAGTTCACATGGCAAAATATCATGCTCAAAGACAAAAGACAAACTAGGGAAGTATTTTAAGTATGGAAGACAGTATCTTTAATATATAAAGAACTCTTAAAACCTAAGAAAAAGACCAAAAATCCTACAGAAAAACAGACAGTAAATATGACTAGTCTGTTCGCAAAGATACAAACTAAAATGGCCCTTAAACAAATCAAATAATTGTTCAACTTCATTCATAAAAAGTAAAATGCAAAGTAAAACTGAGATACTATTTCTCACCTATCAGATGATCAAAAATTTTAAATGTGACAACACACTCTATTGGTAAGGATACTGAGAAAGCCACTTTCACTTCTGAATGCATACGGTAAGCCATGCATCACTGCATACACTACATAATAGATAAAGGAGTCGAAAAATGTAGTTTAAAACTGTCAAAACAGTAAAAAAGAAAAGATAAAAGAATAAAAGTTACCACTAGAACATGAATACAAACCTTCCCAAATACCAAGGCAAAATGGCACAACCCTACAGTAGGAAATTTGTCAGTATGCAACGAAATTACAAATGCATTCACTCTTTGACCCAGCAATCCTGCTTCTAAGAACATACCCTGAAGATATACCTCCAATATATGAAAACACACAATAGTCTTTGGTATAATACTTTTACATTTGCAAAATTCAGGAAATAGCCTAAATGCCTATCCATAATAGTGTGCTTAAATAAACTGTGTCCACAAAACAGAATCCTGTGCAAAACGACATGATGCCTTAAGATGTTTCTCCATTACATGGTTACTACTACTAGCAGAAAACTAGTTTTTTTTTCTAGCTAATATAATAATGAAATTGTAGACTGAGATCAATTAACTGTTTTCAGTGGGGACTCCATGACAATATCTCAAAGGCTGGGAGAAGGTAAGCTACAGCTGGGTCTTAGGCACCCTGAAACTGCAGATACTTGTAGTCTCTAATTTTTTATTTTTAGAGATGGGGTCCCAGTATGTTGCCTAGGCTGGACTTGAACTCCTGGGCTCAAGCGATTTTCTTGCCTTTGAGCTATATTAGCCTTTGAGCTATCAACCCAAAATAAAAATTTGACCATTTATTCTCTGGCTCCTTATCTGCTACATAAAAAGGATATGTAGTTCTTTAGACAAGACTATATGACCTAGAACCTATTAAATCTCTGCCTTATTTTTCCCCACTCTTTGTTCCATAGTTTATGCTTCTATCACACTACTTTATTTATTATTATTATTTTTAACACAGCATCTTGCTCTGTTGCCCAGGTGGGAATGCAGTGGCATGATCTTGATTTACTGCAACCTCCACCTCCCTGACTCAAGCGATTCTCCGGCCTCAGCCTCCCGAGTAGCTGGGATTACAGGCACGCATTACAACGCCCAGCTAATTTTTGTATTTTTAGTAGAGACAGAATTTTGCTATGTTGGCCAGGCTGGTCTCAAACTTCTGACCTCAAGTGATCCGCCCGCCTCAGCCTTCAAAAGTGCTAGGATTACAAACGGGAGCCACTGTGCCCAGCCATCATCACACTACTTTTAAAAACTCCTTTGTTGGTTCTTCTTCCCTTGCTGCCATTGCTGAAATGTAGGGAATTCCTCAGTTACATTTTTAGCACTCCTTCCAAAATACAGCTTCCCCCAGGCAATCTCATTCAATGCCCAGGTTTTCATCAATCCCTTAAATACTGACAAATCCAAAATCTGTATTGTCTTTTGCTTTTGTAAAATACTACCACTGAGGAACAACAAGTTCCAAGTTCTACTCTATTTCCTAACACTCAAAGTTTTTTCTCCCCTAGCCATTCCTACTATTGCAATTTAATAAGAGCCCATGCCTTCATCGATTTCCCTAAACCTATTATGATAGCAAAATACATCTACCTACATTCAAACTTAGCCCCCTTCCAAACCTTCCACACCTTTTATGTGTTATTTGTCTGTTACAGATAATTTTATCTGTATAAAACAGAAATATCATTTCTCAATTTAAAAAATCTACAATGACTCTGTACTCGTTACAAGATAAACTTAAAACTATTTAATATAGAATCAAAAACTCATATAAAAAATTAGCAGTGAGTGGTGGTGTACACTGTAATCCCAGCTACTGGAGAGGCTGAGGCAGGAGAATCCCTTGAACCCGGGAGGCGGAGGTTGCAGTGAGCCTAGATTGTGCCACTGTACTCCAGCCTGGGTGATAGAGCGAGATTCCATCTTGGGAAAAAAAAAAAAAAAAAAAAGAATCAAAGACTCTGCAAATCAACTCCTTAGCAAATGTATTAGGTTATTATCTACCTGTATTCTCTTAAACCTCCATGTATTCTTGAGTCCTTAGTATCTTCCACCATGTTCTTGAAATGACTCTCTCAACCTGTCAAGATCCTATTCATCCTAGTTATATGATGTGAGACAAATTACTTAAGTACCTCTGCTTCTTGGAGATAATGAGAGTACCAATCTCACAAGACTTTTGTAAGAATTAAATGGGTTAACATATCAGAAGTGCTTAAAACAGTGCCTGGCAGATTTTAAACTCAAAAAATGCTAACTATGAACACTATAATCTTTGGCCCTGGCCCTACTTTTGTCTCCGTATAATGCTCGTCTCAAATGTTCCTTTGTCAATGAAGCTTTCTGCTTCACCAGACAAAATTGTCTGTGATTCCATAATACAGCACTTTTGTCATTCCTCTATTGTATATTTTTTTCTTGTTGGCTTTCATACCATGTTTTGTGTTTATGTGCTCATGGTATGATTTTTTTTTTTTTCCTCACTGTGAGCCTATGGATTATACTGAATATGTGATCATGGTATGAAAAAGCACAGGCCTTGGACCTGGCTTCAGTTCTCAGGTATGGCTCTCATTCGTTGTATGACTTTAGAAAGATTATTTAACTTCACTGGGTTTCAATCTCTGTTTTGTAAAATAGAATAAAACTTATCTTACAAGGATACTGGTAAGATAAAAGGAGACTACAGAAAGAGATCCAGCACAGCAATTTCTTGACATAAGTTCTTTCCTTTTACTCTTTTTACGTTTTTAATGTTAAGGTCTTAGAGGGCAGGCATGGTCTCTTTATGTGTTATCACTGAGTGTACAATTCATGGCACAATTTTGGCTTTAAGTGGAACAATTTGTGAGTGTTTGCTAAACTTGACCAATATATCTGTAACTACAGTACACTGCCACTTTAATACCCCAGTTTTCACATAAACACAACCAATAGATGCTGAAAGCTTTTATTTGCCTATAATTAATTCTGTAATGTTCTGGGGGAAAGTCCTGAGGCAAACAGCAGGTATTTTGCTTATTCCCTTTTTAATCTTTGCTGTCAGAAAGCTTACAACTAAACTTTCAACAGCAACAACTAAACTTCTGTATAAATTTTACTTTTTCCTTTACAGGTATTATCTTATATGTCTTTTGTTAAGTTACTTTATATCCATTTTGGAAATAAGACAGCATATAAACATGTTTTACTTCATTTTAATGACATTAGGCTGTGTCAAACATGAAGTGACTTTAGCTACCTTTAAAAGATTCCATCCCAAGAGCTTAAAATCTGCAAATGAGCTAATGTGATACAATTTTTATATACAAATTATATTGCCTTGTGAGAAATGTAAGCAAAGAGGTATTTTCTTCGTCCCAATGATAAATTACACACAATTCACAATTCTGCCACACATATACACATATGTATGTACATGTTACGTGTATGTGAATAAAGATAAGATTACCAAAACACAAATATACAACAAATCAGAAAGAGATATTAGTTAGAATAACAGAAACTGGATCAACACTAGTCACCAAAATGTATCCACTGTTTTACTCCATGGAAGAATAACAATTTACCTTACTGGTTTAGGAGAATTTTCTGATTGCCTAGATAGTATCAAACTTGCCAGAATGTAGACAGTAAATGCTTCACTAAATCTGAATATAATGAAAAAAAATCAGCTAAAAATGCCTTGCATTTAAAACTATATATTCTTCAATACTATATCTAAAAAGGTTATAGCATAAAAAGGCAGCATGGTTTTGTGACAAGTACCCAAGACCTGTTATGAGAAGACTTCAGTTTGAATATTGACTCTGACCCTTACTAGCTCTTCCACTTTAGGTAAGTCATTTAACCTCTCTCTGAGAGTCCGTTTCTTCTTATTCTATAAAAGGGTGGGGCGGGGGGGGAGGGGGATAATATCTTAGCCTACCTGTTGTAAGACCCAGTGAGATTTTTTTAAAAAGTAAGGTGCTTCATGAGGTTTTACTGTTTTACAAATATTAATGCTTAAAAACACTACTTAATAATGACAGAAATAAACTACATATGCAGTAGTTTCCCAAAAGTGAGCATTTTTGCTATATGGCTGTTACCACTTACAGATTTAAGCTATAAACCTAATTTAAGCTTAACCCTATTTCTGAAAACTGTATCTACATTGTAGAAACTAGACAAGTTGATAAAATGTATGCTGACACTTATATTAAAAACCCTTTCAGTCCCATCAAGAGCAAAATCCCACATTTAAGCTGCTTCTTAACTTACGTTTATATCCGTATGGTATATGAGGACACATAAAGCTGGCAAAATCTGAGGAAAGAAGATAAACAATAATTAACATTAGTTAATAAATATGTTTAAAAATAAACAACTTTGACATAAAAAGCAGGTAAATAAGGTTTGTAGAGCGAGAAAGACAATGTTAAATTTGTCTGAAAATCTTTTAGGAAAAAGAAAATCTGATAAATTCAATCTAAAAAAACCAAAAACATATTTCAAATGTTAAACTGAAATATGTTCAATTAACAAGTTAAAACATGCAAATAAATCTGGCAGAAGTTAATGTACCTTAAAAGAAAAACATTTGTTTTTAATAAGCTTCTTTATGGCATAAAATGTCAAGTGGAAAAAAAGGAGATGCAAGTATACAGTTATAGCTATTTAAGAAAAGCTACACTTAAAACTTCCATAATTGTCTCACTTACCTGCTTAAAGTAAAAATACGATTTTATTTAATAAGCTACTTAAGTCAAACTAAAGTTTTCAACTTCAGCTTTAGTCAAGAAAATTCAAACTAGTACAAAGTACAAAGCTTTGCTTGTTGAATTCAGGCCCCTGAGATCTCTTTTTAAAATCTGGGAGAAAGGCAGCGGGGGGCGGGGTGGTAGGAAATCACACAAAATACCTTTGCACAGCAACAAAAAGTAGCAGGTGCTACAGAAAGATATCAATTTTAAAGATACACAGTTGCTTAAGTGTGGTGGCTCACGCTTGTAATCCCACCACTTTGGGAAAGCCAGGTGGATGGACTGCTTGATGCCAGGAGTTCAAGACCAGCCTGGCCAACATGGTGAAAACCCATCTCTACTAAAAATACAAAAATTAGCCTGGCATGGTGGCACATGCCTGAGACATGAGAATCGCTTGTACCCGGGAGGTGGAGGTTGCAGTGGGCAAAGATTATGCCACTGCACTCCAGCCTGGGAAATACAGCGAGACTGTCTCAAAAAAAGAAAAAAAAAAAGAGATAATACAGTCAACAGTGAATAAAGGTTATGGAGGGTTTTTTAAATAATGCAAAGTACTCGAATCTATTTACATATCAAATGTAAATAAAAAAGTTTTTACTTTGTTTTAACTAGTAGATTTAACAAAAGATATGTCAATTTTTTTTTTTTTTTGAGACGGAGTCTCGCTCTGTTGCCCAGGCTGGAGTGCAGTGGCGCCATCTCTGCTCACTGCAAGCTCCATCTCCCGGGTTCACGCCATTCTCCTGCCTCAGCCTCCCGAGAAGCTGGGACTACAGGCACCTGACATCACGCCCAGCTAATTTTTTTTCCATTTTTAGTAGAGACGGGGTTTCACCATGTTCGCCAGGATGGTCTCGATCTCCTGACCTCGTGATCCACCCGCCTCGGCCTCCCAAAGTGCTGGGATTACAGGGGTGAGCCACCATGCCCGGCCAATATGTCACATTTTTAATAACTCCAATTTTATCAGAAATAAATTGGAATTAGGCCAGGGGCGGTGGCTTACGCCTGTAATCCCAGCACTCTGGGATTGGAGTTAGGCCGGGGTCGGTGGCTTACACCTGTAATCCCAGCGCTTTGGGAGGGTGAGGTGAGCAGATCACTTTTCAGGTCAGGAGTTCAAGACCAGCCTAGCCAACATAGTGAAACCCCATCTCTATTGAAAATACAAAAACTAGCCGGGTGTGGTGGTGCTGGCCTGTAATCCTAGCTACTCAGGAGGCTGAGGCAGAAGACTCGCTTGAACCCAGGAGGCAGAGGCTGCAGTGAGCTGAGATCACGCCACTGCACTCCAGCCTGGCAACAGAACAAGACTGTCTCAAAAAAAGAAGAAGAAAAAAAATCAATTGGACTTAAAGCAAACTCATTCAAGAACATTTGCATGTAAGTATACCAGTTTTGCCTGTAGCAACCCCCTTTTATAGCTTTACACCAACAATGCAATACAGTAATAAAACTTTGAGATTGTTTTCCTTTTGTATTTTTCTCACTGAATTTTTTATATTTTCTTTTTATGAAGATAATCAATTAAAAAATAAGCATAGGATGAACTGACCTTCTTTTAGTTAGACACTCAACTTTTATTTCATAGGGGTCAGTAATTAAATACGGTATGTTACTTTAAAAATCTCACACCGCGTGCGGTGGCTCATGCCTGTAATCCCAGCACTTTGGGAGGCCGAGGCAGGCAGATCACGAGGTCAGGAGATCGAGACCATCCTGGCTAACATGGTGAAACCCCGTCTCTACTAAAAATACGAAAAAATTAGCTGGGCGTGGGGGTGGGCGCCTGTAGTCCCAGCTTCTCAGGAGGCTGAGGCAGAAGAATGGCGTGAACCCGGGAGGTGGAGCTTGCCATGAGCCAAGATCACCCCACTGCACTCCAGCCTGGGCGACGGAGCAAGACTCCGTCTCAAAAAAAAAAAAAAACACCCAAAAAAACTCACACCTGCAATGAAATCAGCATATGTGTTATTCTGTCCCCTGTAAATGAATTCCTAAAGTACAAACATAGGGAAAATATACCATCTGGCCTTTACAATTCTTCATTTACCTCCTGAACTGTCTCCATAGGCGGTGGGGGATCCTTATTCCTGCAGAGATTGACAATGACCCATGTGACGTTCCGAAGGAAGGTGATGGGAATGGAGGGATTGATGAAGGACAGAAGAGGTTTGACAACTCCCAGTGATATGACATAATCTCTACATTGAGGACCATCACCTACAGAAATGAAAATTGTATTTAAAAAAAACTTACATTCAGGATGAGAAAGTCTGAAATGTATGCAATGGCTCATGTGGGAACACTGACGTTCTATGTTTCCTCACCATTAGTCAAAGGCATCAAATGTTGTTTCTCCAGATTTTGATTTGGGGAACATAAATTTAACCTACCAATGCTAACAGCAAATTGTATATCCTTTTCAAAGAGTATCATCTTAAGTTAGTACTTATGAAGCAAGAAGAGAGTCAACCCACATAAAATTCAGAGGAAACATAGTATGTAATGGCTATGCCAATGTAGGAAACAAGTTAATTTAGATTCTTAACAGGATTCCTTTCAAACCACTTACCTATGATGTTTCCCAAAGCCCATACTGCTTGTTCACAAACATTCTGATGTGGTGAATGAAGAAGTCTCAGAAAAAGAGGTACTGCATCTGTAATAAAGAAAAACTAATATTTATACTAGCAACATGTTGAAGAGTTTATAGATTTCAGCTCAAAGAAATTGATCAAATACAGAGCCTGGCATATTGTAGCTGCCCAATTATAGTTTGCTGGAAGAACAAATGTGGCAAATATCTTTACCCTAAAAAGAATCAATTTCATTATTTTCCCCTAGTAATATTTAAGTAGTTTTTTTTTTTTTTTTTTTTTTTTGCTGTATCTGTGTATTACTCCCGGGTTCACGTCATTCTGCCAACTCAGCCTCCCAAGCAGCTGGGACTACAGGCGCCCGACACCACGCCCATCTAATTTTGTTTTTGTAGTTTTAGTAGAGACAGGGTTTCACTATGTTAGCAAGGATGGTCTCGATCTCCTGACCTCGTGATCCGCCCGCCTCGGCCTCCCAAAGTGCTGGGATTACAGGGGTGAGCCACGGCGCCCGGCCTTTGTTTGTTTTTGAGACAGGGTCTCACTTTGTCACCTAGGCTGGAATGCAGTGTGGATTCTCGGCTCACAGAAACCTCTGCCTCCTGGGCTCAAGCGATCCTCTCGCCTCTGTCTCCTGAATAGCTGGGGCTATAGGCACGCGCCACCATGCAAAGCTAATTTTTTAATATTTTGTAGAGACATGATTTTGTCATGTCACCTAGGCTGTTCTTGAACTCCTGAACTCAAGTGATCTGCTTGCCTTAGCTTCCCAAAGTGCTGGGATTAGAGGCATGAGCCATCCGTGGGTCTGGTGAGAATGGTATTCTCAATACATGATTCAATGTAACTTACTGCCGTATCACATGCTACTTAAAATCACCTGGATTACCACACCTAAAGTTAGCTAAGTGTCCCATACTATAAGAAACAACATACGTGATGATATCTAGTACTTTTCTAAAGAGCTTGTGTCAGTTTCATTTAACAATAATTACTAGCCCACCTTGAGGAAAGTAAAATTTTAAATGTCATAAGCTAAAAGGCAGAAGCCATTCAGCATCCTGAAGATATCAGCAATGGAAATTTAAAATCCTGTTATCACAGCATGATGTCTACTCCAAAAGATAAAACTCTACTCTTCTTTTAGTAACCACAATTACAATTTTTTCATGATAGATTAATAATGGCTATGAAAAAGATAGTGGTCATCAATAGTAACTTACAAAAGTCATAATTTTAAAAATATTACAAGATAAAATTTATTACAAAATTCTACTTCCTTGCCATCATTAAAAAATAAAAAGTTCAGACAATAAGGAATTTACTTACTAGACTGCACAACAGCTTGAGTCTGTGCAGAAGTTCCTGATGCTATGTTAGTTAATGCCCAAGCAGCTTCAAACTGTAATGAAGGACTGTAAAAAAACAGTAAAACATCTTTTTAGACACTTAACTACCACTTAAATTCATGACTCTTAAGACTGATATGATATGGCTATCCTTTGCCTTGTCCTTGAATTTCACCTTGTTATAATCCAACTGCCTGCTAGCCATCTCTACTTTTGTTTTTGTTTTTTTGAGATGGAGTCTCTCTCTGTCACCCAGGCGGGAGTGCAGTGGCACATCTCGGCTCATTGCAATCTCCGCCTCTGGGGTTCAAGCAATTCTCATCTCAGCCTCCCAAGTAGCTGGGATTACAGGTGCACACCATCACACCTGGCTCATTTTTGTACTTTTAGTAGAGATAGGGTTTCACTATGTTGGCCAGGCTGGTCCTGAACCCCTGACTTCAGGTGATCTGCCCACCTTGGCTTCCCAAAGTGCTGGGATTATAGGCAAGTGCCACTGTACCCAGCAGTCATTTCTACTTTAAAAATCTCTTTGACCTCCAAAGCCAGTCACTATGAACCTGCTTCTTTATGTCCACTGGTATTATAACATTCAGCCAGTCATTATTTCCCTTGACTTTGACTTCCTCTCCACAGACACATCTAATCAATATATCATGTCAATTTTACCTCTTAAACATTTCTTACATTTATATAATCACCCCTAATATTAAGTGCTAGTTGAGGCCCTAATCATCTCACTTTAACCACTATCACAGGCTCTAGGCTGGTCTTAAAGCTAGAACCCCATCTGTCTCCATTACACCATCTGCTTTACATACTAGGGATATTACAAGGCTGTATAATTTTGTTGAAAAAACAAGATCACTATATTTTTGAATAGTGATGGAAGACCTCACAAAGAAAGTGGCAACTGAACTAGCTTCTCAAAGATGCGTTTAAAAAGAAAGGCAGTGACAGCTGGATATAAAAAAGGTATCATGCATGGAAGGATCATGATGTGTAGGAATGACAAGGATTAGATCAAGAGAGCTGAAACTAACTAAGAAGCAAATAACAGGGTGTTTGTGCATGTGTGTGTGTGTTTTAGGATGGGAGTGACGAGTGTATTCCACAGATATGCTAAGGATGGGGCATTACAAAGGGGAGGAAAGAAAATAATATTCAAATAAATGGTATGCAGAATAGCTTAAAAAGGTTAAAGGCTGATGTAGGAGAGGCCTGATGTTGGGGCTTACAACTGTAGTCACAGTACTTTGGGAGGCTGAGGCGGGTGGATCGTTTGAGCCCAGGAGTTCGAAACCAGCCTGGGCAACACAGTAAGACCCCATCTCTACAAAAAATAAAAAAATCAGCCAGATGTGGGTACACACCTGTAGTCCCAGCTACCTGGGAGGCTGGGCAGGGATGGGCGGGGAATTGCTTGAGCCTAGGAATTTGAGGCTTCAATGAGCTGTGATTGTGTCACTGCACTTCAGCCTGGGTGACAGAGTGAAACCTTGTCTCAAAAAAGACATGAAGGAAAGACTTGTTAAAAGGAAATTATCGATATTAAGTTAGGATAGCTGAAAGGGTATAAATTCCCTTAAGTGGAATACCAAGGTTGGGGGGATTTAGTCAGCAAAAATTAACATTAGACAAAGGTTAGGGAGTTCAAAGAAAAGTCTATAAACAGGGAAGAAAGCAAGCAAGGTTGTTAGTATCAAAAGGTTAAAGAGGTCCGGGCACGGTGGTTCACACCTGTAATACCAGCACTTTGGGAGGCCAAGGCGGGTGGATCACCTGAGGTCGGGAGTTTGAAACCAGCCTGGCCAACACGGCAAAAACCGTCTCTACTAAAAATACAAAAATTAGCTGGATGTGATGGTGCATGCCTATAATCCCAGCTGCTCAGGAGGCTGAGGCAGGAGAATCCCTTGAACCTGGGAGGCGGCGTTTGCAGTGAGCCGAGATTGCGCCATTGCACTCCAGCCTCAGCGACACAGCGAGATTCTATCTCAAAAAAAAAAAAAAAAAGGTTAGAGATCCAAGAACGAAAGGTTTTAAGGAGAATAAATGTCAGACATACAGCAAACAGTGAGGATGGAATATATATACAGGTTAAAAAGATGGAACATATGAGAAAATGAAGTAGCAGAGAAGAACTATTAGGTAACTTTTAAAAGTTCATTAAAAATGTGTATTATGAAAAAACTCCATGGATTTCAATTTTTTTTGCACCAAAATAAACTCATACTAACTTCCTATATATGTCTGAACATGATCTAGTTTGAGGCAGTAAGAGGGGTAAGGGGTAAGACATCAATTTGAAATGAGCCCCTAGGAGGAGAGCAACAGGAATCCTGCTAAAATTAAAGCAAAAACAACATCAAATTTATGGTGAAGCTTGGGTGAAATAATGGTAAATTCACTGATGCACTTAGAAGTTTATGGGGAAAATGCCCTCAAAGAAATCAGCAGCTTACAAATGGTTAACTCCTTTCAACAAGGGACAAGTCGATGTTGAAGATGAAGTCCACAGTGGCAAACAACATCAATATCTGAGGAAAAAATTAATCTTGGTCGTGCCCTAATAGAGGATGATTGTTGATTAACAGCAGAAACAACTGCCAGTACCACAGACATCTTGATTGGTTCAGCTCACACAATTACGACGGAAAAATTAAAGTAGAGCAAACTTTCCCCTTGATAGGTGCCCAGATAAGCTGTAGACAAGAGCAGAGCTTTCAATGAAAATTTTAAACCAGTGGGATCAAGGTCCTCAAGTATTTCTTCAAGGAATTGTAAGAGGAGATGAAACATGGCTTTCCCAGTATGATCCTGAAGACAAAGTAAAATCAAAGCTGGCCGGGCGCGGTGGCTCATGCCTATAATCCCAGCACTTTGGGAGGCCGAGGCGGGCGGATCACGAGGTCAGGAGATCGAGACCATGCTAACACAGTGAAACTCTGTCTCTACCAAAAATACAAAAAATTAGCCGGGTGTGGTGGCAGGTGCCTGTAGTCCCAGCTACTCGGGAGGCTGAGGCAGAAGAATGGCCTGAACCCGGGAGGCAGAGCTTACAGTGAGCTGAGATCACGTCACTGCACTCCAGCCTGGGTGACAAGAGCGAGACTCTGTCTCCAAAAAAAAAAAGTTGAAGCAAAAGTGGACTGGTCAGGAGGAAAGCTAATGAATAAAAAGTTTTTGGGGATGCTCAAGGTATTATTCTTGTCGACCTTCTAGAGGGTCAAAGAATGATAACATCTGCTTATTACAAGAGTGTTTTGAGAGTCTTTCTCCACCACAATGTTTCTGCTCATTCCTCTCATCAAACAAGAGCAATTTTGCAAGAGAATCAATAGGAAATCATTAGGCATGCACCTTACAGTTCTGATTTGGCATCTTGTGACTTTTTGTTTCCTAATCTTAAAAAAACAACCTGTAAAGGGCATCTAGTTTTCTTCAGTTAATATCATGAAAAAGACTGCGCTGACATGGTTAAATTCCCAGGACCCTCAGTTCTTTAGGGATAGACAATGGCTGGTAGTATCACTTACAAAAGTGTCTTGACCTTGATGGAGCTTATGTTGAGAAATCAAGTTTATATATTTTATTATCTTTTGATTCCATTTTTCCACAAACTTTTAAAATTTCCCCTGTACATGAATTCTAGCAGAAGGTAGGAAATAAGATGGTATATCAGAAGCAGAGAAGAAGTAAAAAAACCAGTAAGACCAAAAATAGTAAGATAGTATATGTTGCCTCAGACTGGAAGGAGAAAGTTATTAAGCTGGTTAGGTGGTTTGGCAAAATACTGGGAATGAGGGACTTAAATGAGAAAATGGATAAATGTAAAAAATAAAATTATAAAGCCAGAGAAAGTCTTCCAAGATGTCATGTGGAAAAAAAGAAATAGAAAAAATAAATGAGTGCAATAACAAATGGATATTTATTATAAGCCTGACATTGTGTAGAGTGCTTTTTATGTATTATTTCCATTCCTTACCATCACCTAGTTTTTATAGATGAAATACTGGAGGTTCAAAAGCCACCTGGATTTTCATCAACAGCAAACCCAGGATTTGAACCCAGTCAATCTGGCTCCAAAGTATATGGCCTTTTACATTATAACACAACTTCCCATGACAAATCCATAAAGTCAGATCCAAATCACGGAAAATTTTCTGTTTTTGCTTTGGGTGGTGGTTACAGAGGTCTGTGTTTTATAATTATTCATTAAGCTGTATATATTTTAGCATATTTTTCTGTATTATGTATGTTATGTTTCACAGACACACCCACACAAATGAGTCTATATATAAAAGGCTGGAAAGAAATGAAAAAAAAAAAAAAAAGAAGAGAAGTTGGCCACAAACAAGGGGCCCTAGGCCGGGCACAGTGGCTCACGCCTGTAATCTCTGCACTTTGAGAGGCCAAAGCAGGTGGATCACCTGAGGTCAAAAGTTCGAGATTAGCCTGGCCAACACGGTGAAACCCCATCTCTACTAAAAATACAAAAATTAGCCACACATATAATCCCAGCTACTCAAAGAGGCGGAGGCACGAGAATCGCTTGAACGTGGGGGGCGGACATTGCAGTGAGACCAGATTGCACCACTGCACATTGCACTCTACCCTGGGTAACAGAGGGAGACTCTGTCTCCAAAAAGAAAAAAGAAGTGGAGGGTCCTAAAAGTAAAAGTAGATAGGACTTTATTTATTTATTTATTTATTTTTTTGAGACAGAGTCTCACTCTGTCACCTAGGCTAGAGTGCAGGGGCGCCATCTCGGCTCACTGCAAGCTCCGCCTCCCAGGTTCACGCCATTCTCCTACCTCAGCGTCCCAAGTAGCTGGGACTACAGGTGCCCGCCACCACGCCCGGCTAATTTTTTTTTGTATTTTTTAGTAGAGACAGGGTTTCACCGTGTTAGCCAGAATGGTCTTGATCTCCTGACCTCGTAACCCCCCACCTCGGCCTCCCAAAGTGCTGGGATTACAGGTGTGAGCCATCGCGCCTGGCCGAATTTATTTTATTTTAGAGTCAGGGTTTCTCTATTACCCAGGCTGGAGTGCAATGGCACGATATTGGCTCATGGCAACCTCCACATTCCAGGCTCAGACGATCCTCCCACCTCAGCCTCCCAAGTAGATGGGACTACAGGCATGTGCCACAATGCCTGGCTAATTTTCGTGGGGGGTTTTTTTTGTTTGTTTTCTTTTTTCTTTTTTGGTAGAGCTGGGATTTTGCCACATTGCCCAGGCTGGTCTCGAACCTGGACTCAAGCAATCCACCCACCTTGGCCTCCTAAAGTGCTGGGATTACAGGCGTGAGCTACCACACCTGGCCAGAATTTATTTTTTCAACAGCTAAAATAAAACTTACCTTTACTTAAATAAACACTGTTATAGAAAACAAACATGATAGTATTTTAAAAAGTGTGAAGGGCCTGGGGATGGAGAATGGGAGAGGTTGTGGCACACAACAAAAGCAAATGATATTTTTAAATACTAAAAACTCTTAGTGGCAACATTTATATACCACTATTCTTATCTAGCCAACTGAAAATTCCTTGGACAACATTTAGCAAAATATCCCAAGTTTCAGTCTAGATGCTCTTAAATGCAAAAAAAGCATTTGTTTTAATATATTTGGAGTTCAAACTTATATTCTCCCTAGTTAATCCAAATTAACGAAGTTTAAGGCACAGCACTGAGATAGCACTGAGATATCACTAAACAAAAATGGAAATAGGACCAGTTCCTCAAAAGATGCCACTGAGTTTTACTTCTTCTCTTCTCTTCTCTTCTGGTAATAAGTAACCTGTCCCCTTATTCTTAATTTGCAGACAAAAAGTCTGATGTTGGACAACTTATCATGGATGAAGTTCTGTTAAAGACAACACAGAGGATCAGTAATCAGGTGGAAGATTCCCAGGGTAACAAAGAGCCACTTAGTTCTGTAAACCATTCACCTTGACTTAGTCACGAGGTTAATCTATAGATAGACTCATAAGCAAAGAGTGACTCAAACATTATTTGGGTTGTTTTAAAATATTACTAATAAAAAATCCTAACAAAGACTATAAATATTTGAGATAAGTTAAAGCAGGCAATAAACAGACAAAAATTTCCTAGAAAACACACATCCTTCAGAAATCAAAACGAGAAGCACTCTGGGTCTGCTAAATATGATCACAGAATAAGAAAATTAAATTAAAATATATGACAACTGAAAAACATCGTAAGTACAAAGCCAAACTGAACTCACTGGTTAAATAATAATCCAAACTTTTAAATTAACTGAAACAAACTGAATAGGGAGTCAAATCCATACTTACTTATCATCCCTTTCTAGACATTTGACTAGAATTGGTAAAATCCCAGATTTTATTAAGTCATCGATCGGTGGATTTCTGTCACTGGATAGCAGTTTTCTAGGAAAATAAATATAAGAAATTAATTGCTATAATTTTCAAACTGTGAAAAGAAATAACAACG
Source organism: Piliocolobus tephrosceles (assembly GCF_002776525.5). NCBI lineage: Eukaryota > Metazoa > Chordata > Mammalia > Primates > Cercopithecidae > Piliocolobus > Piliocolobus tephrosceles. Next base: position 67,357,957 of record NC_045455.1, on the reverse strand, counting down.
TATTAACTTCTAGACCACCAGGTAACACGACTGAGGAATGACACAATTCTCTCTCTGGACAAAGTAGTATTTACCTTGCTGCCTGGACAGCACTCAGTTGGACCACTGGGTTGTCACTTGTGGCATTCTGCAATACCAAATGTAAATTTCAGAAATGAAAAAAAAATCAATTTCAAAATACTTCAAAATGAGAATATTAAATTAATAACATACCTGCAATATAGCTTCTAGTGTTACATTTTGCTTAAAAAGAAAAAAAAACATAGTTCAGCAGTTTATTAGCAAAATCACATTCATTAAATAGTGTACCTGATTAAGTTAAAGTTAATATACTTATTATAAAGTTGGTGTTATATTAAAAATGAAGTTCTCACAGTTACTATAAAAATTAAAGTCACTATAAAAACATGGTAACTTACTGCTTTAAAATCAGCATCAACATCTGAATCTTCTAGACTTTCTTCTTGGGGAACATTTCTCTTTTTCAATAAGTGTTCATCTCTTTTGTTCTGAAAGGCAACCAATAAATGCTTAAAAAGTCGTAAGGACTGCTGTTAATGAAAAATCCATTAAAACGACTTCAACTTTATTAGGCAATTATGAAACAAATACTGAACACATAAGGATAATATGAATTAAACGTGCATACTGCAAAACAATGACAAGGGTCACATTCTGGCTTTGGTAACAAAATTACCTGGCTTGCTTTTACACACACGCTTCATTAAGCACCCACTGTAGTTTTTTTTTTTTTTTTTTTGGAGACAAGAGTCTTACTCTGTCACCCAGTCTGGAGTGCAGTGGCACAATCTTAGCTCACTTCCAACCTCTGCTTCCTGGGTTCAGGTGATTCTCATGCCTCAACCTCCTGAGTAACTGGGATTACAGTGGTGAGCCACCACACCTGGCTAATTTTTATATTTTTAGTAGAGATGCATTTTTGCCATGTTGGCCAGAATGATCTCAAACTCCCGGCCTCAAGTGATCTGCCTGCCTCCAGCCTCCCAAAGTGCTGGGATTATAGGCATGAGCACAGGCCAGCACCAACTGTTTTGGCCATGTTGGTGTGCCTCTTAATCTCTAGGAAAGATTTAAATTTGGAGATGCAATATTTATTATAAAGTCTAGCAAATATATTTCAACTGGCATGCTAGTTTTCATTTACTTATGGCTAATGGTTACCTGCAGCAGTTTATTAAGAAACCAGCTTAATGGGAAGAGCCCAATGCTCAAATGTTGAGGTTTACACATGCTTTCTAGGTGTGGGGAGTAGGAATTCATGAACATAAATGCTGCCTACCCGCCATCATCTCAGATTTAAACTCTTGCTATCTGGCTTTTACAAACAAAAATTCTCTATTAGCAAATCAATTTCCAAATTTCACTGAACTTCAATTGCTTGTTACAGTAACCTGTGCCATTTTACACATGTAGCTGTGAATAAATCACGGATTTTCTCTAAGTTTTTAGTTTTTCTATGGAATTAAAACAAGTTACATCAAGAGACCAAATAATGTCTAACATCCTTTTCAATTTAAAATTTCAAAAGGCATACTTCTAATGTTTGCTATATTTACAAGGTATTTCATTATAACAAAGTTACTGAAGAGACATTACTATTGATGTTAAAATTCAGATAAACTAGAAAATAAGATTCAGATACTTATTTCTATACGTATATAGAAACATGCTTATCCGCATGCCAATTTTTGTGCTGGGTATAAGCAAGCACATTTAAATAAACTGGTGTCTATATATGTCAATCATTAGTAGTTTACCAATTTCCACTTGTATAAGCATACTTCTTTAGTAACTTAACCAATTCTAAAATATTTTTAAATTACAGCATCTCACATTATATAATCTCACATTATAAGCACCTCATTATATATATATGTGTGTGTGTGTATATATATATATATTCAAATCCATGCAGTGATATTTTACATGGTTTTAAGTGGCTTCCCACAGAATATTCATTAAAGTGGGAAAACATGGCAGACAGCATTCTTGACCAAATGACAAAAGGTGTCACTATCAGTGAATTAACAAATCAACACTGTGTGCCTCCTGGGGTCTTGTGTACTAATAAAACATAACTTCTGTGGTATTCCTAACATAAATAAATAACCTGAGAAATGCCAGAAAAACCCAAGTCTGTCATTCTACCACAAAAAAAAAAAAAAAAAAAATAGCCCTATATTCTTCAAAAATGTAGTCATGAAAGATAAAGACTGAGGAAGAGTTCCAGATAGAAGGAGAATAAAGAAACATGACAACTAAATGCCATCTCTGATCTTGGCTTGGATCTTGGATCTTGGCTTGGATCTTGCCATCTCTGATCTTGGCTTGGATCTTGGATTTATAAAGGACATAACTGGGAACCATATGCAAAATCTAAATTGGTTCTATGGATTGAATGGTAGATTTTTACCTAAGTTAGTCTGACAAGTGTACTGTGCTTACATTGGGAAACTATCTGTTTTTATGAAATATAAGTTGTTGTATTAAGGGAATTGAAGCACTGATGTTTGCAATTTAACTGGTTCAAGGAAAAAAATGTATACAAAGATAATAATGCAAATATGAAAAATGCTAGGGAACCTGGGTGCCGAGTGAAGGGTATATGATGTTTCTATACTATTCTCACAACTTTGAACTTCAAACTACAAATCTGAAATTGTGTAAAATTAAAAAAAAATTACAGTTACACTCTATGGTTTGTAATATATATAGAAATGTTTAACATCTCTTGGATTTAATCCATTTAAACAGTTTTAACAAAGTTTATTGACAAGTTAACCCCTACCCCCAAATGATTTTAACACTGATTCCGTTCTATTTTCATTCTTTGACTCTATTTTCCTCTTTTCCAGAGCCTGATCAATCAAGCTTCCAGAGGTCTTTAAGGAATCTTACTCCCTCTATTCCTCCTTTCCAAGTATTTCTGGAATAGAAGAAATACAAAGCATAAATACAACTAAAGTTTCCTACATATACAGATCTCCAATCTGGGGATAGCATTTTATCGTTATATAGGATGTGTGCTGTCTTTTTCGGTAGATACCCTTTATTGGGCAAGGCAACTCCTTTCTGTTCCTAACTTGCTAATAACTTTTTTCTTTATAAGCCATGAATGAGTGCTTAATTTCATCAAATTGTGCTTCTTTCCATCTATTCAAATGGATATTATATTTCCACTTTCATCTGTAAATATGGTAAATTAAATGACTTTCTAATATTAAAATATCCCTGCAAGTCCTGGAAACTTTATTAGAATTTTTTTAAAAATATTCATTCCTGAAATCAATTTGTTAATATTTTATTTAGGATTTTTCCCCTCAATGTTCCTAAGTGAAACTGGCTACAAAGCATCTTTTCTCAGAATGTCTTGGTCTGTTGCTTGGGATCATGGTTTTGCTAGCTTCATAAAATGAGTTGGGAAGTGTTCCCTCCTTACCTTCTCTGAAATCATTTAATAAGGCTGGAATTATCTGTTCCTTCAATGTCTGCCAGAGTTCCACCTGTAAGACTACCTTTTCTTTTACAGGATGGTGGGAGAGGTTAAATTTTTAGCTGTATTAAATTGATTTTTTTTTTTTTTTTTTTTTTGGAGACAGAATTTCACTCTCGTTGCCCAGGCTCGAGTGCAATGGCGCAATCTCGGCTCACCACAACCTCCACCTCCCAGGTTCAAATGATTCTCCTGCCTCAGCCTCCGAAGTAGCTGTTACAGACATGCGCCACCACACCCGGCTAATTTTGTATTTTTAGTACAGACAGGGTTTCTCCATGTTGGTCAGGCTGGTCTCGAACTCCTGACCTCAGGTGATCTGCCCACCTCAGCCTCTCAGAGTGCTGGGATTACAGGAGTGAGCCACTGCGCCTAGCCTCTTTGATTTTTTTTTTTTTTTTAAGATCTATTCAGGTTATCTTCTTGAGTCAGCTGGGTAAATTAATTTTTTCTGCTAGGAAATTGCCCTCTTCACATAAATCTCCAAATTTATCTGCGTAAGTTTTTTGTTTGCTTGATTTTTGTTTTTGAGACACAGTCTCACTCTGTTGTCCAGGATGGAGTACAGTGGCATGATCTTGGCTCACTGCAACCTCCGCCTCCCAGATTCAAGTGATTCTCCTGCCTCACAGCCTCATTAAGTAGCTGGGATTAAAGGCGAGCACCACCATGCCCAGCTCATTTTTGTATTTTTAGAAGGGACAGGGTTTCACCATGTTGTCCAGGCGGGTCTCGGACTCCTGGCCTCAAGTGTTCCGCCTGCCTTGGCCTCCCAAAGTGGTGGGATTACAGGCGTGAGCCACTGTGCCTTGCCTATTTGCGTAAGTTTGCTCATACTTAAATTGTAGATTGTTTGCAAAAATGGCAGTAATTCCCCTTCCCATATCCAGTCCCGTACTGACTGTAGGCATGGCTGTGTGACTTACTTTGGCAATGGGACGTTAAGCAAACAGACTCGAAAAGTGCTTACACATCAGGGACAGGTTCTCTTTTGCTACTTTTTTCCTGAAACCATCCTGTGAACACTGAGCCATGGAGAATGAGACTGCATGGACAACAACCAAGTCCCAGCCAAGTTACTTGAGACCATGCTAGATCATCTAGTCACCAACCAACCCTGCGAGCTGACCAGAGACAATAAGGGAAGCCTGCAGAAAACAGCTGAACTGGCCTATGCCAGAAAAACCCACTCCGCCAACCTACAAAACTGTTAGCTCAATAAAATGGCTATTGTTTTAAGCTACAAAGTTTGGAGTGGTGTATTATGCAGCAAAAAACTAGCTGATGCACTCATGTTTTTAAATTTATGCTGTATTTAAATTAATATGACTTCTAAAATTCCTAGTATTTTGTTGTTGTTCCTTCTCTCTACTTGCTATAAATTTGTCTCGAATTACCACTTTAACCGTATTCTACAGGTTCTGACATGTAATAGTTTTCCTACTGTTCATTTTTAGGTATTCTTAGATTCCATTAAGATTTCTTTGATGCTCAATATATTCAATATATTCAGATGTACTTTAAAACATGAGGTTTTTGTAACTGTCTTATTCTAATTATATTGTGGTCAGAGAACATGTATGTACAACACACTGAAATTAGCTGACACCTGCTTTATACTAGAAGTTCCCAAACTTTCTCAGTTCACAGTGTAGGCCAAAGTACTCATTTGGGAAAAAGAAAAGAAAAACAAATAAATTGAAAGAAAAAATTATTTCACTCTTAGATAAAATAATTGTAGAAAGGAATGTAGTGTTATTTAAATGTTTAAACTGTGGACTATCTCAAGATCTAAGTCTGTGGGGTCTGAAAGATGTCACTGTATTTCTCCCAAAATTAAAATATCCCAAAGACCCTTTCAGGTCACTGTGGAGCCCCATGTTACCTCAGTGCACAGTTTGGAAACTATAGCTTATTTTATCATAAAACCAGTTTCCAAATACATATGTGGTTTTACATGTGTTTATTAGTTAAAATTTGTGAATTATTCAAATTTTCTATCTCTTCTTAATTGGTGTTTATTCATTACTAAGAAGACAATCTCCCACAATGATTATGTCTTTGATGAATTTCCTCTTCTAAATTTGCAAATTTTGACTTTATATATACATACATATATACACACAGAGAGAGAGAGACATTCTATTAGGCATATACTAGTTTAAAGCTATTATAGCTTCTTAGTAAATTCTTTCTTTTATCAAACATTAGGTAACAACCCCTGCATTTAAATTGAAAACATCCTAACATAGACCAAAATATCTATGGCACAAGAACCATACTTCACTTTTTTTTTTTTTTTTTAATTTAAGATGGAGTTTTTGCACTTATTGCCCAGGCTGGAGTGCAATGGTGCGATCTCGGCTCACTGCAACCTACGCCTCCCGGGTTCAAGTGATTCTCCTGCCTCAGTCTCCTGAGTGCCTCCACGCCCGGCTAATTTTGTATTTTTAATAAAGATGGGGTTTTTCCATGTTGGTCAGGTTGGTCTCGAACTCTTGACCTCAGGTGATCCACCCGCCTCAGTCTCCCAAAGTACTAGGATTACATTCGTGAGCCACTGCGCCTGCCCCATACTTTACTCTTAACAAAAATAAGTACAAGCCAAGGAAAAATAATCACTGGGCAGGTTTCTAACGGTCAGATTAATCATTAAAACCAATAACTTAAACTGTCCCTTCACTTGATACCTAGAGATTTTTACCCTCCTGAAAACTGCACTGCAATAAATTCAGCATTCATAAAGGGTATACTTCTCTTTTGTCAAGTGAGAAAGAAGCCCAGGGGTTATGGGAACTTCCCTAACTTCAATACCCAACTAATCCTTAAACACACATATGGATTAGCTGGATTTCTTAAATTCCTTTAAAAATCCATTATTAATCTATTATCTATGTATGTGTGTATTTATCTAGCCCTTTTGGATCTTGTTTTCTACTAGGTGGGACCACATGAACTGTTTTGTAGGTCAAAGCAGTTGACCTACATAGGTTAACTATGGGCAATTTCTTATAATCCAGCTTAATATATTGTTTGAGTTAGTAAGTTCTATATGTTATTAATCTGTACATAAAGTACTTCCTTTTCATTCCCAAATTCTTCTTTCCATCTTGAAAAACTGGCTTGCAATTCTATACCTAAACTTGTGGAGCAAATTTGATGTCACTTCTTTTAAATCTTATGAAAACGATAATTACATTATTTATCAGCCCCCTTTCAAGCTTGAAATAAGTAATTAAATCTGTTTTTATCCAATAATACCCTAATTTTAAATCCTAATCTAGTTTAGGCTTTAGTTCCTTAGGGTTTCTTTTTTTTTTTTTCTTTTAATTTTAGAAATAGTCCAACCCTGGTTGCATCTAAATGCTTTTAACAAGGCAGGAAAACATACTCAATGAAAATTCCCCTCACTATTAACATTTATGAAATGATATTACTGCTGCATGACTACATGGATATTCACCCACAAGTTTTATAAGTTTACGTTTTGGGCACTCTGTTCAGTGTATTACGCTTTGATTGAAACAAATTTTTTAAAATAACACTATTGGTTCATCAATCATGTAAGAACTGACAATCTAATGCATGTTTCTTTTTTCCCTGCAGGATCATTATCAAATAGCTGCTTTTTTGGATACTAACTTAGGCTTTTTTTGGTAACTGAAATTTTTATTGAGATAATTGTATATTCACACACAGTTATAAGAAATAATATGGGCTGGGTGCAATGGCTCACGCCTGTAATCCCAGGACTTTGGGAGGCCAAGGCAGGTGGATCACAAGGTCAGGAGATCGAGACCATCCTAGCTAACACGGTGAAACCCCGTCTCTACTAAAAATACAAAAAATTAGCCGGGCGTGGTGGCATGCACCTATAGTCCCAGCTACTCGGGAGGCTGAGGCAGGAGAATGGCGTGAACCTGGGAGGCGGAGCTTGCAGTGAGCAGAGATGGCGCCACTGCACTCCAGCCTCGGCAACAGAGTGAGACTCTGTCTCAAAAAAAGAAAGAAATAATATTGAGATCCCTTGTATGCTTTGCCCAGGTTACCCCAATGGTAACACTTTGCAAAACTATATTACAACTGGGATACTGACATTGATACAATCCATTTATTTTATTTAGACCTCATTTTACATGTATTTGCGTGTGTGTGTGTATTACATCCCATACAGTTTTATCACCTGTATAGACTCATGTTATCTACCACCAGAGTCAAGATGGCAAACAATTCCAAAAACACAAGATGCAAGCCTCCTGACCTTTTATATGCAAAACCACATCCTTCTCATCTCTCTGACACCCTATATAACCCCTGGCAACTATTAACCTATCTTCCATTTTTAAAATTTTATCATTTCAAAAATGTTATATAAATGGGATCATACGGCATATAACCTTTTTGTGACAGAATCACAGGCTCAGCATACTTCTTCAGAGATTTATATAAATTGTTGCTTGTATCAACAACTGTTGCTTATGTAATTGTTCATTTTTATTGCTGAATAGTATTTTATATTGATATACTGTAGATATATTACAGTACGTCTATTTACCCATTAAAGGCCACCTGTGTTGTTTCTAAGTTTTGGCCATTAAAAATAAAGTTGCTATATAGACATGTATGTACAGATCTCATATGAATATAAATTTTCCTTTCTCTGGGATACATGTCCAGGACTGTAAGCACTGGGTTACACAGAGGTTTCATGTTTAGACAAAAAACTGACAAACTGTTTTCCAGAGTGATTGTACCATTTTACATTTCCACCACACATGAGTGATCAGTTTCTCCACATTGTAGCCAGCATTTGGTGTTGTTACTATTTATTTTAGCTGTTCTGATAGATGTGTAGTTGTGGCTTTAATCTCTATTTCCCTAATAGCTAATGATGCTGAACATCTTTTCATGTGTTTTTTTTTTTTTTTTGAGACGGAGTCTTGCTCTGTAGCCCAGGCTGGAGTGCAGTGGCCGGATTTCAGCTCACTGCAAGCTCCGCCTCCCGGGTTTACGCCATTCTCCTGCCTCAGCCTCCCGAGTAGCTGGGACTACAGGCGCCTGCCACCTCGCCCGGCTAGTTTTTTGTATTTTTTAGTAGAGACGGGGTTTCACCGTATTAGCCAGGATGGTCTTGATCTCCTGACCTCGTGATCCGCCCGTCTCGGCCTCCCAAAGTGCTGGGATTACAGGCTTGAGCCACCGCGCCCGGCCCATGTGCTTATTTAATGTCTGTATGTCCTCCTTTCAATGAAATGACTGTTCACATCTTTTTAAATTAGATTGTTTTGGTTTTTCTTACTATTAAGAGTGTGTGTGTGTGTGTGTTGAGTCAGGGGTCTCACTATGTTGCCCAGGCTAGAGTGCAGTGGCTGTCCATAGGCAAGATCATAGCATACTGCAGCCTCCAACTCCTGGGCTCAAGTGTTGTTTCTGCCCCAGCCTCCTGAGTAGCTGGGAATACAGGTGTATGCCACTGCACCTGGCTCTTACTGCTGAGTTTTGAGAGTTCATTATACGTACTGGATACTAGTCTTTTACTGGATATGTGGTTTAACAGATATTTTCTTCCAATATCTAGCTTGTCTTTTCTATCTTTTCATATGGGCTCTCACACAGCAAAATTTTTAATTTAATCAGGTCCAATTTATCAATTGTTCTTTTATGGATTAGTCTTTTGTGGTCAAACAGAACTCTTTGCCTGTTTCCAGATTCAGAAAATTCTCTATGTTTTTTCCTAAAAGTTTTATAGCTTTGTGCTTTACATTTAAGTCTATAACCCATTTTGTATTTTTGCATAAGGTGTGAAGTTTAGGCTCATCATTTTTGAAAAAGCTATCCTTCCTTCCATTGAATTGGTTTTGTAACTTCGCTATAAATCAACTGGATGTATTTGTGCAGGCATATTTCTGTGTTATATTTTCTGTTCCGTTGTCTTTGTCTTTCCTTCTAGCAATAACACACAGTATTGATTACTATAGCTATATATTATAAGCTTTCATATTAGGTGAAGTAATTTCTTCTTTTTCTTCTTGTTAAGTTTTAGCTATTCTAGAGACTGTGTTTTTCCATACATATTTTTAAATGTTTGTCTACGTCCACAAAATATCTTGGTTGAATTCAATAGGATCAATTTAGGGAGATCAATTTAGGGAGCATCAATGTCATTATTATGTTGAGGCTTCCAATCCATGAACACGGTATACGTCTCTCCATTTCTTTAAGTCTTGTTTCATGTCTTTCATCAGTATTTTGTAATATTCACTGTATAAATCCTGTACATGTTTGTTAATGTATACGGAAGTATTTTATTTTCTTTGAAGTGTCTAAAAGTTGTACTTTTTTATTTTGGTTTCTACATGTTCAGCATACATAAATGCGACTGATGTCTTTATTCTGCGACCTTGCTAAACTCACCTGTTAGTTCCAGGAGCTTTCTGATAGATTCCTTGGGATGTTCTACACAGATAATCACATTATCTGCAAATAGGGACAGTTTTAGTTCTTCCTTTACAAACTTTCATTTCCTTTTCTTGCCTTATAGGGTAATGGCTAGAACCTCCAGCATTATACTGAGTAAGAGCAGTTATGACAGACATCATCACCTTGCTTCTGAATCTCAGGGGAAAGCATTTAGTCTTTCACCATTAAGTATGATGTTAGCTGTGAGGTTTTTGTGGTGCTCTTTATCAAGATGAGGCAATTCCTTTCTATTCCTTTTACCAGAAATGAGTAACTGATATGATCGTATTTTTCTTCTCTGGCTTGTTGATATGGGGGAATTTAGAGTATTTTTTAAAATATATTTCAAACAATTAACTAAAACAAGTACTGGATCTAATCAACCAAGTGGGGCACTTGGGTGGATTTTTTCTTTATGTAGGATCTTAAACCTGCCTCACCTCCAAATCTAATGAAAATAAGGGACTTGGCCGGGCGCAGTGGCTCACGCCTGTAATCCCAGCACTTTGGGAGGCCGAGGCAGGCAGATCACAATGTCAGGAAATCAAGACCACCCTGGCTAACACGGTGAAACCCCGTCTCTACTAAAAATACAAAAAAATTAGCTGGGTGTGGTGGCGGGTGCCTGTAGTCCCAGCTACTCGAGAGGCTGAGGCAGGAGAATGGTGTGAACCCAGGAAGTGGAGCTTGCAGTAAGCCAAGATCGCGCCACTGGACTCCAGCCTGGGCAACAGAGTGAGACCCCATCTCAAAAAAAAAAAAAAAAAAAAGGGACTCAGGCCTATCTGACTGACCAATCATCAAGAAAAGATCAGATCAAGTTTAATATAATGTGCCGAAAGTTGAAAATACAAGTAACAGGTTTTGAGCTTATTCTCAACCCACGAAGCATTATTCAACCAACACACATGTATTTTGAGAGGCATTATAGCATAATGGTTAAGAGCTCTGCCATTTATTAGCGTGTGACTATGCAAGTCACTTAATTCCTACATAACTCTGTCTACAATGTGATTAAAAAAAAAAAAACGGTGGTACAGATGTGTTTAAGTGTTGATGCATAAAAGCCTCACTAAATTGGGAAGAAAGAGAACAAGGAGGTTAAGTGAAAAAACAACTCACACAAAAGGAATCAGAGGCCAGGTAAACAGTAGATATTAATAAAAAGATGTCATCTGTCATCCTCAATTTTGACGGATCAATATCTGTTATTTGAAGTGTGATCCTTACACTGGTTAATAATTCTCAAACTATTTGTTACAGTTCTGCTACAAGATAAGGGAGGTTTTACCTTCAGGGTGATAAGCGTCTAAAGTAACAAAAAAAGGTGGGGAGGGGAGCTTGTGCCAGAACATAAATCAATTGTGAAACTAAGCACATTGTTTAGTTCAGTTCTTTAGACAGAAAGACCTACTTTAAAGATAATATTTTTTAAAAGTTGACAAAAATTCTATATATTTATTGAGTAAAACATGATACTTTGAAGTATATATATGCTGTGGAATGGCTATAAGTTAATAAACACAGCTTAGTGTGGTGACTCATGCCTGTAATTCCAGAACTTTGGGAGGTTAAGGCGGGCAGATTGTTTGAGCTCAGGAGTTTAAGACTAGCCTGGGCAACATGGCAAAACCCCGTCTCTACCAAAAATACAAAAAATTAGCTGAGCATGGTGTTGAGCACCTGTGGTCCCAGCTACCCAGATACTTTGATCAGTATCTCCCCAAATCCCTGTGCCTCCTACCCCTGGCCCCAGCCCCTGGTAACCACCATCCTACTCTCTATTTCTATGAGTCTAGCTTTTTTTTAGACTCCATGTATAAGTGAGAGCATGTGATATTTGCCTTGTTTGCCTGACCTATTTCTGGTAATGTAATGTCCTCCAAGTTCATCCATGTTGTTGCAAAAGAGAGGGTTTCTTTCTTTTAAGGCTGAAAAGTATTCCACTATGTACACATATCACATTTTCTTTTTCTGTTTGTCTACTAGTGGACATTTAGGTTGATTCCTTATCTTGGGTATTGTGATACAATAAACATGGGAGTGCAGATATCTCTTCAACATATAGGTTTCATTTTTCCTTTGGATATATACACAGTAGTGGGATTGCTTTATCACAAGGTAGTTCTATTTTTAGGAACTTTCCCATACTGCTTTTCTATAATGGCTGTACTAACTTACATTCTCACCAAGAGTGTACAAGAGTTTCCTTTTCTCTACATCCTCACCAACATGTGTTATCTTTCATCTTTTTGATAATGGTTATCAACAGGTGTTAAGATGAAATCTCACAGTAGTTTTAATTTTATTTCTCTGATTATTAGTAATGTTGAACAATTTTTAATATACCTATTAGCCATTTCTATGTTTTGAGAATGTTTATTCTGGTTTTTTGCCCTTTTTTTTGAGATGGAGTCATTTTGAGATGGAGTCTTGCTCTGTCGCCCAGGCTGGAGTGCAGTGGCATGATCTTGGCTCACCGCAGCCTCCACCTCCCAGGTTCAAGCAATTCTCCTGCCTCAGCCTCCTGAGTAGCTGGGAATACAGGCAAGTGCCACCACACCCGGCTACTTTTTTGTACTTTTGGTAGAGATGGGGTTTCACCGTGTTTTTGGTCTCAATTTCCCGACATTGTGATCTGCCCGCCTTGGCCTCCCAAAGTCTTGGGATTACAGGCGTGAGCCACCATGCCCAACCCTTGCCCATTTTTTAATTGATTAGTTTTCTTGCTATTGAGTTGAATTCCTTATATAATAATAACCCCTTATCAGATGTATGGTTTGCAAATATTTTCTATAGGTTCTCTCTTTATTAATAGTCTCTTTTGCTGTGCAGAACCTTTTAAATTTGATATAACTGCATCTGTCTGTTTTTGTTTTGTTGTCTGTGTTTTTGGGGTCATATCCAGGAAAACATTGCCCAGACCAATATTATGGAGATTTTCCCCCCATGTTTTCTTCTAGTAGTTTTACAGTTTCACATCTTATGTTTACATTTTAATCTATCTTGAGTTGATTTTTCTTTTCTTTTTTTTTTTTGAGACGGAGTCTCGCTGTCACCCAGGCTGGAGTACAGTGGCCAGATCTCAGCTCACTGCAAGCTCCGCCTCCCGGGTTCACGCCATTCTCCTGCCTCAGCCTCCCAAGTAGCTGGGAATACAGGCGCCGGCCACCACGCCCGGCTAGTTTTTGTATTTTTTTTAGTAAAGACGGGGTTTCACCGTGTTAGCCAGGATGGTCTCGATCTCCTGACCTTGTGATCCGCCCGTCTCGGCCTCCCAAAGTGCTGGGATTACAGGCTTGAGCCACTGCGCCCGGCCTTGAGTTGATTTTTCTATATTGTGTGAAATAAGGGCGGGGTCTCATTCTTCTGCATGTAGATAGCCAGTTTTCCCAAGACCATTTATTGAAAAGACTGCCCTTTCCTGTTGCATGTTCTTGGCACCTTTGTCAAAAATCAACCAACTACAAATGTGTGCATTTATTTCTGGGCTCTCTGTTCTGTTCCACTGTTGTGTGTGTGTGTGTGTTTTTATGCCACTATCATGCTGTTTTGATTACTATAGCTTTGCAGTAGATTTTCATATCAGTTAGTGTGATGCTTCCGGGTTCATTAAGATTGCTTTGGCTATTTGGGGTCTTCTGTGGTTTCATACAAATTTTAGAGGTATTTTTTTCTATTTCTGTGAAAAATGACATTAGAGGTTGATACAGATTGTAGTGAATCTGTACCTCGCTTTGGGTAGTACTGATATTTTAATAATATGAATTCTTCCAAATCCATGTAAATGGGATATCTTTCCATTTACTTCTGTCAGAAAGACTCTCTTGAAGGAAGCAGTGCCTTCTTTTATATTTTGGCACAAGCTCCCTAACTTGTCAGAGAGATCAGGACTTTTGAGTAGCATGGCCTATATCTAAAGTATTTGTCTTAAAACTTCAGGCCGGGTGCGGTGGCTCACGCCTGTAATCTCAGCACTTTGGGAGGCCGATGTGGGTGGATCACGAGGTCAGGAGATCGAGACCATCCTGGCTGACACGGTGAAACCCCGTCTCTACTAAAAAATACAAAAGCCGGGCGTGGTGGCTCAAGCCTGTAATCCCAGCACTTTGGGAGGCCGAGACGGGTGGATCACGAGGTCAGGAGATCGAGACCATCCTGGCTAACACGGTGAAACCCCGTCTCTACTAAAAAATACAAAAAACTAGCCGGGCGAGGTGGCGGGCGCCTGTAGTCCCAGCTACCCGGGAGGCTGAGGCAGGAGAATGGCGTAAACTCGGGAGGCGGAGCTTGCAGTGAGCTGAGATCCGGCCACTGCACTCCAGCCCGGGAGACAAAGCGAGACTCCGTCTCAAAAAAAATAACTAACTAACTAACTAAATAAATAAATAAATAAATAAATAAAAATAAAAAATACAAAAAAAAAAAACTTAGCCAAGTGCAGTGGTGGGCGACTGTAGTCCCAGCTACTCGGGAGGCTGAGGCAGGAGAATGGCATGAACCCGGGAGGCAGAGTTTGCAGTGAGCCGAGATTGTGCCACTGCACTCCAGCCTAGGTGACAGAGCAAGACTCCGTCTCAAAAAAGCAAAAAACAAAAAACAAAAAAAAAACTTCAATACATAACTTAAATATAAGTGCATTTTTTTTAGAGATCATAATTAAATTTAATTCTTGAATATTAGCACTTAATGAGTATCAACTACACAGACATAATTTGATTAGGCATTTTGAGATGGGTTAAGGAAGAGACTTAGGAGTTACTTGGGAGGCTGGGGTGGAGGGATGTAGATGGATAGTGAATGTGGTTATTACCTGCACTTTAGAAGCTTACAATCTAAGGGAAAATGAAATATTCAAAGCAAAATCCCTTGGAGTAAAATGAATTACAATTGAGGGATGATATCCACTAGAATTTCTCAATGAAACTCTGGGGACTAGCTCTCTTTTGTTTTCAAGAATCTCAATGTCACTAAATAAAAACAATGTGATTCTCTCCTCAATGGAGTAAGAGAGACAGCAAGGCCTGGAATCAGGGACAGATACTCTGACCATAAAGAGTGAAGGAATTGGCCGGGCGCGGTGGCTCAAGCCTGTAATCCCAGCACTTTGGGAGGCTGATCACGAGGTCAGGAGATCGAGACCATCCTGGTGAACACGGTGAAACCCCGTCTCTACTAAAAAAATAAAAAAAACTAGCCGGGCGAGGTGGCGGGCACCTGTAATCCCAGCTACTCGGGAGGCTGAGGCAGGAGAATGGCGTAAACCCGGGAGGCAGAGCTTGCAGTGAGCTGAGATCCGGCCACTGCACTCCAGCCTGGGCGACAGAGCGAGAATCCATCTCAAAAAACAAAACAAAAAAAAAAAGTGGAGGAATCTTCTCTTGAAGAGCTCTCCACATCTCTGTAAAATCACATCAAAATCAAGTAAGTTTTGTCTGAATAAACTTTAGGCATTGTTTCAAGAAAAGTTTGCTTTCTACTGCTTTCTTGGGGAATTCTTAAATTTGAAATAAGAAATTGTTTGGGATTTCTTTAGTTAATTTCATTTTTGGTCCTACTACAAGTATTTTCAGAAATGGAACCATAGTAACTGGAAAGGAAATAATGTTACCCAGAAAAAAAGAAAGGGCACAAGCTCTAAGGCAACTAAGTTGCCTTAAAACTTCAGGCCGGGTGCAGTGGCTCACGCCTTAGTTGCTCTAAGGCAACTAAGGTGAATATTTAAAAAGATATGCTGTGACAAGCAAGAATTTTCAGTTCTACAAATCAGAGAAGGCAGCACAACAACAGGAGGATCAAGTAACCAAATATAAATATAAATTAGTAGCATAGATATATAAGCACATTAGAAGGGCTAAAATGATTAAACTAGAGGAGGCTTCTGAATACTAGAACTAACAAAAAAGTTTTAAAGTGGAACTGCAAGCACGAAAAGTTAAGGAAAAGTAAGGGCCCATATCTGGGGGCAGACGGTGTAATGTTAACAGATGGCAATAAATACTAATTGCTTAATTCCAATTTTACTTCTATTGCATCTATTAAAGAAAGTAATCTTCAATCAGTGAACGAAAATCCAGACCAAAAAAGGACACACACTATTCTACCCATGTAGAGTTCTAAATATGCAAAAAAATCTGTGTTAGAAATCAGAATAATGGTTACCTTTGGGGATAACTAATGCCTAGAAAGGCCCTGGGGTATTCTCTTTTTTGATCCAGGAGCTGGTGGTTACACACATGTGTTCACATTACAAATATTCATCAAGCTGGATACTTACAATGTGTGGACTTTTTGTATGTATGTTGTATGTCAACAAAATGTGAAAAAGAAAAAAGTTTCAAGTGTTAAGACTGGAAAAAACTCACCTTACTTTATTAAGCTAAGGCTTAACTCATCTCTCTGGTCTAAATGACCCAAAGATCTGAAAGAACTTGGAAATATGATTACCAAGGTATTGTTGTGTCCATAAAGGAGTTGACAGGGAACTGGAATTAGCAAGTATTTTTTTAGCTTATGTTAATGTTTATTAATATACAAAATGATGGATGGTTACATTGATAATAGACATAAAATAATTCTGTCTCTACCATATTAGCTTTTAATCCATTGATGAATGAAACAAAACAATGATCTTCCTTGTTAATTTTCTAATTTTGGAGCTACTGGGCTAATTACATAGAAAATATTCTACTAAATTTTTTGAAATTTAGTAAGTACATAATACAACTCTTAGTAAGTTATTTTCAAAATTTAATTTTAAAAAGGGGGTGGGGAAAGGGTACAGGAGAATGGATGTCAGGAACTATATACTATACCAATAAGCATGACACTGATTGGCAAAAATTCAAAATATGGTTATTTATTAAACACTTAGAAAAAATAAGCTAATTCCTATTTATCCTACAGGTTTCAGCTTAAATGTTATTTCTTCAGACAAATCACCTTTGAATGTACAATTTTTAAAAAACCTCACTCTGTTAACTTTCATGGCTATTTCTCCCCCATAGCATCATTGACAATTTGTAAGGATATATTTGGTTATGTGATTATTTATCTAGTGTTCATCTCCATGAGACAATTGCTCAAATGGTAATGCTTGGTTGAATAACTAACTGCATTTCTGATGAAGACCTTATGAATGTAGTTAAAATGGGCTTCTGGCAATACTGTTTCAAAACTTTACAGATTTGAAGAGCTACCTAGCCAGTGTATGAAGCAAAGTATGTATTTAAAATAATTATTAAATAATAAATGCACAAGTCTATTTCTAGTGACTGTAAGAGAATGTGTACTTTCAGAATCAAGACCTCCTTCCTTCTCCCTACAACTGAAAAGTTTCAAGATGGTAATTTTTTTTTAATTTGATTTTTATTTTTTTTTTTGAGACAGAGTCTCACTCTGTCACCTAGGCTGGAGTGCAGTGGCGCGACCTTGGCTCACTGCAGTCTCTGCCTCCAAGGTTCAAGCAATTCTCCAGCCTCAGCCTCCCGAGTAGCTAGAACTATAGGTGCATGTGACCACACCCAACTAATTTTTGTATTTTTAGTAGAGATAGGGATTTACCACATTGGCCAGGCTGGTCTCGAACTCTTGACCTCAGGTGATCTGTCTGCCTTGGCCTCCCAAAGTGTTGGAATGATGGCATGAACCACCGCACCCAGCCCAAGATGGTAATTTAATATAGGAAGGAGTTTCAGGAGTGAATTAGATGAGGAAAAGTCTAACCTAAGACAAAAATCAAAGATGTGAAATAAGTTTTAAATTTATTTTTTAAAAGATATGTGTATAGGCCAGGTGCAGTGGCTCACGCCTGTAATCCCAGCACTTTGGGAAGCTAAGGCGGACAGATCCCGAGGTCAGGAGAACGAGACCATTCTGGCTAATATGGTGAAACCCAGTCTCTACTAAAAATACAACAAATTAGCTGGGCAAGGTGGCAGGTGCCTATAGTCCCAGCTACTTGGAAGGCTGAGGCAGGAGAACGGCATGAACCGGGAGGCAGAGGTTGCAGTGAGCCAAGATTGCACTACTGCACTTCAGCCTGGCCAACAAAGCAAGACCCTGCCTCAAAAGAAAAAAGAATAAAAAAAAAGGTACGTGTATAGAAAGAGAATTCACTATTATTTTCTTGATTAGCAATTTAAATATTTGTTTCAAATAAAATGTGTTCACATGAATACACAATTTGGGCCAGGCATGGTAATTCATGCCTGTAATCCCAGCAGAAGGAGAATTGTTTGAGTCCAGGAATTCAAGGTCAGCCTAGGCAACACAGTGAGACCTAGTCGCTACAAAAAATAAACAAAATTAGCTGGTTGTGGTGGTGTGCCTTTATTCACAGCTACTCAAGCCGGCTGAGGTGGAAGACTACTTGAGCCTGGGAGGTCAAGCTCGCAGTGAGTCAAGATCACACCACTTCACTCCAACCTGCACAGAGTGAAACGCTGTCTCAAAAAAAGAAAAAGAAAAAAGAAAACACAATCTGATGAAGGTAATTCTAAGATCCTCCAAAAGCAATGGAAGAAAATACAATAAATTTTAATAACAGTTGATTTCAGCTGGGAAAATACAAGGTTTTTCTACTTTTATTTATTTATCTAAAGCATCTTTAACAAGTATGTATAACTTTTACACGGGGAAAGGGAGAGGAAGCCCACAGAAAGAGGATGTCAAAGAAAAAGTATCTAACTTCATCAGATGTTATGAAATTTCAGTGATGGTAAAGTGCTTCACACAGGGCCTACTACCCTCAGTAAATGAAAGTTATTATGAATAAGGAGCATGATAAAGTATCCAGTGATGTGTGATTTTAGGGATGACCACGAATTTGCCACAGTATTTTCATTATTCAAGATACACAGAATTTTAACATCAGAAAAATCTAATTACTTTTCTTTAAATGTAAATCAACCTTACCTTCCGCAGTTCCACTGTCACTTCATTTCTATGTCTTCGCATTGTCTAGAAAAGAAAAATAAAGATTACAGATGTATCAAAATACGGATACTGCTAGTATATAAAGATCTCAACTGGGCGCAGTGGCTCATGCCTATAATCCCAGCACACTCTGGGAGGCCGAGGCGGGCAAATCACTTGAGATCAGGGGTTCAAAACCAGCCTGGCCAACATGGTAAAACCCAGTCTCTACTAAAAACACAAAAAAATGAGCCAGGTGTGGTGGCAGACACCTGTAATCCCAGCTACTTGGGAGGCTGAGGCAGGAGAATTGCTTGAACCCGGGAGGCAGAGGTTGCAGCAAGCCGAGGTGGCACCAGTGCACTCCAGGCCTGGGAGACAGAGCAAGACTGCATCTCCCCCCCAAAAAAAAAACAAAAACTCAAGATATTTGAGTTAGAAGTAATTTAATCTTGGCTGGGAGCAGTGGCTCACACCTGTAATCCCTGCACCTTAGGAGGCTGGAGGATCACTTGGGGCCAGGAGTTTGAGACCAGGGCCAACATGGCAAAACCTCATCTTTACTAAAAATACCAAAATTAGCTGGGTGCAGTAGCACGCCCCTGTAGTCCCAGCTACTCCTGAAGAATCGCTTGAACTTAGGAGACGGAGGTTGAAGTAAGCTGAGATCATGCCACTGCACTTTAGCTTGGGTGAGAGAGCGAGACTCTGTCTCAAAAAATAAATAAATAAAAAAGAAAGAAGAAATATATAATATCTCAATGACTGACACATCTTATACTTTAAATGATGAACTACAATTCGTTAAAAAGCCAAATTCTGTATCTTACTGGATATCTGTTGGTTAATTTTGTAGAAGGTGGGACTTGGCTGCCTAGGACCCATTTTCCTGCCCTAATTGTACCCAGACATCTTTGGGGAATTATATCCTTCCCATCCTGAAGTCTTAATGAGACCTAAGTGGCTCACTCTCTCCTAGGTTAAGTAGGTCACAAGACTCAACTACACTAACAGATTTATCTCCTCTATAACTCTGAATCTTAAGGAGAAAGGGAAAAAAAGGCACATTAAATTCCAAAGGAAGAATTTTGGACAAGGTAGTAAATAATGCCTATATCCTTGACTTGCTCAATTCCCAGTTCTTCCATTTCTCTACTCACCTTATGAACTACCTTATATTCTTCCAATAAATTATGGTTTTGCTTAAGTCAGCCATAGATGGTTTCTGATGCCTGCAATCAATGAATTATATCTCTAATGATTCATATTTTTTTTAAAAAGTAAATTAATTGGCATGGCCTTAAAAACATGAAAATAAAAATAAATTTGAGACAGATGTTTTGTATCAAAAGGTAAAATATCCTTCTGAGTTTATTAAGAGGTATGCCTTATGAGGAAACACTGAAATAATATATATCTCCCCCCCTCTAACATACTTTTCGGGGAAAACCCCACCCCTGATATTCAACATGGGTTCTTTTCTATTTCCCTAAGCGTCGGCTGGTCTGAGAAATAAAGGGAAAGAGTACGAAAGAGAAATTTTAAAGCTGGGTGTTCGGGGGAGACATCACATGTTGGCAGGTTCCGTGATGTCCCCTGAGCCATAAAACCAGCAAGTTTTTATTAGCGATTTTCAAAAGGGGAGGGAGTGTACTAATAGGGTGTCGATCACAGAGATCACATGCTTCACAAGGTAGTAACAAAATATCACAAAGAAAACGGAGGCAGGGTGAGATCACAGGACCACAGGACGGGGCAAAATTAAACTTGCTAATGAAGTTTCGGGCACACATCGTCATTGATAACATCTTATCAGGAGTCAGGGTTTGAGAGCAGATAACCAGTCTGACCACAATTTATTAGGCGGGAATTTCCTTGTCCTAATAAGCCTGGGAGCGCTTCAGGAGACTGGGGCTTATTTCATCCCTTTGTCTTCAACCATACAAGACAGCCATCCCCAAAGCGGCCATTTTAGAGGCCTACTCTCAGGGGCGCATTCTCTTTCTCAGGGATGTTCCTTGCTGAGAAAAAGAATTCAGCGATATTTCTCCTATTTGCTTTTGAAAGAACAGAAATACAGCTGTGTTCTGCCCAACTCACCAGCAGTCAGAATTTAAGGTTATCTCCCTTGTTCCCTGAACATTGCTGTTATCCTGTTCTTTTTTCAAGGTGCTCAGATTTCATATTGTTCAAAGACACATGCTCTACAAACAATTTGTGCAGTTAACACAATCATCACAGGGTCCTGAGGCAACATTCACACTCCTCAGCCTACTAAGATGATGGGATTAAGAGATTAAAGACAGGCATAGGAAATGACAAGGGTTATTGATTGGGGAAGTGATAAGTGTCCATGCAATCTTCACAATTTATGTTCAGAGATTACAGTAAAGACAGGTGTAAGAAATTATAAAAGTATTAATTTGGGGAACTAATAAATGTCTGTGAAATCTTCACAATTTATGTTCTTTGGCCATGGCTTCAGCCAGTCCCTCTGTTCAGGGTCCCTGACTTCCCGCAACACATACTGATATAATGGATTCTTTTATTATACATATAAGCATGGTTACATCCTTACATTCTTGGAATAAAGGCCATATGGTTATGGTATATTATTCTTTTAATACACTGCCAGATTCAGTATGCTGTATTTTATTTAATAATTCTTGTGATATCTCTTTCTAAAACCACAGTGATCTTCTTAAGGAAAAAAATCTCATTCAAATTATAAAGTTTGCTAAGTATACTGAAATAATCTAGATAGAAACTTACACTTAAATACAGATATATATTAAATATAAACAAAACTGCCAAACAAAATTCAAATTAGTCATATTCATTTCATGTAATGGAATGATACACTGATAAAAACTATTATCCCTGAGGTTCAACACTAGAAGGTTCAAAACTAGAAAGAGCGTTGAATTTAATTCTATACTTAGTATGTTTCTATATTGTGACTTTAGTACTATTAATAGAGAGAATGTCTTATGCATAAATTCATAAAAATGACAACGAATGTCGAACGATCTTCAAATACCAACATTAATGAAGTGTTATTTGATAACTCTGTAAGCTATCTTTACTCACTGGAAGATTAGAACTCTACCACTTAAAAATTTTACCTAAATGAATATTTACTCCAGTTGTTCCTATAACTGAAAAGAAAAATATTTTCACTGCAATATTTGCAACACTTAACTATTTATAAATTATTATAAGATGATGCATAACAAAAAGACCCAGGCAGCATATGTCCTCCAAAATATGATTTTCTGCTCTATCATCTTAATTCACACTAAGGTATTTCTGTATAGAAAGAATTGGTGAGTTAAATTCTGAAGAACTACACTAAATTAGGAAACCACACTTAAGTGGTGATTAATTTAACATTTTAAATACACCTAAACAGGAGTTAGCTCCCAGGTAATAAGTGCTTCAAAAATGAACATCTCAATTTATAGACACTGGTTTGATAATCTACATAAGGAAAGTTGGAAATAGATTTTTACTGCTAAAGTAGAACTGTTATTCAAGATACAGGAATTGACTAGAAATGCAGGCACCTTGATTCTTACTTGTTTGGGGTCTAAGAATCTGGCAGGCCCTACAGCTCAACTTCAGAGAAGTTTCTGTGTCTAGAAACCCCCTTGATCCTGTGTTCCATCTCTTCTTAGAGAACTGCATCACCTAATCCTAGTCAGAACATTATGGTATCTGCTTAGGGCTGAAGTTTTCTTACAAGGTGGTAATCTCCAGTCTAAAAGTATTATACGCACGAAACAAACTGTGTGACTTTTGTGGATGTTTACTAATACATGTTTATATATGTAGCAGAATTCTAAGACTTGTGTATATAACTCATTAATAGCAAAACTTCAAAGGCGAAAGTATGTATTACCCTCACCTATCTCTAATAATTAAAGATCACTTATTCACCCAAAAGAATCATGAGTGTAAATGGCCAAACTCACTTAGGTCAGTTAAGAAGAGGTACTGACTACTATACATGATGTAAGTGCCTCTGAGTTAGTCGTGACTTATTATGCTCTTTGTTTAAATTAAAGAAAAAGATGGATTCCCTTATATTCTCCCTTATATTCTTCGCAAGTGATCTCATCTACCCTCATGTCTGCAATTACTGTTTCATGACCACTCTCAAGTATCTATTTTTAGTCTACTCTGTCTCTTAAGCTCCTAATCTATAAGTCATTCACCCATTCAACAAAAATTTACTCAATACATTTAAAATACATTGGGCAATACATTTGCTAACTAGGAAGTAAGTACAGAATTCACATTCTAGCACAGGGATTGGCAAACTATAGCCTGTGTATCAAATCTGGCAGGCTGTTTTTGTAGGTCACAACAGGAATGTTTTTTACATTTTTTAGGTGGTTACATTATAAATGATATTAAGTACCTACATCATGCTCTTATTTTTGCCTTTTTGCCCTCAAATGCTAAAATATTTACTATTTGTCCTTTTAAGGAAAAGTTAGCAGGCTAGGTGCAGTGGTTCACACTTGTAATCCCAACACTTCTGGAGGCCAAGGCAGGAGGATCACTTAAGCACAGCCACACTCAGCTGATTTTTCATTTTTTGTAGAGGTAGCATCTCATTGTGCTCATGTGTGCAACTACAGTTTCAGTTACTCAGGGGAGCTGAGATGGAGGACTGCTTAAGCACAGGAAGTCAAGGGTGCAAGGAGCCATGATGGTGCCACTGCATTTCAGCCTAGGCAACAGAGTGAGACTTGGCAAAAAAAAAAAAAAAAGGTTTGCCAACACCTGGTTTAGTGGAAATGAGAGTAATAATGAGTGATAAAAATGTGTTAAGCTGGCCAGGCGCAGTGGCTCACACCTGTAATCCCAGCACTTTGGGAGGCAGAGGGAGGCAGATCACCTGAAGTCAGGAGTTCGAGACCACCCTGGCCAACATGGTGAAACCCCATCTCTACTTAAAATATCAAAATTAGCCGGGCATGGTGGCGCACGACTATAATCCCAGCTACTCAACAGGCTGAGGCGTGAGAATTGCTTGAACCTGGGAGGCAGAAGTTGCCGTGAGCCAAGAGTGCGCCACTGTACTCCAGCCTGGACAACAGAGTGAGATTCTGTCTCAAAAAAAAAAAAAAAAAAAAGTATGAAGCTTGAGATAGGAAAGTAAATGTTAAGTTTTGTATCAATAGGAGATATAATCAGAGGGACAGAAAAAGGCTCCCAAAAGAATTAAAATATGTGCATATGTATGTTAGGGGCTGGAAGAGAGATTGTTTTAAGGCTTCAAACTCAGTATGCTTAAAACTAATATGCTTGTTCCCTTCCTAACACCCTCACCAAAAAGATCCCCACATCTCCTCTCCTGTCAATACTCCTAATGCCAGGAAACTGTACCACCATCCAAACAGTTGCAAGAGACCAATCCTGGAAGACTATCCCTGTCTACTCACTCTTTCGGTCCTTTGAAATCAAACAAGTCACCAAAACAGGATTCAAACCCCCCAGCTCCACTGCCACTATCTAAGAGTAAGGCACCATCATCTAATCTGGACTACTAAAATAGCCTAACCAGTCTTCTTTCATGCCCTGAATCAATTTTCCACAATGCAGCCAGGGGATTCTTTTTAAAATGCAAAACCTGTGTTATCTTTCTCTCGAATAAGATGTGTCAATGATTTTTTTCATCTCTTGGCATCCCCTGCCCCACCCAAAAAAATGTCATCAGAATAGACAAACTCAAACTCCACAGACAAAACCTACAAGAGGGCCAGGCACAATGGCTCACGCCTGTAATCCCAGAACTTTGGGAGGCTGAGGCAGGAGTACTGCTAGAGCCCAGAAATTTGAGACCAGCCTGTGCAACACAGTGAGACTCTGTCTCTACAAAAAAATTAAAAATTAGCCAGATGTGGTGGTGTGCACCTGTGGTCCCAGTTCTTCAGGAAGCTGAGGCAAGAAAATGGCTTGATACCAGGAGGTCAAGGCTGCAGTGAGCCATGATCACACCACTCCAGCCTGGGTGATAGAGACCCTGTCCCCAAAACAAGCAAACAAACAACACCTACAAGGTTGGGAGACAAAGTATTCCAACAAATTCTCAAATACAGGCAGGGTCTGGTTAAATCACCAGCTACAGGACTCATATGGTACCATCATATATGCAGAAGAAAATGGAAGGGCAGAAGTTATGGAGTAATTGAAGACCCTGAGAACAAGAAAACTCCCAAATCATAAATGACTAGAGACTTTGGAAAGGCAATTTGAGAACAGTTGCAAATGGAAGGGATCTTTTGCACACACCAATATTGTAAAGTATGATGGAACTAGACTCAAAATCAAAGAACTAAAGTCCTCTTTCTGGACAATGTCCTACAATGAACAGAGCCAGACCTCAGAAAATAGGATGCCAATGCCACTCCCATTAAAAAAAAAAAAAAAAAAATCATCTTGTAACATACAACAGAAGAAAAAGATCTTGAGTGGTGAAACTAGAAAGACTATCCGGACCCACTTCTTGCTCTTAAAAGTTCAGGAAAATCTATCAAAAAATGGACAGGAAAGGATTGGCGTTGAAGCCCATGCTATAAGAAATGAGAGAATAGGAAATAGAGTGATGCTACTGAAAGCCTACTGAAAAGAATATACACAAAACTGATCAAAACTATCCTAGAAAATGATAGAAAATGTGAAAGAACATTACCAGTCAGAACTAGAAAAACTCAGAAATGAGGTCCTAGCAATCAAAAAAGGATTAGAAATAAAGGAAAAAACTATTTCAGAAAGGAACCTAGCCAAGAGCAATCTTAAGAGCTGGTACGCAACAGATAATGCTTAAGAGAAACAGACTATGTAAAGAAAAAAACTGTAATCAGAAATGAAGGTGAAAATTATCAGCAAGAAGTGACAATAAAGGCACTTAGATTTTAAATTCATATAATAAAGAGTCTGAAGCAATGAAACAGAGCAAATACTTAAAACTATAAATCAAGAAAAACTTCCTGAAATTAGAAGACTTGAACTGAAATACTGAAAGTACACCCAAGTACCGGAGGAATCCATCCAGAAAAACCAACACTGAGACACATACAAGTAAAATTAACGGACTTCCAAAAAGAAAATAAAAGAAAAATGCATCTGGACATCAGGCAAAAAATACTGAAAATGTGAATCAAGGACTTTATATCCAGTCAAAGCCACTAAATTTACAGCATACAAGTGGCAAAATAACTGTTATGAACACAACTCAAGGACTACTGTTTATATGAGCACTTCCTGAAGAATTTAATAGAGAACGGTCACCATACAACCAAAATAACTGGAGAGACACTGATACAAGGTGACTGTGAGCACTGAATTTATTTACCTGTAGAACTAAGGTAGGGATCCCCAATCCCTGGGCCATGAACTGGTGCCAGTCCATGGTCTACTAGGAGCTGGGCTGCACAGCAGCAGGAAGTGAGCATTAGGGTCTCAGCTCCGTCTCCTGTCAGATCAGGGTTGGCATTAGATTCTCATAGGAACACAAACCTTGTTGTGAACTGAGCACGTGAGGGATCTAGAGTGGGTGCTCCTTATGAGAATCTAATGAAAGCCTGATGATCTGTGGTGCAACAGTTTCATCCCAAAACCATCCTCCCCCACCAGCCATTCACGGAAAAACTGTCTTCCACGAAAATGGTCCCTGGTGCCATAAAGGTTGGGGACCACTGTTATAAGGGATAAAATACAGTATTTAACTGCTACATGCCCTGACAATGTAGACACAAAATTCAAGAGGAAGACAAAACATGTATGTGAAATACAGAGTAAGTGGGCCGGGTACAGTGGCTCACACCTATAATCCCAGCACTTTGGGAGGCCGAGGCGGGTGGATCACTTGAGGCCAGGAGTTCCAGACCAGTCTGGCCAACATGGTGAAGCCTCATCTCTACTAAAAATACAAAAAAAATAGCCGGGTGTGGTGGTGTGCACCTGTAATCCCAGCTATTCAGGAGGCTGAGGCAGAGAATCACTTGAACCTGGGAGGGGGAGGCTGCAGTGAACCGAGATCACGTCACTGCACTCCAGACTGGGTGATAGAACAAGACTCCATCTCAAGAAAAATAAAAACAAAAAAAAACAAAGTGTACTGATTGTCTTATTAACTATTAACTGGTGAGAAAAGGAAATTGCATCACATCAGATGCTGAAGGAGAGTAGAGCAGAAAAGAGGTTAAAGCAGTGCTGAGAGAGAAATTTAAAGCACAATGCAAACATTAGGAAAGAGAGAAAGTCAAACCAATAATCAAAACTCCCAGCTTCGACAGCCTACAACATAAAAAGCAAAACAAATCGAAAACAAGCAGGAGGAATTAATAAACAGAAATCAATGAAACTGAAAACAAAAAAGTAGAGAAAATTAATGAAACAAAAACCTAGTTCTTCAAAAAAAAAAAAAAATCAGTAAAATTAACACAAGACTGGCCAAAAAAAAAAAAGAAAGTGCAGAAATTATAATATTAGAAATGAAAAAGGTACTATCACTACAGACTTTGCAGACATCAAAAGAACAAGGGAAAACTACAAACAATTCTATACACATAAATTTGACAATTTAGATGAAATGGACCAACGCCTCAAAAAGCAAGAACTATCACACCTAACTCAATATGAAATACCTAATTTGAGTAAGTCTGTAACTATTAAGATGATTATATTTATAAGTTTAAAACTTCCCTTCAGGGCTTGGTTTAACTAGAGAATTATTCCACATGCCTAAAGAAGAACTAACACCAATTTTACATAATCTCTCCAAAAAACAGATGGGATACACTCTCAATTCACTTTATGAAGCTAATTACAAAATTACCTGATAACAAAACCAGACAAGACAGCATTAAAAAAAAAAAGAAGAAGAAGAAAAGAAACTGCAGGCCCATATTCTCAATGACTGCAGACACAAAAATTCTTATCAAAATGTTACCAACTAGAATTCACTATATTACCAGACTTCATTCTAGGGATACAAGGCTGGTTCTGTATTTGAAAATCAATCAATATAAACCATACTAATAGGCTAATGAAGACAAATCAATGATTATATTATTCAATGCAGATAAAAATTTGACAAAATTCAACATCCATTTACAGTAAAAATACTCAGAAAAATAAAAGCCTAGAGTTAACATTCTAGTGGTGAAAGTCTGAATACTATGTTTCCCTAGATTGAGAACAAGAAAATGGTGTCCATTCTCACTAGTATTATTCAACATAGGAAGTTCTAGCCAGTAAAATAAGGCAAGAAAATAAAGTAAAAGGCATATAGACGCAAAAGAAAGAAAACAATCCCGGCTGGGTGCAGTGGCTCACTCCTGTAATCCCAGCACTATGGTAGGCCAAGGTGGGCGGATCACAAGGTCAAGAGATTGAGACCATCCTGGCTTACATGGTGAAACCCCGTCTCTACTAAAAACACAAAAATTAGCTGGGTGTGGCGCACGCCTGTAGTCCCAGCTACTCGGGAGGCTGAGGCAGGGGAATCGCTTGAACCTGGGAGGCGGAGGTTGCAGTGAGCCAAGATCGCGCCACCGCACTCCAGCCTGGCGACAGAGGGAGACTTCATCTCAAAAATAAAAAAAAAAAAACAATCCCGTATTTGCAGAAAACATGATTTAAAAATTCCAAGGAATATACCAAACTTTCCAGATCTATTAAGTGAGTTCAACAAGGTCACAGAATACAACATAAAAATCAACTGTATTTCTATATACTAGCAATGAACATGTAGACACTGAAATTAAAAATACAAACGACAGCTGGGTGTGGTGGCTCACACCTGTAATCCCAGCACTTTGGGAGGCTGGGGCAGGTGGAATGCTTGAGCCCAGAAGTTTGAAATTACCCTGGGCAAAATGGCGAAACCTCATCTCTATAAAAAAAAAAACAAAAAAAAAATTTAGCTGGGCATGGTGGTATATGCCTGTAGTTCCAGCTATTGGGGAGGGTGAAGTAGGAGGATCTCTTGAGCTCAGGCAGTAAATGGAGACTGTGCCACTGCACTCCAGCCAGGGAGACAGAGATAGACCCTGCCTCAAAACAAACAAACAATGGTGGACAATGGCTCAAGTAATCCCAACGCTTTGGGAGGCCAAGGAGGGAGGATTGCTTCAGCCCAGGAGGTCAAGACCATACCTAGTGAGACTCAGCTTCTACAGAAAATTTAAAAATTAGCCAGGTATGGTGTGGCAAGTGTTTACTGTCCTAGTTGCCTGGGAGGCAGAGGCAGGAGGACTGCTTGTGCCCAGGAGTTCAAGGCTGCAGTGAACTATGATTGCACCACTGCACTCCAGCCTCAGTGACAGAGCAAGACCCTGTTTCTAGTTTAAAAAAGAGAAAAAATGGAGGGGCATATGGTGTTCATAGATTGGCAGACTCAACTTGGTAAAGATGTTGATTCTCCTCATATTGATATGCAGGTTTAATGCAATTCCTATCAAAATCCCAGCAATATATTTTGCAGAGACAGAAAGGATTATTCTAAAATTTATATGGAAAGGCAAAGTAAGTAGAATAGTTAAAACAATTCTGAAAATGAAGAACAAAGTGGAAAGAATAATCTAGCCAATTTTAAGATATATTACATAGCTACAGTAATAAACATTGTGTGATATCAGTGGAAGAATACACACACTGAAAAGAACAGAGACCCCAAAATAAACCTACACAAATATATCCGACTGATTTTCCACAAAGGTGCAAAAGCAGTTAAACGGAGGACGTCAATGAACTTTTCAGCATACAGTGCTGGACCAGATAGATATTGAGAGACAAAAATATTAACCCTGACTTAAGCCTCACACCTTAAAAAAATTTTTAATTCAAAGTAAGTGTGAAACTATAAACTTTTAGGAAAAACCATACGAGATAATTCCTTGGGATCTGGGGCTAGGCAAAGAGTTCTTAAACTTGACCATAAAAGCATGATCCGTAACAGAAATAGTAAACTAGACCTCATCAAAATAAAAAACTATTTTGCTCTGTGAACACCCATGTAAAGAAGATAAAAAGAGAAGCTAGAGACTTAAAAAAAAAAAAAAAAAATCGCAAACCACATATCCAAGAAAGCACTAATATCTAGAATTAAAGAACAAAAACAAAAACAACTCTCAAAGCTCAACAGTTAACCAACCAACCAATGGAATTAGAAAATGGACAAAAGAAATGAAAAAATATTTCATGGAAGAGGATATACACATGGCAAACAAGCACATGAAAAGATGTTCAATACTATTAGCCATTAGGGAAATGCAAATTAAAACCACCATGAGATCTTACTACACATCTAAAATTCAAAATTGTGATAATACCAAATGCTGGTGAGTGTGGAGAGTTTTCATACATTGCTTGTGGGAATGTAAAATGATAGCATCTTTGGCCATTTCTTAAAGTACACAAGTAGCCGGCACGGTGGCTCACGCCTGTAATCCCAGCACTTTGGGAGGCCAAGGCGGGCAAATCACGAGGTCAGGTGATCGAGACGATCCTGGCTAAAACGGTGAAATCCCATCTCTACTAAAAATACAAAAAATTAGCTGGGTGTGGTGGCGGGCGCCTGTACTCCCAGCTCAGGCACTGAGGAGGCTGAGGCAGGAGAATGGCGTGAACCCTGGAGGCGGAGTTTGCAGTGAGCTGAGATCGCACCACTGCACTCCAGCCTGGGTGACAGAGCGTGAGTCCGTCTCAAAAAAAAAAAAAAAAAAAAGTACACATGTAACAACCACAGGACCCAGCAACCACATGCTAGACATTTATACAAGATAAATGAAAACTTACCTACATACACACACACACACACACACACACACCTGTACACAAATGTTTAAAACAGCTTTATTCTTAATAGCTACAACCTGGAAACAACCCAGGTATCTTTCACAGCTTAAACTGTGGTATGTTCATACCATGGAACACTATATAGCAATTAAAAGGAACAAACTGCTGATACAAGTAACGACTTCAATGAACATAAATATTGTACAAGCATCTTGCAAGATGTTACCACTGGGGAAACTGGAGAAAGGATAAACAGGATCTCTCTGTGTTGTATTTTACAACCACATGTGAATCAACAATTACCTCAAAATAAAGGTCAGTTTTTAATAAAAATGTTAAAGGATATACATCAGATGCTGAGGGAGAAGGAGAAGAGAAAGTCACAACTAATTTCAATAATGTACATAATGGGGAGTCAATAGAAAATAACTAAGAAAGAGAGGACTAAAGAAAACAAAAACAAAACCACAAACATTCCTAAAGGCCAAAAGTATAATAAAACAGAAAAAATAAAACAGATCACATACAATGACTCTTTTATACATAAATATATAGGTGATGACAAGGAAACTAGGACTTGACTTTAAAACCATGAAAATAAACTGCATATGTATATGACAAAATCAAATTTAACAAGAAAAGCAATCCCTAAAAATAAAGAAATGAACATAAATGTGTATCCATTTGGTAGCATAATCACACTATCCCATGTAACTTTTCAACACAGCAATTTAACCCTGCATCCCCAGTCAATCCTAAAGAGAACTACCAGGAGAGCTCCAAACTGTTCTGAGTAACCCTATTACTGGGTGCAGCGCTGCTGGTATTGTTATTCTGAGACTGTTATGTGTCTATGTGGAATAAAGTAAATGAGCAAAAATGTCATATTCTATTATTCCTGGTGTCAGAAAAAAACAGGAAGTTTGGCCTAGGAGAAAGACAGATACATGATAGAGATAGTTTAGTAAAACCCATAGTCCTGAATTTGAACTGGAATATCAATATATGCATTATATGTGTGTGTTTATGCATGCACGTATGTATATAAATACACATATACATATGTATACATATAAATATACACACATACACATATATTTATATACATACGTACACACACAAAATTTTGTTTTAATCCTTCATCTATCCACTCCAAGATGTCTACTTGGAGATGTGTATCTCCAACGCCTAGAAACAATGACCAAATCAGTGAGTGCATAGACAATACTCTCAAAAATACCAATAGCAAACAGAGAGAATTGGTTCATTCTGACCAGTGGGCAGAAAAGGTATAAGATAAGCCTGCAATATCTTAACATACCAAATATCAAAGATATTTACAAGACTAGAGTCTTGTAAAAACGACTCCGGAGCTAACATGAAGAGGCTCCAAATGTTCAAAGACAGTATAATTATAATCAATTATCAATAAGACAATGAATTCAAATACACATAGATTTCAATCTGTAAATCCAGGAAATAAAAATAAAAACCCAAACAACTAAATGGTCATCACTGAGGGATGATAATGAACTACCTCATTATTTTGAAAACTGATAAGGGGAGAGAATCAAGCATTCATTTCACTGTTTCTAAACAAATTTTATCATGGGGTAATTTAACCAATTAATAGATGAGGGGAAGGTTTCTCTTAATAGATGTAGTCTAGCTCAGCTGCTACCAAACTTTTTGGTGCCAGGGACTGGTTTCACAGAAGACAATTTTTCCATTAATAGATGTAGTCTAGCTCAGCTGCTACCAAACTTTTTGGTGCCAGGGACTGGTTTCACAGAAGACAATTTTTCCATGGACTAGGAAGTAGAACAGGTGGTTTCAGGATGATTCAAGTACATGACATTTATTGTGCACTTTATCCATTATTATTATACCCTAATATGAAATAATTATACAACTCACCATAATGTAGAATCAGTGGGAGGCCTGAGCTTGTTTTCCTGCAACTAGAGGTCCCATCTGGGGATGATGGGAGATGGTGACAGATCATCAGGCATTAGATTCTCACAAGACGCATGCAACCTAGATCATTCGCATGCATAGTTCACAGCAGGGTTTGTGCTCCTTTGAGAATCGAATGCAGCTGCTGATCTGACAGGAAGTGGAGCTCGGGTGGTAATACAAGCAATGAGGAGCAGCTGTAAATACAGATGAAGCTTCACTTGCTTGCCTGCTGCCTACCTCCTACTGTGCAGCCCAGTTCCTAACAGGCCACCAACTGGTAGTGGTCCAGGGCTGGGGACCCCTGGTCTAGCTTAAAGAAGGAATGACAGATTAGCACCATTTTACAAATCCTAGTAAATAACAGACTTAGACAATGTTCCTCAGTGGTTGTTAACATAACAGAAAGAGACAGTCAGACACTATGTGCCTTTCTGATGGAAGAGAAAACCATCACATATGATGCAGTCTTGTTCCCCAATTCCCCCAAATAATCTGAATCTGATAAAGCCTCTAGATTCCACTTTGAATTTATAGGAAATACACAGGGCCAATATACATGTCAAGAGACACGATAAAATGTAAAATCCAGCCGGGCACAGTGGCTCATGCCTGTAATCCCAGCAATTCAAGCAGAGTGCTTGAGCTCAAGAGTTCAAGACCAGCCTGGGCAACATGATGAAATGCCATCTCTACTAAAAATACAAAAAACAACTCAGCCAGGAATGGTGGTACATGCCTGTGATTCCAGCTACCCAGGAGGCTGAGGTGGGAGGATTGCTTGAGCTCAGGAGGCAGAAGTTGCAGTGAGCCAAGATCACAGCACTGCACTCCAGTCTGGGTGACAGAATGAGATCCCATCCCAAAAAAAAAAAAAAAAGTAAAATTCAGATTATGAGAACCTCTACGCCTAGCTTCTCCAACAATAAAGTGCATAGAAAAAGACAAAGATGGTGAGGTTAAGAGACCATAAATTAAAAAGGAGACTTTGAACTCGTATCAATCAATCATCACAATGTGTGGACCTTGTGATGGTCGATTCCAGGTGTCAACCTGACTGGATTAAGGGATACCCAGAAAGCTAGTAAAAGCACTGATTATCCTCAGTGGTTCAGAAGGCACTGAGCTCGTCCCTCTTCTGCTGAAAGGAAAACCCAGGCGGTCAGGCATTTGATGAGAATGACTGGGCTGTCCCAGTGCCTGCCTGTGAGGGTATTTCCTGAAGAGACTGGCATTTGACTTAGTAGACTGATAGGGGAAGTTTCACTCTCAATGTGGGTAGGCAGCATTCAATAAGCTGGGGGCCCAGACGGAACAAAAAGAGGAGCAAAAAGTAATTTTTGCTTTCAGAGCTCCAGGTTCTATGGCCTTCGGATTCCGGGACTTGAACCAGCACTGCCGCCCTTTCTCCCCATGATCACATGAGCAAGTGACATAATGGTATCATGTCTTTAAAAAGAATTCCTATATTTTAAATAACACACATATTCTTAATAACAAAAAAAGTAGGACAGAAACAGTATATGTTACTTCTGAAAGACCTCATACTTTGGGAGGTTACCTGCTCTACTACAACTGGATCCTGGCTATTAACAGAAAAAAATATTTTTTAATGCATTGCTGATGTCATATAAGTAGTAAAGAGAAGGAGAGATCAGTCAAGTTGAACTAAGGGAGAAGTCATAAAAGGTAATTAAGTGAAATGAAAACTATGAGGGTAGCTGCCTAATTTATACTGGGAACAGAAATAAAGTCCTGACCCTTGATGGCAGGCTGGAGAGTTAAACCTAAATTAACACTTAGGTTATACAATATAAAATAACTACAGCAAGTATTTCAGGAACAGAAAAATTGAACTAAAATATATCAGCAAGCCAGAAGATATGATCAGAAATGACCGGATCTGAAAAATAAAAAAAGAATAAAACAGAACTTTGAGATATGAAAAAATAATTATTAAGTGAGACATATAACCAACAATAAGAACTCAACAGATGGTTTTTACAGCAAATTTAAAGTAGTTTAAGAGATTCTATAAACTTTAAGACAGGTCAGAAGAAACTGCCAATTATGAAATAAAAAAGGGCCAAAGACGATAAATACAGAAGAGAGGGTAAGAAACATAGAGGATACAAAAAATACGAAACAGTGTTTGTTTGGGTTCCTCCAGACAGAGGCAACTGTTGAAGAGATAATAGCTAAGAATTTTCCAGAACTGATAAAAAACAATACCACAGATTCAAGACACCCAGCAAACTGCAAATGGGAAAATAAAAAGATTTCTTTACCCAGGGGGAAAATATCCTAGAAGGAGCCAGCGAAAAACAGATTATCTTCAAAAAGCAACAGACTAAAAACTGGCCAGGGACGGTGCCTCACACCCGTAATCCCAGCACTTTGGGAGGTCTAGGTAGGCAGATCACCTGAGGTCAGCAGTTCAAGACCAGCCTGGCCAACTTGGCAAAATCCTGTTTCTACTAAAAATAAAAAAATTAGCCAGGCAAGGTGGTGGGCACCAGCAATCCCAGCACTTTGGGAGGCTGAGGTGGGAGGAGTGCTTAAGCCCAGAAGTTCAAGAACAGGCTGGGCAACATAATGAGACATCTCTACAAAAAGAAAAAAAATTAGCTGGGTGTGGTGCTGAGCACCTGGAGTCTCAGCTACTCTGGAGGCTGAGATGGAAGGATCACTTGAGCCCAAGAGGTTGAGGCTGTGGTGAGCCGTGATGGTCCCACTGCATTCCAGCCTGGGCAACAGAGAGAGACTCTGTCTCAAAAAAAAAAAAAAAAAAAAAGAGTCACTTTGTCAGTTTTTAGTCTGTTGGTCTTTTTTTTTTTTTTTTGAGACAGAATCTCGCTCTTCCTGTTTTTGTTTCCTTCTTACACAGTCCTCATACTTCATCAACTCTAACTCTTGTACTTCTATCCTGCTGCCCTGGTGAAAAGTTAACCCTGGGTTGTTTCAATTCTCACTCCAAAAGCTGAGTTGCTAAGTGTTGCAAGAGAAAAATCAAATTACTCAACCTCCATTATAGGTATAACAAATTCTAGGTCTCTAACCTCAATTAAGCTCTCAATGCTTACTGT
Organism: Piliocolobus tephrosceles; assembly: GCF_002776525.5. Taxonomy (NCBI): domain Eukaryota; kingdom Metazoa; phylum Chordata; class Mammalia; order Primates; family Cercopithecidae; genus Piliocolobus; species Piliocolobus tephrosceles. Next base: position 67,322,212 of record NC_045455.1, on the reverse strand, counting down.
TTAGAAATCTTTCCAGGCTTTCCTAGTTAGATTTTGCACAAAAAGCTACTGCTCAAGCCCCCTTCCAAATCCTCCTTCCTCTCAGTAGAAGACCAGGCCTCATATTTACCAAGAAAACATAAACTATCAGATAGTAGCACTCCCTCAACTTCCTAATGTGCACATCTAAATCTCCTCCCCAATCCCAACATCCCTGTCTCCTTTCATCCTGTCACAATGACAGTGCAAGAGGTGGCTGGTTGTGCAGTGAATCTAATATCCTCTCATCAACTGTCCCCTTGCTTCACCAATTATCCGTCTCCTCTCCCCCATCTTTCAAGTATTCTATTTCCCATATCATGAGCATGCCCATGTCTTTCATTAAAAAAAAAAAAAAAAAGCCCTTTCTCAACCTACATTTTTACATTTTCTTCTAACTAGTTACTGTTCTCTTTCGCCATAATTTTTGAAATCGTCTAGACTGCCTTCATTTCTACTTATTTAGTCCACTCCATCCAAAATTCCATTGGCACTGCTCTTGCCAACATTATCAGCAACCTTCTATTCATGGAACACAATCCTTAATTACACGGTATCTGTGCAGGAGAACACTTCATTCATTCTCATCTCCTTGACTTCCATAATACCACATTCCTGGTTTTCCTCCTCTTTCATCTTCCTCCTTCATCTATCCATGTTGCTCTTCCCAAGGTTCTGCCTATTCATCTCGTTACTCTACAAACCCTTTCTAGGTTATCATATATATCTCCATGGCTTCAATTACCAATTACATATTAATAACTCTGGATAATCCAGATTTGTTTCCTGATGAATTCTGAATTGCGCAGTAATATGTAACTTTTCCATGTTATAAACAGAATATATATAAGGAAAAATCTAGTTAATCTTTAAATATAGAAAAATATTTGTATCTGGCATCTAAAACAGTACTATTCATTATTTTGCTCACCTGTATATATTCTAGGTTATGATTAATCAATACATCAAAGTGGAACCATTACCTTTTTTGTCATAACAGTTTTGAGATATAATTCACTTACCAAACAATTCACCTAAACTAAACAATTCGATAGTTTTTAGTATATTTCACTGAGTTATACAACTATTAACACAATCAATTTTATCATATTTTCTTTTTTGAGATGAGGTCTCACTACATTGCCCAAGCTGGTCTCAAACTCCTGGGCTCAAGTGATCCTCCCATCTATGCCTCCCAAAGTGAGCCACTGCGCCTGGCCTATATTTTCATCACTACATAAAGAAATCTTTCTTTCTTTCTTTCTTTCTTTTTTTGAGGCAGAGTTTCGCTCTGTCACCCAGGCTGGAGTGCAGTGGCGCAATCTCTGCTCATTACAAGCTCCGCCTCCCGGGTTCACGCCATTCTCCTGCCTCAGCCTCCCGAGCAGCTGGGACTACAGTGCCTGCCACCACACCCGGCTACTTTTTTGTATTTTTAGTAGAGAGGGGGTTTCATCCGTGTTAGCCAGGATGAATCTTGATCTCCTGACCTAGTGATCCGCCCGCCTCGGCCTCCCAAAGTGCTGGGATTACAGGCGTGAGCCACTGCGCCCGGCCATAAAGAAATCTTTTATCCTTTAGTGGTCACTTCCCATTCCACCCAGCTCCCCACCTCAGTCTTACAAAACCATTAATCTACTTTTTGTCTCTATAGATTTGAAAATGCTGACATAAAATGTCAGATGTCAGATGTGAATCACCCCTCCAACTATAGCTCCCTTTAGACAGCATCTTTTAAGTAAATTGCTATATTTCTAAGTAAACAGATTTTGGTGTGTTCTGCAAGTCCCACAGCCTTGGGAATTTAAGCAGCTTAAAATTTCAAGCCCGGATCTCTCTCCTGAACTAAAGTATCTCCTGGATCACTCCCCAGAAAACCCCACATATTCCTTAAGACATTCAAAACTGAGTTTATCATTTTCCTCACTGGTCTTACTTAATTTACTGTTTTTACCTTATCTCTAGATAACAGCACTCTCTAAAAGTGGGATATTCAACTACCTCAAAAAGTAGTTCCAATAATTAAATAAAATAGACATTAATAAAAGCAGCTCGTGTTACCAAGCAGGCAGTCATCAATGTTTGTTTCCCTTTTCTGTTTACAGGTTGTAATCTCCATTTCCAATATTAAATGCCATTCCTTCTCCTGTCCATTGAGGTTTTAACATTAATGATTTATTTTTCACTTCTAGCAAAATAGTTTATTTTTGTAGTACTTTTTACTTCTTAATGTTTTTAGGTCCTTCTTAAAATGATTCAATCATCTTAAAAATATTTATTTTATAGTCTTTCTCTGATGACCTCTACTGCTGAATTTCTTAGGAGACATAAGACTGATGTTTTTGGTGTTTGTATTATCTGTGATATATTTCTTCCTGTGTTTTATAATTTTGGATTATGAACCTGTTCTCTTCCTGTGCTAGTGAGACCATCAAAAATTTGAAACATTTAGCCTCTCTATACTAACTAAAAATCAAATAACTTAGAACCTAAATACCAGAAATTATATTAAATTTGCTATTTGAATGGCATCCTCTCTGGAAGATAAGATTATTTTGATCTAAAAAGTCTTGTCTAGTATGGGAAATTAAGAATAAATAGGAAACTTCAAACTTCCTTCTCTATCCAGTCCCACTGGTCTGCTAGTTACAGTTTAAAAAGATATGGCAGGAGGTGGAGAAGTTTATTAATAAACCTAACATCAAAAATTAAAGCTTGTTTTACCCTTCCAAAAAAGCCTATTCTTACTCCATTGCAGACAGAAAATTCCATTACATTAATATTACAAGATTATCAACTAGAATTTTTTTAAAAAATTAAGAAGGCAGTGAGATTTTTCACTTTACAAAGAACTGAAATGGGATTCCTTTTTTTTCCTCTTTACAGTGGTAATCAAGTTAGGATTTTTTTTTTTTTCTTTTTTTTTTTTAAGTTCTGACTGGAAAAAGGTCTGAAAGTATAGGTTTAGGACTAAACACAAGACATTATGTTCCAAGAGTTTAAAATTTTAGAGCAATACCATCAAATAATTTAATGCAAGAATAACATCAATTAGGCCGGGCACAGTGGCTCACACCTGTAATCCCAGCACTTTGGGAGGCCAAGGTGGGCGGATCACTTGAGGTCAGGAGTTCAAGACCAGCCTGGCCAACATGGTGAAACCCCGTCTCTAATAAAAACACAAAAATTAGCCGGGCGTGGTGGCGGGCGCCTGCAGTTCCAGCTACTCAGGAGGCTGAGGTAGGAGACTCGCTTGAATCCAGGAGGTGGAGGTTGCAGTGAGCCGAGATCACGCCACTGCACTCCAGCCTGGGGACAGAGCAAGGCTCTGTCTCAAACAAAAAAAGAGTAATATCAATTAAATTAGAATAAAAAGAACTATTACAAATTATATTTTCATCATCTTGATTGTGGTGATGGTTTCATCAGTGTATATATGTGTGTGAAAGAGTATCAAACTGTGTACAGTTTAAAGCTTCTTTAAAAAATTATGTGATTCAAATTTCAAAAGAAATCTATTCCTATGTACCTTCTTAGGTATTAAAGCCACAAGAGTTATACAATGGAAAGACCATATGAGTGGCTCTGTCATTAACTAGCTATGTGATCCTGGACATATTACTTAACCCATCTGAACCCCAGAGTCCCCACTTAAGAAACAAGGATATCACAATCTTTCTCTCTGGGACAGTATGGCAAAAGTGCCTTCCATAACAAGTCCTTACAGAACATCTACAAAATACGACTTGTTTACTGCACAAAGTATACCTATACGAACCATTCATTAAAACCTGTGCTTTATTACTAAGTTACAATGTGAGTACCAACAACAAATAAATCTACCTTACATAGTCCAAAATGTACATACCACTATTATATTTTTTCATCTTTCTACTTTCAAACTGTGTCTTTGTATTTAAAATGCTGCTACACAATATCAGCACTTCGGGAGGCCAAAGCAGGCACATCACTAGGTCAGGAATTTAAGATTAGCCTGCCCAACATAGTGAAACCCCTAAAATACAAATACAAAAAATTAGCTACTAAAAATACAATACAAAATTTTTTTTACTAAAATACAAAAAATTAGCCGGGCATGGTGGCAGATGCCTGTAATCCCAGCTACTCAGGAGGCTAAGGCAGGAGAATCACTTGAACCTGGGAGGCTGAGGTTGCAGTGAGCCAAGATCATGCCATTGCACTCCAGCCTGGGTGACACCGAGAGACTCTGTCTCAAAAAAAAAAATGCTGCTACAGAGAAGTCAAGGTGCACTGTAATCAAAATGCACTACATAGTGCAAAATGTATTTAAAATGGACAGTATGCAGTTGGGTCTTGCTTCTTAATCCAGTCTGACAATCTCTGCCTTTTAATTGGGGTGCTTTAGTCAATTTAAATGTAACGTAATGATTGATATTGTTGGAATCGGGCATTTCATTATGGTATTTTTGTTTTTTATCAACTCATTTGTTTTTTATTTCTCTGTTTCTGCTGGCCTGTCTTCATTTGGGTTAACAATTTTTTTTTTTTTCTAGCATTCCATTAGATATTCCTCTCCTGGCACTTAGGTTCACCTTTTAATTTTGAGATCACTCACTAGGGATCACAACTGTGACTTTAACTTAAAACAATCTATTAGGAGTTAATGTTCTACCTACTAAATGTCAAGAACCCAGCTTGTGTGACACACACCCATGTACCACATATGCCACCACTGCATGCATAGTATTTAAAAACTGCCAAGAATTTGGACAGATCTTACATGAGAATTTTTGGACTCACTTTTTTTTCTAGCTGCCTCTCTTCCAGGATTTACCGACTAAGTTTCTTGCTGTTCTGTTAGCCCAGAACTCTGTACTCTTACATTTCACGCAAATAAGGCTGTGGTATTCTTCACCAAGTAGCAGGAGGATTACAGAGCACCCTCAGACAAAAACCTACCAACTCATAAATTTCACAAGATAGTTATGTTTTAAGAATAGGCTCTCCTCCAGTTTCTGTCTGCTTTTGATCACTCTCCAGTACCTTTAAAGAAAAATTAATATATTTTGTCCAGATATTATCATTGTTATCTATGGGAAGGTAACTCTACAGTATTACACCATTACTAGAAGCCAGAATGCCACGCTACTTTTACTACATAAACTCCATTCTGAAAATGCCTTCCTTAGGTAATTTATGCTACTATTAGGTATATTTTTCCTTTTTTCTTTTAGTAGCAGCTTTATTCAGATACAATGCCCACGCCATAAAATTTATCCGAAAAGGACAAGTTCCGTGGTTTCTAGTACAAAGTTGAGTAACCATCACCACTACCTTAGAACATTCTCATCACCACAAAAAGAAATCACATACCCTTTAGTATTCATTCCCCATGCTCCTTCCCATAACCAGTGGAAATCACTAATCTACTTTCTGTATCTATGGATTTGATTGCCCAGACATTTCATATAAATGGAATCATATAATATGTGAACTTTCATGTCTGGCTTCTTCACTTAGCATGTTTTTGAGATTCATCCATGCTGTAGCTAGTATAAATACTGTATTCCTTTTTATTGCTGAATAATATTCCACTGTATGGACATACCCCATTTTATCTACCTATTCTTCCATTCAAGGACATTTGGGTTGTTTCCACTTTGGGGATACTATGGATAATGCTATAACAAGCATTTGTGTACATGTTTTTCATCTCTTGGACACATATCTAAAAATAAAATTGCTAGGTGATATGAGAACTCTACGATTAATATTTCGAACTGCTAAACTATTTTCTAAAGTTGCTGCACATCCTACCAGAAGTGTATGAGAGTTCCAATTTCTACTTATCCTTCCCAATGCTATTATTTGTTTGATTTTAGCCATTTTAGTGTATGTGAAATGGTATCTCTTGCTTTTGATTTGCACTTCCCTAATGACTAACATTAAGCATCTTTTCATGTGTTTGTTGGTCATTTGTATGCCTTCTTCAAGGAACTGTTCAAGTCTTCGCCCATTTTTAAACTAAATTGTCTTTGTATTGTTCAGTTGTAGTTCTTTACAAATTCTGGAGGTTAAGTAGTATCTTTATCAGATTATGATTTGCAATTTTTTTCCTCCCATTTGCGGGCTGCTTTTCTCCTTTCTTGTTTTTGGAGATAGGGTCTTGCTCTGATGCCCAGGTTGGAGTGCAGGAGTGTGATTACCACTCACTGCTGCCCCAACTTCCTGGGCGCCAGTGATCCTCCCACCTCAGCCTCCCAAGTAGCTTGGACTACAGATGTGCTCCACTACACCAGGAAAATTTTTAAATGTTTTATAAACACGAGGTCTCACTACACTGCTTAGACTGGTCTCAAACTCCTGGGCTCAGGTGATTCTCCCACCTTGGCCTCCCAAAGTGCTAGGATTACAGGTGTGAGCAAGCCACCATGCCTGGCCACTTTTCTACTTCCTTGATGACGTATTTTGAAGTACAAAATATTTTAATTTTGATAAAGTCCAATTTACCTATATTTCCTCTTGTCACTTGTGCTTTTACGATGGTACTATGAAACCAGTGCCAAGGTTACAAAGATCTATACAGATGTTTTCTTCTGAGAAGTTTACACATTTTAGTTTTTACATGTATATCTTTAATCAGCTTTGAGTTGGGTTTTCATACTGTGTGAGATAAGGGTCCAATATTCTCTTATAGGTGGATAGTCATTTGTTCCATTTGTTGAAAAAAGAAAACCAAAACTATTATTTCCTTGTTGTACTGTTTTGCCACCCTTGTTGAAAATCAATTGACCTACCCACCTACCAAAAAAAAAAAAAAAAAAGAAAGAAGAAAGAAAAAAAAAACCCCAAAATATAACTGGTAAATATGAAAGTTTATTTCTGGACTCTCAATTCTATTCCATTGGTCCATATGTCTATCCTTATGCCAGTACCACACGGTCTTAATTACTATAGGTTTGCTTGTTCTGTAAATTCTGAAATTGCTAAATAAGAGTCCTTCGACTTAGTTCTTATTTTTCAAGTTTTGCTTTGGTTATTCAGGGTCCTTTGCAATTCCATACAAATTTCAGAATCAACTTATTTCAAGAAGAAGAAGGAGAAGGAGGAGGAGGAGGAGGAGGAGGAGGAGAAAGAAGAAAGAAGAAGAGGAGAAAAAGAAGAAAAAAGAAAAGAATCGAAAAAAAGAAAAAAGGCAAGTCAGCTTGGATTTTATGGGAAATTGCATTGCATCTCCTAGGTCATTTGGGGAATACTGCAGGTTAACAATAACTCTTCCAATCCATGAACATGAAATATATTCCCATTTCTTAGATCTTTCTTTCAATGAAGTTGTAGTTTTCAGCGTACAAGTCATAAACTTTCAGTAAGCAATGAATTCCTGATAAAGAAAAAAAGTCTTACACTTTTGCTGAATTTATTCCTATTTTATTCTTTGTAATGCTGTTGTAACAAAATTGTTATTTTGTTTTTTAAGACAGGGTCTCACTCTGTCACCCCTGCTGGAGTGCAGTGGCGCAATCGCCATTCACTGCAGCCTCAACATCTCCAGCTCAAGTGATCCTCCCTCCTCTGCTCCCAAGTAGCTGGGACTACAGGCATGTGCTACCACACCCAGCTTTTTACATTTTTTATTTTTGAGACAGGGTCTCACTCTGTTGCTTATCCAGTCTCACCCAGGCTGGAGGTTCTATTGCTCATCATAGTAACACAATTATAGTTCACTGCGGTCTTGACTTCCCAAGATCAAGCGATCCTCCCACCTTAGCCTCTAGAGTAGGTGGGACTACAGGTACACACCACCAGACTAGGCTAATTTTGGTATTTTTTTGTAGTGATGGGATCTAGCCATGTTGCCCAGGCTGGACTGGTCTTGAATTCCTGGGTTCAGGCAACCCACCTGTTTCAGACTCCCAAATTTTGGGGATTATAGGCATGAGCCACCACACCTGGCCTGTTTTGATTTTTAGATTGCCCATTGCTGGTATACGAAAATACAATTGATTTTACATACTGATCTTGTATCCTGCAACCTTGCTGAAATCATTTATTAGCTCTAATAGTTTTTAAGTGAGTTCTTTAGGATTTTCTATCCAGAAGATCACATTTGCAAATAGTGAGTTTTAATTCCTATTTTCCAACCTGGTTATCTTTTATTTTGTTTTCTTGCCTAATTAATTGTGTTGGCTAGAAAATCCAGTACAATACTGAATAGGAACAACAACAATGAATACCGTTGTCTTATTCCTGATCTCAGGGGGAAAGCTTTACATTTACACCATTAATATGATGTAAGCTGTGGATTTTTCAGATGCTCTTCAACTTCATCAACAGAATGTGAAGAATGCAAAATAAAACCATAGTAAGATACCTCTATACACTTAGTAAAATGATGAAAATTTAAAAGACTAGCAAAACAAAGTATTGGTGAGGATGTGGAACAAGTAGAATTCACGTACTGTTGGTGAATGTAAAATAGTACAACCACCTTGGAAAAGAATTTCAAAGTTTCTAAATACTGTTGGGCCAGGCACAGTGGCTCACACCTGTAATCCCAGCACTCTGGGAGGCCGAGGTGGGTAGATCACCTGAGGTCAGGAGTTCCAGACCAGCCTGGCCAACATGGTGAAACCCCATCTCTACTAAAAATACCAAAATCAGCAGGGCATGGTGGCACACGTCTGTAATCTCAGATACTCAGGAGGCTGACGCAGGAGAATTGTTTGAACCCAAGAGGCAGAGGCTGCAGTGAGCCGAGATTGTGCCATTCCACTTCAGCCTGGGTGACAAAAGCAAAACTCTGTCTCAAAATAAATAAATACAGTTAAATACACACTTATATGACCCAGCCATTCTATTCCTAGGTATTGATCCAACAGAGAAACACACAGACTTACATTGATCCAAAAGACAAATACATAGCTTTATAAACAAATATTCACAGCAGTCTTACTTATAGTTGCCAAAAACTAGAAACAACTCAAATGGCCAACAGTAGGTAAATGGACTACTGTTGTGATATATTCATGTAATGAATATGAGTCAGCAATTAAGAAGAATGAACTTTAGGTACACAAAATATTAATGTTAATATTAAATTTTTTAAAAGTCAGACACAAATGGAGTATGTATTGTGATCAGATTTAAACGAAATTCTGGAAAAGGCAAACTGATCAATGAAAGAAAGCAGATTAATATTTGGCTAAGGGTGAGGGACAGGAAGGGGTTACTGCAAAGAGCTATGGGGGAACTTTTGGGAAGACAGAAATACTTACATTTTGATTGCAATAGTGGTTACAAGGGGGTAATCACTTGTCAAAACTCATCATGCTAAATACTGATGTGTATTACTTCTGTAATTTTTTAATGTTAATTATTCTGAGAAGTACTTAAATTATTTAAAGCCCTTTCTAAATTAGTCTGCCTCAGAGATTATTTTTTCTATGATTTAATTACCAATGTCCTAATTTTTTATCCTATTAATACCATATTATGCACTTGGACCTGTGTTGCTTATCAACACTTGGGGCAGCTGATAAATATTCCCTGTAATTAAAAAAATTGTAAGCAGTCAAAAACTAATAAACCTTTAAGAGTGTTATAAATAAGTAAAATTTACAATAACATTTACATGACACCTATTTTAATGTTTTGTTCATTTTATGTTCCAATGATTATTAGGACTAAGTGGTGAGTTCATGTAAAAATGACTTTACAGTAGTTATAAAACCAAACTTACACTGCTGAAGTCTACTAGGCAGAGGAACTGAACAAGAAGAAGAGGAAGGTGCTATATATTTTCTGAAGGTCCCTGAAACTCCTCTAGGCACTACATAACTCCTATCTCACCAAAAGAAAAAAGAAAGGAAGAAGTAACCACATTCTGAAAGTCTATAGCACCAAGACTAACCCATTCATAGTCATCTTTTTGAGACAGGTCTCGCTCTGTCACCCAGTCTGGAGTGGAGTAGTGATCACGGTTCGCTGCAGCCTCAACCTCCCAGACTCAGGGGATCCTCCCACTTCAACCTCCCAAGTTGCTGGGACCACAGGTGTGCGCCACTAAACCCAGGCTAATTTTTTTTTTTTTTTTTTTTTTTTTAAGGGACAAGGTTTTGCCATATTGCCCAGGCTAGTCTCAAACTCCTGGGATCAAGTGATCCCCCTGCCTCAGCCTCCCAAAGTGCTAGGATTACAGGTGTGAGCCACCACACCAGGTCTTGGTCCTTTTCCTTGATACAAGTCAGCAGAGACTCCAATTTCTCCACTTCAATACAATTAATATATTATTTAAAAAGAGAGAAAGATTAATTAAAGTCACATGAGCCACAGCCCCAAGAATCTACAGTTATACCCCGAATTCAACACCTGGCAGCAGTCATAACTAGAGGTCTCCTATAACACCTAGGCCTGGATGTCCAGCTGCCTGGTTTCCTCTGGATCGTAAATTCGGAACTTTTAGGTTTCTCTTTTGCTCATTCTCCCTTCTCTGTCTTTTAGACAAGAGAGCTCTGGACCTCCTCTCAAGGCTATCTTTACCCTAAGCAGATCTGCCCAATATCCCTTCCTCCCTAATACCTGCACTGCTGTAAACAGTGTACAGTTTTCTCAGAAATAGGTCCAGTATTTACTATGCTTACCAAAAGAAAAGCATAGGGAGGGATATGTTGGTTAAATTATATTAAAGTTTAGCCATGCACAAACATATCATGTCCTCACATAATACTATCACGTTCACAAATACAAAAACTTAGAATGAAAGTTATAAGGCAGGTGGATTACCTGAGGTCAAGAGTTCAAGACTAGCTTGACCAACATGGTGAAACCCTGCCTCTACTAAAAACACAAAAATTTGCCAGGTATGGTTGCACATGCCTGTAATCCCAGCTCCTTGGGAGGCTGAGGCAAGAGAATCCCTTGAACTGGGAGGCGGAGGTTGCAGTGAGCGGAGATCATGCCATTGCACTCCAGCCTGGAAAATAGAGCGAGAGACTGTCTCAGAAAACAAAAAGAAAAAAGAAGAAGAAAAAAGAAAATATTCTAGCTATTTTTGACAAACGCTAAACAATACACTGAAGAATTTATTACCAGGAGAGAAATATTTAGTAAGTTAAAATAGTGCTTCCCAGCCACTTTCACATCACGACACACACAGAAAATATTTATACAGCATACTGAGATAAAAGGACAAGGCTACATAGGCTCCACCACCCAAGTCCCTGGGTGGCCACCCCTAGGGCAGCGCACCAGATGGGAAACACTGATTTAACAGGCTCTCATGCTAATGCCCTGGGTCGCTGAGACAAACTAGGGAGAAGTTCATCCATACGGCTGTAAACCATCACAAACAACCCAGCTTTAAAAAATATTTGCTTCTGCTTTTCTAACTTATGCATCTTCGTCAAACCATGAAACATTCAAGGCCCAGTTCATCTCCACCAAGAAGCCCTCACAAATCTCTAAGGCTGTAATTCACACCTATCCTTTCTCTGTGTTCCCAAACTTCCTTTACTCTTACTAAACTATCATGTTCTGTTTTATAGTTGCCTTCAGTTATTATTTACCTTATTAAATTAAATATGTCCCTTGAATACAAGGATCTTGTTTCATTCATTTTTATTTCCTTCTGGCTCCACAATATTGAAAAAAGAGTTTGTACAACCAATGTTTGTTCAATCTGACTTGGGGTGGGTCATATTCAGTGACAATGCTTTTTGTACTACAACAGCCCATGTACTTTCTCTCTCTGTATTCTGAAATTGGATTTATTTAGTTCCAAGCCTCTCAAATATTCCAAATTTTCCAAAGTTTCAAGAGTTCAACAGGATACACAAAAATGTTTGTTTGCACTAGCCCCACATCCACAAAATTTAGAAAACAAAACAAATATCCAGCCCCTATAGAACTTTTTTTTTTTTGTATTTTTAGTAGAGACAAGGGTTTCATCATGTTGACCAGGCTGGTCTCGAACTCCTGGCCTCAAGAGATCTGCCCACCTCAGCCTCCCAAAGTGCTGGGATTACACGCATGAGCTACCACACCCAGCTGTGCCCCTATAGAACTTTAACATCCAAGTATCAATTCTTTCTTCCAAGCAAAAACAAGGTTTCCAGAACTCTAACAGATAACTGAAAACCACACTGTTGTTACCAGCCATAGTCCCTGACAGTAACTTTAAATTGCCCAAGAGCAGTGAGGAAGCATTTTAAATTATTTTCACATTTATTGAAGGATTCCAGCCAATAGAATTTATTCTTATTATACAGGAGTAAACATGCATTTTATCATTAAATAGTATGATAATCCTAACTGGGAATTACCAGCTTATAAATTTTCTCTGTAAAATCTGTGAATCTATCTGAATGCTTAGATTTTATTTAGAATCACAATTTTTATTTTCATCTTCCCCTTCCCTTTAAAAAATAGTTAATTTTTAACTACTAGTAAGTAGAATAAGCAGAAATGTAACTATAAGTGAATATATAATATGAATTAGTACATAAATTAAGTTATACAAGGACCATTCCCAAAATATTTATTGAAAAATGCTTCTATCCATTTCTGATGTTTTTCTGACCCTTGTTTAAAATACCACATGCTAAAGTTAACTAAAATTATTTCTGCATAATCTAAAGACAAAAAAAAGCACCTCAATAAGCATTCCGAAGTATATATTTCAAAACCAAGATACATATAGTCATGGGAAGTAGTTTCAAATTTATAGTCAGTTCAAATTTATAAAAAGATACTAACTGTATATAGTCCATTGCTCTCTGCTAGCTGAGGACAACAAAAGCTAGTTTCTACTTTTTCTCTACCACCCATATATGCATCTCTACAATCTGTAGCCCAATATTTAGCCAACATGTTCATCCTTCTCAGTCTACCTAATTCCTTTTTTCTTGCTGATTCAAATGTTGAGGAATACACATACAATATCCAGTCCCTCTAATTATTTCAGTGCCTTCCTCCATACTCTGTTCAGCTTTCTACCTTTCAGTCCCTATTATTATCATTTTGAATAAAGAAAAATAACAACAGCATCTGTCTTAACACCCTCTGTAACCACCACAAAGATATGCTGAAGAGTTGGATCTGTACTCCTTTTGTGATTCTGAAACAGGAAATGCAAAGAAAGTATACAGGTTCCAGGACCTCCTAATACCAAAATCCAAGGATGCACAAGTCCCTTTATATAAAATGGCATAGTATTTGCATATAACCTATCATCTCTAATAATACCTAATATTATATAAATGCCACATAAACTGTTGTTATACTATTTTCTTTATGTGAGACAGGGTCTCGCTCTGTCACGTGGGCTGGAGTGCAGTGATGCAGTGCTCAGTGCAGCCTTGATCTCCTCAGGTCAAACAATCCTCATGCCTCAGCCTCCCAAGGAGCTTGGACTACAGGCACACGACAATGCACCCAGCTGATTTTTTTTTTTTTTTGTATTTTTTGTAGAGGTAGGGTCTCACTTTGCTGAGCAGGCTGGTCTACAACTCCTGGCTTCAAGCAGTCCTCCCACCTGGGCCTCTCAAAGTGCTGAGATTACAGGCATGAGCCACATGCCTGGCCTGTATTATTTTTTTAGTAAAATCACTTTCCAAAATACTGCAATACGAGGAAATCTTTATTTCCAAAAAGTCCACTCATAATAACTTATAAACATCTTTGGAAATTAAAAATTAACCACATCAACCTGCTTAGCCCACAGAACTCACATTAACCCACATCAACCTGCTTAGCCCACATAACCCACATTAACCCATATTGTGGGTTATGTTTTAAAAGGGGAAAAAATACTGAAACTACCGTATGTTTTACCTTTTAGGCATATATGTTAAAATTTTGGCAGATGAAACATAATACTGATAGATTATGCTTCAAAACAATACAGGGAAGAGTAGAAGTGGGTAGAAATTATTAAATCAAGTTTAGTCTAAAGCTGTCTCCTTACATATTTGAAGTTCAGTCTAAAGGTTTCTCTGTACATAGTGAACTATAAATGTATCTAAATGGAGGTGTAAACAGACTGTAACCTACTTTTGTGCCAGTCACCAAGTTTTGGCCAAAGGGGCCAACTGTTTACACCATGTTCAAATAAGGCAAATGCCGAGCTGTAACCAGTCTGACTGCTTCTGTACCTCTGTCTATACATCTTCCTCCACCTGGCCGTGCTGGAGTCTCTCTGAACATACTGTGGCTCAGGAGGCTGCCCTATTCACAAAGCATTCTTTGCTCAGTTAAACTCTTTAATTTGGCTAAGGACTTTCTTTTAACAAGATATAAATTAAACAAAATGACCATAAATTATAATTGTTTTAAAATGCCACATGGGAGTTCAATATATTATTCTCTCTACTTTTACATATGTTTGAAAGTTTTATAAAAGAGAGCTTTTGTTTTTTTGTTGTTGTTTTTTCTAAGACGGTACAATCTCAGCTCACTGTGGCCTCCACCTCCTGGACTCAAGAGATCCTCCCAACTCAGCCTCCCAAGCTGAGACTACAGTTGGAACCATCATGCTTGCCTACTTTTTAAATCTTCTGTAGAGATGAGGTCTCACTATATTGCCTAGACTGGTCTTTAACTCCTAGCCTCAAGCAATCCTCCCTCTTCTGTCTTCCAAAGTGCTGGGATTACAGGTGTGAGCCACTGTGCCCAGCCAGAACTTTTGTTTTTAAGTGTGTTATGCTAAAACCCATAATTAAAAACAAGTGATTTTTGGTTTTCTGAAATCAGAAAACCTGGTTACCAACTAGATGAGAGGACAGCATTCATTATTTTTCTATGCCTTAAATTTTCACATCTGTGAAAAAGGAGTTGGACTCAATAAATTCCAACGTTCCTGCTAGCTCCTTTTTTTTTTTTTTTTGAGACGGAGCCTCGCTGATCTTGCTTTATTGCCCAGGCTGGAATGCAGTGGCCCGATCTCGGCTCACTGCAAGCTCCGCCTCCCCGGTTCACGCCATTCTCCTGCCTCAACCTCCCAAGTAGCTGGGACTACAGGCACCTGCCACCACGCCCAGCTAATTTTTTGCATTTTTTGTAGAGACGGGGTTTCACCGTGTTAGCCAGGATGGTCTCGATCTCCTGACCTTGTGATCCACCCGCCTCAGCCTCCCAAAGTGCTGGGATTACAGGCGTGAGCCACCGCGCCCGGCCCCATTTTTTTTTTAACAATTCAATTGAATATGACTTCTACACTTTGATTTTGGTTTAACAATTCTAACTAAAATCCAGAATGCATTCATAGCTAAATCTGATATAATTAACTGAAAACTGTTCATTACTGTTACCAAAATAACAATCCAGTACAGTACTTACCTCAGCTGGGCCTTCATTCCTATATAAATCCTAGTTTGTTTTCCCTGAAACACCTTTCCTTCAAGTATTACCTCTTAAACCCGTCATTCTCTATAGATAACGTTGTCAAAGAAAATAGAGGCCACTAAGTATAATTTGTTCCAGTTTCCCTACCCCTAACGCAGCCCATCCTCATTTCTGTCTGTACTTCAAGTCCTTTCCACCTGAGGCTCCTTCAAGATCTCTCCACATCTCTTACATCTCTTACTTGCCTTCCCTAACAACTCCCTACTTACTCTATCTAGGCTCAGTCGTTTGTTCCTTTTCTAACCAAGTCCTCAGGTCTCTTTTGCTCTGGCTTCTTCAGTTTAGCCTACAGTCAACACCACCCTTCTTAACAAATAAAAAACAACGAACAGCCTTCTTTCAATCCTACTTCTTCCTCAGGCTAACCTGTGATTCCTCTTTCCCGTGACTACCAAATATTTAAACCAAAGTTCTAACTAGTCTAACTACCTCAACTCCAACTCACTCCTTAGCTCATCATGATCTAGCTTTCAGCCTCCACCACTCTGTTTTCCACTTCTCACTGGCTCCCAATGAGCAAATACAATGAAAGGCTTATTTTAAGATCTCATCATGCCTCTCCTCTCTGTAGCATTTGATACTGCAATTACTGCCCCTCCTTCAGGAAACTCTCATCCCTAAAGTTCTGATACACCATTTTGCTGCTAAGCTTCCTACAGACTCCCTCAGCACCATTTTCACCTTGTCTCCTAATATGATTTGGTTCCTCAGGGTTGTTTACTCCCCTGCTCCTCTTTCGTTCTTATCCCTATAATCCCTCACCTATATTATTATCTTACTCTAGTCACTGCTTTGAACTATTAATCTTCACCACTG
Organism: Piliocolobus tephrosceles; assembly: GCF_002776525.5. NCBI lineage: Eukaryota > Metazoa > Chordata > Mammalia > Primates > Cercopithecidae > Piliocolobus > Piliocolobus tephrosceles. The sequence goes on along the minus strand of NC_045455.1, from coordinate 67,305,997 downwards.
GCCACACTAGCCTAGAAGGGCCTGTGAGCCAAATCCAGACCCCCAACTGATTCCATAAATAAAGCTTTATTAGAATACAACCACACTCATTTGTTTGCCTACAGTCTATGGCTGCTGTTGTGCTCAAGGCACAGGGGAATAGTTGGAATACAAGCAGAATGGCCCTCAAAGCCTTAATATTTAGGCTTTTAAAAAATATTATGGCTCTTTACAAAAAACTTGCCAACCTCTATTCTGTAAGGTAAAATATGCCAAAAGATTAGTCCTAATAACTTTTCTGCTTTTCAATTTCAGTGCCAATGCTATAGTCAGGCCACCTATCTGAGACCTTGAGGGTTTGCTGTTACTCCCAAACTCTCTTCTCATCTTCATCAATCCATCCCCTATGGTATAACCAAAGCAATGCTTCTAAATGCACAATCTATTTCACTATTTAAAATGTTCCCCAGAGAAAAGGTTTTTCACAATCTAGCTCTTGTCTGTTCTACCCAAATTTCCAATTACTCCACCTGAATATTGAAGAAATATTTCTTTTCTATTTTTGTTTATTTATTTATTTTAAGACGGAGTCTCACTCCATCACCCGGGCTGGAATGCAATGGTGCAATCTCCGCTCACTGCAACCTCTGCCTTGCAGGTTCAAGCGATTCTCCTGCCTCAGCCTCTGGAGTACCTGGGACTACAGGGGCACGCCACCACACCTGGCTAATTGTTGCATTTTTAGTAGAGACAGCGTTTCACCATGTTGGCCAGGCTGGTCTCAAACTCCTGACCTCAGGTGATCCGCCCACCTCAACCTCCCAAAGTGCTGGGATTACAGGCATAAGGCCACCGCGCCCAGCCAGAAATACTGAATTACTTTAGTTCCCCAGAACGTATCACACTGTCTCTTACTTTCAGGCTTGCCCAAGATTTACCACAAATACCTACACATTTTTCTACTTTCAGCTCAGGCACAATCACCTCCATGAAGCCTTCCGTGACTCACCCAGGCCAACTCAGGTGATTCTTTCCCCATGTGCCCGCTCTACTAGGTACACACTTCCACTACAGGAAATATTTACTTGCTTTCATATCATCTGCATAGTAGTCTACACATTCCTTGAGCAGGAACCCTGAGGTGAAGTAGAAAAACAGCTATTAAGGGCACGGAGTTTTAAAGTTGGAAATCTGGGACTGAATGCAAGTTCTGCCCCTTCCTAACCATATGTTCTTAACAAATTAAGAAGAAAATGAAGAAGAACTCATTTTCTTCCTCTATATAACATAAACTTTGTGAGGATTATTTAAGGTTATTCATATAAACACAGTGCCTTGCACATAGTTATGTGCTCAGCAATTACTGGTTATCATTATTTTCATTGTTTTATCCCTCACACTTAGTAAAGAATTCGAATAGCTGCTGAGTGACATAACTGAAGCAAGCTAGTTCTGCACCGTTTTCAGCTGCATACTGAATATTTTCATCTGAACAACATTTGGATTCCGAGAACTCATTATTTTTACACCCAAACTGTTTCAATTAGAGCAACCAACGTGTTAAGGTTTGTCCAGGACTTTCTCTGTTTGAACACTGAAAGTCCTGTATACTGGGAACTACCTCAGTTCCAGGCAAACCAAGACAGTTGATCACCTTAGAGTTATGTTGCAAACAACAGAAATTGACTTGGGTTAACTTAAGAAAAAAAGGGAAGAGTGAATTTATTGGTAGAATATAGAGTAATTCACAAAACCAAGGCAAAGCTGAAGAATCAAGTCTATGGAAGCAACTCCCACATATCTAGCCGGCAGGAATTAATGGATGGTTACCTTCACAGTACTTCTGTCAGGATGAATCAATTAGGTCTCAGTAACAGCTCACTCAAGATTTAAATGCCAGAGATAGAATTAGCCTAATTTGTGTTAGCCAGAAAAGTGTGAGGCACATCAATTAACCAGAGGCAGGATCACCTACATTAAAAATCCCACGAGATATCCAATGGCAGAAACGTAGCTTCCCAAGGCCAAATCAGAAGGCTGTTTCCAAAAGCAGGGAGAATGGATATGATGCCCCCCATAACAGCTGCAGTTTAAACATGCCCAGCCTTCAGACTCCATGACACAGTCACTGTTATTCATGCTATTTTTCTTTCTGAGTTGGCAAACTCATCCTTCAAGACCTAGCTCAAGTATGACCTTCTGTGTAACCTTACTAATTTTCCCCAGGTACAGTCACACTTTTTCTATGCTCTTATAGTACTTTACAAATTATGTACCTGTATCATAGAATTTATCACACTGTACACTAGCCATATGCTTAAGTATCAGTCTCTCCCACTAAACTGAACTTCCTTAGATCAGGGAATATTTTCATATTTATAATCTTTGGCACCTAATGATGTCTACACAGCATGTAGAAAATACTAAACACGCCGGGAGCGGGGGCTCATGCCTGTAATCCCAGTACTTTGGGAGGCTGAGGTTGGTGAATTGCTTGAGCCCAAGAGTTTGAGATCAGCTTGGGCAACATGGCGACAGCCTGTCTCTACAAAAAATATAAAAATTAGCTGGGCTTGATGGCATGCACCTGTCCAGCTATTTGAGCAGATCACTTGAGCCTGGGAGGTTAAGGATGCAGTGAGCCGTGACTGTGCCACTGTACTCCAGCCTGGGTGACAGAGCAAGACCCTATCTCAAAAAAAAAAAAAAAAAAAGCTAAATAAATGTTTAATAAATCTGTTTCCCAAGTCACTAGAATATGTAAAGCATCAAATAAAAAGAAACACAGGGGCTACCACAGGTAAACATGCCGACAATATCAAAGAGAAAGCTGATAGACTAAAAGTAAGGGAAGGACATGCCAAAAAAATTATGAATAGCAAAAACTCCACAAGCATAAAAATCAAGGACAAAATTCTGTTAGTCTAACAACCTGAAGGCATCACTTATATAAAAGCAAAACCCAATATCCACATGCATAATGGATATTGCATTCTCAAGAACCAAGAAAACAACTAAACTATATTTAAGGCAGGTGTCAAAATAAAGTAATATCTTGTATATATACAACCTCCCTAACCCAGAAAATCGAGAATGATTAATTCCAAGTAAATACAGTCAAGATTTATTTTACATTTTAACTGCTGATGTTGGCTATGCTGTAACAAAATTTTTCTTAATAGTAAAACTGCAAAAAGGATAGCTACGTCCTCCTTAAACTTTTAATATTCCTTCACCTCCAAGATAAAGGAATAGACTTGAAAATGAGAATACAGTCCTCCCTCAGTATCCTCGGGGGGTTGGCTCCACATGCTCCCTCCCCCGAAGATATTAAAATCTGCAGATGTTCAAGTCTCTTCTATAAAATGGTACAGTACAGTCAGCCCTACGAATCCACAGGTTACAAAGGGCCAACTGTACAGCCAAACCGTATGCTAACTAAACAAAAAGTCAACTGAGGAGTGGTGTCAGTCATAGAAAGAAAATCCTACTGACTCTGAAGTTAGAAGTTCTAGAAATATACTTTGTAACTCCTTTACTGGATACCAAGTTACTTTTTTTTCCACTTCTTGAAATGTCATCCAGTTCATGTCACATTTCACCCAGTTCATGCAGCATTTCACCCAAATAACTAAAATTCACTTCACAAACTGTTAAATAACTTTCACATTCATGGCATTAAACTATTTGTTCTTTATCACCTGAACCCTATGACCAATCTTATTATCATTCTGAAGTACACACTATCACCAACTGAAGTTTAAATAAATAAATAAAAGCTTAACTTGAAGCTTATCAAGCCTTTAAATGAAACTTCCAGTTTAGGCTGGGCTTAGTGGCTCATGCCTATAATCCCAGCATTTTGGGAGGTTGAGGAGGGAGGACTGCTTGAGGACAGGAGTTCAAGACCAGCCTGGGCAACACAGCAAGACCCCATCACTACAAAAAGTAAATAAGCTGGACACGGTGGTATGTACCTGTAGTCCTAGCTATTCAAGACCCTGAGGCAGGAGGATTGCTTGAGCCATGATCATGTCACTGCACTCCAGCCCAGGCAACAGCAAGATTCTGTCTCAAAAATGTTTTAAAATTTTTTTTTAAAAAACTTCCAGATTACAAAAAATCCAGTGATTTAAAAAAAAAAAACAAAAATAAGAGGAACCAGTTAAGCACTACCAGAAGGAAACAGACAAACCCAGTAATTAGGACAGTCTATTAGGCTAAACCACATGAAATTGCCAATACTTGGCTGTTGTTACAAACCTGGAAAAAAGCAATTTCATATAGTGCAATTTAATATAAGAAAACTGACCTGAACAAATTAGTGGCATTTTTAAATGGTTGGGAGACAACAGACTAAAGTTGGAAACAACCCAAGTATTCATCCATAGATGAATGCATAAACAAAATGTGGTATATACATATAAAGGAATGTTACTTAGCCATATAAATTAGCCTTAATCACTAATTCATTCACTATGTACATGCCTTAATCTCCCAGAACTTCACCTGTCATAATAAAAAGCTTGGAGTTGATGTGGGAAGCGGTAGAAAAAGGCACTAAAAGAGTAAATGTTTCGGTTAAAAAATACGTTGAGAAAATTATCGTGTCTGTGGTGCCTAGGATGTATTTATTCAAGGAATATTTTAGTGCTTGCTTGGTTCTAGTCACTGTACTAAGTGGGAGGCAATGAAGATACATAGTCTGTGCCCTCAAAAAGCTCACAATCTAGTAAGAAAAATAAAATCTAATTAGAATACATTATCATAATTGCAATGAGAAAGATACACTCAGACTTCTTCCAGGAGCAAAGAATGGTACCTACCCAGAGTTGAGTATTTAAAAGTGGTAGGAATTAGCCAGGCAACAGGAGGCAGAGAAGGATATTCCAGTCAGCAAGATGGCCCTGAGAATAGAAATAGCACTGGCGAGGAGGGGCAGGCGGGATTCCAGATTATGTATAAGCATATAAGAAGTTCAGTGTTGCTAGGGCTTAAGGGGGTGGGGGAAGAAGGCTGAATCTGGAGAAATAATCAGGCATCAGGCTCACTGAAAAATCTCATAAACTAGAGGAAGAACACCACTTTGGAGATAGTTTTTAAACAGGAAGGTGACAGGTAATAAGGCCTAAAGTAGGCTGGAGGCAGCAGAATATAGAGGCAGGGCCAAAATCCAGAGACAGCACAGAGATTCGAGCTCCATAACTGACATCTGACTGAATGTGGAAGAGGAGAAAGAAGTCCAAGAAGCCTCTCAAGTTTCAAATTCAGGTCACAGTGAGGGTGATGATGCCATAAACAGAAAAAAGAAAAAACAAAGGCAGAACATGGCTTTAAACACTTCGAGCTTGAGAAGCTAAAAAGATGTTCATGTGAATAATTTCCAGATGATGATTTTATGAAATTTAAGTCCCCCTACACTGAAATGATGATTAAAGCCAAGGGAGCTGCTGATATGAGCAAGAAAAACAGTCTATAGATAAAAGAATCGTAGACAGAATCCCAAGCCATGCCTACCACATTCAAAGGGGTAGGAAGAAGACTTAGCAAAGCTGACTGAAAAAGAGTACTCCGAGAACCAGGAAGCAGTATATGCCCCATTAGTGAATTCAACAACAACAACAAAAAAAGTTTGTCTGTTCTATGACATATAGATTCCTGAAACACTTAACACTCTTCAAACTTAGGAAGAAAGAGGGAAATGTACAGGACGGATGGTAGTAAGCACCTTTAAACACTGCACATGGTTAAACAGAGCCAAGAGGCAGAACACGGGTGCATGGCCAATATGTATACTCCTGGACTTGATCCGTTCAACTGTGTTTCTGTACTTTATGTTCAGCTGCTGTTATTTGAGAGTGCTAAACATTAATGTGCTACTAAAAATCACATATGAACTAATATGAATTTTGCCTTATTATTTACCATTCAAGTAAATAAAAAATCTTTTATTTACCACTCAAGTATGAGTGAGTTCATGTTACAGAAATACATTATAGGAGAACAGGCTGTTCAAGGTGGGCTAGGCAACAGTATCGATGCCATGGAGTCAACACCAAAAGAAAATTAATGTCTTAGAATAATACTGAACCTTTCATTCCCAAATGTAGATTTTTTTCAGGTATACCATCTAGTCTCTCGTCTCTATTAAGTTTCATGTGTTTCAAGTTACATCCAAGGTTATCTATTCTCAGTGAGCTTCTCGACAGAGCCCAAATACTCGAATAGCTATACACAAACAGAATTTGTTGTGTATCACAACAATTTATCCCAAATAGGTGAAGGAAAATTCACATAGGAAAACACTAGAGAGGAGGAAAAGAATAGGAACTGATAGCACCAAGCATGCTATAAGTCAGGAAAGGCCTCACGGAGAATTTTTAAAGGTCTGTTTTTTGTTTTTAACTAGAATGACATGGTGTAGCAGAATTGGAATCTTGGTGTTCCAGAGATATATGAAGGAGTCTCACTGAAGAGATATGTTGCCAGAGTGAGCCCCAACTCAACAGACAGCCAAAAGGCACAAAGAACAGCATATACAAAGGCATGAAGAAGAAACTACTGCTTACTGAAGCATCTCCAGTACTTCATCACAGCTGGCACAAAGGAGATATAAGAAAAAGTACAAGGTGAGGTAAAAAAGGTAGGGTCTTTTAACTATGTGTGGCATGCTAAGGATTTTTATCCTGAAGTCAATGGGAAGAATCATAAACAGGAAAGTAACACAGAAAGATCTGAGAAATCAATCCACAAGATACACTGGGGAGAGAAGATACTGAACACAGAAGAGCTAGGTACACTAGTATACTTGTTCAGGCAAGAAAGGTAAGGGTCTAAACTAGGGGCAGTGGAAGTAAGGTTGGTAACAGGTACAAACATGAGGGTTCTTCAGATGACTAATACAGAAAAGGATGAAGGAGGGGAAGAGAAGGGAGTCAAGGATAGAGTTTTAAACTTGGACAATCAGATACTGCCACTTACCATTGGAGGTTCCAGAGAGACAGAAGCAAGTCTGGTAGAGCTAACTGAATTTTGCAGGTGAGAAAATATATATTAGCCCTAGTATCAGAAGCTAAAGCAGAAAGCTTAAGTGTTAAGCCCATTATGGATTATCATTTTTTGGTAAAACCAACTAACCGGCTCCTTGCTGATAAGAAGGAAACTTTGCAGGAGTAAAAAGATAAAAAGGCAAATAAATCTAATAATAAAGTTCATCAAAAATTATTAGCAAGGTTTTAAAATATAGAAATAGCAATTTCTAGGCTGGGCATGTGGCTCAAGCTTGTAATCCCAGCACTTTGGGAGGCCGAGGCGGACGGATCACGAGGTCAGGAGATCGAGACCATCCTGGCTAACATGGTGAAACCCCGTCTCTACTAAAAAAATACAAAAAACTAGCCAGGCGAGGTGGCGGGCGCCCGTAGTCCCACCTACTCGGGAGGCTGAGGCAGGAGAATGGCGTAAACCCGGGAGGCGGAGCTTGCAGCGAGCTGAGATCTGGCCAGTGCACTCCAGCCTGGGCGACAGAGCGAGACTCCATCTCGAAAAAAAAAAAGAAATAGCAATTTTTGAGATTGATAGTCAATGTTTCTTCGTTATTTTCCCCATTCACTAACTTTCAGGCATGGTTTGTACAAGTTAAGTCTTAGATTCCCTTCGGTGGAGTACAGCACAGTAAGCAAGAGTTCTGGCTTTAGCATCAAGCTTTGTTTTTGAGACAAAGTTTCACTCTGTCACCCAGACTTGAGTGCAGTGGCACAATCTCGGCTCACTGCAATCTCCACCTCCCTGGTTCAAGTGATTATCTCGCCTCAGCCTCCCTTGTAGCTGGGATTACAGGCATGAGCCACCACACCTGGCTAATTCTTGCATTTTTAGTAGAGATGGGGGGGGGGTTTCACCATGTTGGCCAGGCTGGTCTCGAACTCCTGACCTCTGGCGATCCACCTGCCTCAGCCTCCCAAAGTGCTAGGATTACAGGCGTGAGCCATTGCACCCGGCTGCTTAGCATCAAGCTTTGATATAAGTCCAGGCTTTGCCACTTAACACCCAATGGAAACTCAGGGCCACTTAAGAGTTGTAGGCCTCAAATTTCCTCAGCAGTAAATGGGGATAACAATAGTACCTACTTGATAGGACTGTTGTGAAGATTAAATAGATAATCTATATAAAGTTCTTAGCACTGGTATACTGTAAACAATAAATGTTAAGGTTTTTAAAATAATGATTATTAATTACTGTTACTAATGAAAATGTCACATCCTTGAGATATACAGGAGCAAGAAAATGAGAAGCTGGCGTGGATTGCAGTTACCTGAGCATTTGTTTTGTAAGTATTCATTAAACAGAATGTTTCTGTTTTGCACACTTTTCTACAAGTTATCTTTGAAAACAGGAAAAAAGTTTTTAAGAATCCATGCCTTACATGAAAAGGTCTAGTATTAAAATGCACATTCCAGGACCGGGCATGGTGGCTCATGTCCCTAATCCCAACACTTTGAGAGGTCAAGGCAGGGGGATAACTTGAGCTAGCAATTTGAAACCAGCCTGGGCAACATGGCAAAACCCCATCTCTACAAAGAACACGAAAATTAGCCGGGTGTGGTGGCATGTGACTATAGTCCCAGCTACTCAAGGGGCTGAGATGGGAGGATGGCTTGAGCCTGGGAGGAGGTGGAGGTTATAGTGAGCTGAGATTGGGCCACTGCACTCCACCCTGGGTGACAGAGCCAGACCCTGTTTTGTTTTGTTTTTTAAAAAGCACATTCCAGGACAAATAAAAGGAAATGTTTCCCTTCCAATATGTACTTCCTAGTTTCAGCTACAAAATCCATTCCCCTACCCAAGCTCCAAATTTCTATCAGTGATAATAATTACTCCTTCCCTTCCTCCATCTATAAACTTCAGAATAACCTTTACCCCCTTTCTCTTCAGTGATCTTTACAAAACGAATGTGGAGGAGGAGGAAGAGGGAGGAAGAACAGCATCATCAAATCCTCATTCCAGGTTGTAGCCATTCCCAGTCTCAATTTTTTGGAAAACTCTTCCTTGCAGACCAGACAGCAGCACTATTTCTCAAAAATGAACTCTAGGTATTACTGCCCTGTCACCCTTTCCATTGTTCTAATCATGTTACACCTCCTCTTTGCTCTGGAATAAATTCCTTCAGATTTCCCTATCAAGAAAAAGCTTCCAAGCAACTCTTTGCCACAAGATATTCTTGGACCAACACAGGCCATCTGGAAGTCTCCTCTCTTTAATATAATCACTCTTCTTTTTTACCCGGATATTTATTCACCAGTTAACATGCCCCTTTTAAGTTTGGTACATACTTCCTATAAGATTCACTAACCTCATTTTTTTTTCCTCTCCAAAGATCTCTTAAAGTCTCTCTTGACTGAACAATAAAGAAATTTTCTTCCTCAACCCTGTCTCTACTCACAATCCCCTGGCATAACTGTATCCTTTTATTTTCTTTAACAAGTATCTTATTCTTGCACCTAACATCTTGTGTATCAGCTGCTTCTACAATTCCTGTTTCAGCTTTTGTCTATCCTGTATGTGAAAAAATAGGCATCACAGCTTATCAAAGTGCATCTCACTGTTTTATAACAGCCTGATAACCACAACTACTCAGTTACAGAGTTAAGTTGTACTATGTTTCTAATGGACAAGACTAAGCATGGTTATCTACTCTTAGATATGCCTAAATCCCCAATAAAGGCCCTTCCTCAGATTTGACCCCAGTTTACCTTTCAGTCTCTCTCTCTCCTACATTTCTCTCAGGACTCTTCAATTAATGCTTCCTCTGGTCTGGAATGCCCCTTTCTTCCACCCGCCTTCTCCCACTCTTTGCCTGGCCACCTTTCTTTCATCCTTCACCATCAGCTCACTCCCATTCATCCATTAGAAATCAACCAGAGTATCTTCCCTTTCTGCTCACCTCCAAGTAGTTTTTTGGCATGCATTTTCGGAACACCACACTGTAACAATTGTTGTTCTGCATTGTAATTATCACCCCCACTGGACTGTAAACTCCTTGAGGTACAGACTGCATCTTATTCCTTATCCCCAAGACCTAACATTGATAGATACCCATAGACAATCAGTGAATAAATAATACTCACATCCACTGAGTGACATGCACAGGCTACATAAGCACACTGAGGGTTTGTACCTAAAGTTCCAGCTGGGTGCGATGGCTAGCATCTGTAGTTCCAACACTTTGGAAGGCTGAGGTGGGAGAATCACTGGAGCCCAGGAGTTCAAGACAAGCTTGGGCAATAAAGCTAGACCCCGTCTCTACAAAAGATTAAAAAATTAGCCAAGTGTGATGGTGTCTGCCTGTAGTCCCAGCTACTTGCGAGGCCATGGTGTGAAGATTCCTTGAGCCTAGGAGTTTGAGCTTGCAGCTGAGCTACGAGTGCCTGAGCGCTTCAACCTGGGTAAAGCAGCAAGACTCCGTCTCAAAAAATACTTTCCTCATGTAAAGTGGGGATAATGCCACACCTAACTCATACACTTGTTACACAGATTAAATAAGGTATCATGAAGCTCTTAACACAGTGTCTGCCACATTAGAACTACCATTTGAATGTCTATTTCATGTGTTAGTTACCCATAGAGTCCTGAGAAATGTAATGTTGTGACCAACACCAGGCTGAATGGCTTAGCAACCATGCTCTTTTTCATGCATCTAAAAGTCACTGGTTACATTCTTATCATCAGCAAATATTTGTTTTGTACCTATTATGTGCAGGAGTCCTTACTAAGTATCACTGAGCTACCATAACACAATAATAGAGGTGAACAATGAAACTCAAACCTGTACCAATATCCAAGAGAAGGAAGAACGTTACTGGTTCTTCCGTACAAACAATATGAGTATTTTTTGTACATTTGAAAAAAATGTATTTTTCAGTACATTTTTATTTGGAACAGGGTAGGCTTCAAGAAAAATTCCTAATGGGGAAAGTTCAAAATTAACACTTGTCATCAAGTGGACCGGTAACAGGAGGCAGTTCCAAAATTTCTTGTTTCTATTCCCAAGTTTTTGCTTAGATGTATTTCTCACAAAGGATATTTAACCATGACCAGGAAAGAATATATGATCTTTGACTCATTTAAATGGGAATTCCACAGATATCTCCCTAGGTATTTTCCTACTAGTATTTAATTTTGTAGCTCTGTAAAACGGCCTATTTTGTAGCGCTCTACAAAATAGAACGCTGAATGGTGTATTTACCCCCACAACCTTTCTTAAGATAGGATAAAACACACACCTCTTAATCACACTAGCTTCTTACCAAAAATTACAAAACTGCAAATCATGTCGCCTAGTATTAGAAAAGAAGGCTGTGGCCTTAAAACCATTTTCCCCCTAACAAATCCAAAGGTCACGGTCCCAGTGAAGTTTGTGCATTATACTTACTGTTTTCAGTAGCTGCAGAGAGACCTCTAGCGCTGCCTCAACAAGCCGAGTTTGCAAATAGTACCTGCTAATGTCACCTTAATGAGACAATGGCAACATGCTGAGTAGCAACTAACTGAGTGACCGCGATGAATGTTTAGTTTTGCAACCACTTGGAAATTCTACTAGCTTGGAGCAAGAGGTACGTAAGAGAACGTATGAACCCTATGTATCCAATTAATTTTAGTAAAACGTGTCAAAGAAATTATCACTCTATGCACACCCCACTCCAAGAAAGGCTAAGAAAATAAGTCCTATGAGCTGAGGTCGGAACAACCTCTTTTCCGAAGCCTGAACACAATAGACGGCAAACTATTGTCCACCTTCAGCTCGCTCCAAATGCCAGCAGTTGCAGGAGTATGAGCTAGAACAGCTCGGCACGACTAGTCCAAAGACGATCACTGGAATATAAGAAAATGGTCCTGGCGCATCCTACCCTCCCCCCTCTATCACCCTCAAACAAGTCAGTTACCCGGCTGGTCCCCACCCCCCTCTGCGGGCCGCCACCGCCCGCCTGGGCCCGGCTAGCAGAAGGTAGCAGCCGGGACCGGCAGAGCCGAGGCTCCATGTGCAGCCGCGCGGGAGGCGCAGAGGGGGCTGCACCGGGCGGAAGGTTGCACCAGCGGCGGGCTCAAGGAGCGGCCGCCCCCTCGGCTGTGCGGTCGGCGGGCCGGGGCGGCAGCATCCCCGTTCATTCGGGCGGCCCCGGCCCGCGGACCCCGCCTCAGCTCCATATCCCCTCCTCGCCGACACAAGGCCGCGCCCGCGTGACGGGGCCGAAAACCCCGGCATTTCGCGGTCGCAGCGCCGGCAGCTTCGGAGGGTGACTGCAGCCCGGCCCGCGTCTCACCGCCCGCTCCGCCCAACCCGGGGCCGCGGTGACGGGAGGCGGCGGCCAACTCCGACCGACCACAAGCCGGCGAGAACCAGCCCGGCGCCGGCCCCCCGCCCCTCCCCGCGTCGCTGGCCCGGCGCGGCCAGGCGGGCCCAGACCACGGAAGCACACTCACTTCCACATCGCGGCCCTTGTTCTTGAAGCTCTTGATGCGGTGGTTTTCCAAGCTGGGGTTCTCGGCCATGGCTGCGCGCGGCTCCAGCGGCGGCTACTCCTGCGGCTGCGGCGGCGGCGGCGAGTCTCGGCGCGGGAGGGGGAGGAGGAGAAGAGCAGGAGGGGGGAGGGGGAGAGGAGAGCACGTTCCGTGACGCCTCCGAGCGCGAGGTGGCAGTAGCGCCGGGGGAGGCGCGGGCCGACTGCCGGGCCGGGTGGGGCGGGAACGGTGCTGAGAGCGGCGCGCGCCCGTGGAGGCTGGCGACACGTGACCGGGGGCGGCGACCAGCTTGGGCGTTCGCCGGACTGGACGTGCCCGTTGGTTCTCGGGATGACCCTGCCGTCTTCCCCTGCTAGGGCTGTCCACAACCCCTGGGTGCTGCAAGTCTGGTGTCAGAAATGGAGCCGGACCTGGCGGCTTTTACCGCCCCTCAGGCGTGGGGGCAGCGGTCGTCAACTACAGTTCCCAGCATGCCACGATCCGCCTGGGGTAATTCTCCACGCCTAGCGCGAACGAGGAGAATGCCGGGACCCTTGTGCGCGCGGCTTTTTGCGCGCTGCGCTCAGATTGCTGGGCGCAAAGCTCCGCCCCCACAAGGCCGCCTCTGGGCGGGGAAGAGAGGGGAGCTTCCCTGGCACCTTGCGCCCTATCAGGAGGAAGAGGGCGGAGCTTCCTGGGAGCGCACCTCGCTGCCGGTAGGTAGAAAATCAGAAAAAGAACAACCGCGGGGTGCTTCGCGGTCTCGCTTTTTTGGAGGTCTTCCCAAATAGCAGCCACCTTCATTCGCTGTGTCCATGCTCTGCTTCAGTTTTATAAATAGCATGTATTTCTACCTGACATGTACATGTGTATGTACGTGATACGGGTGTTTACGTGCGTTACCTGGCTGCCCGCACGGGAATTTAGTGAGAGCAGGTACTTTGGTTGAATTACTGCTGAATCTCTAGTGTCAAAACAATGCCTAGCACGTCGTAGATACGCAATAAATACTTGTTGAACTGGCGCTTTAGTGTCGCCCAGTTTCTTCATCATCCTCCCAACCCCGGTTCTGCAACCTTCACTCTGGCAGTCCCTGTATTTCCATGCCCCCAACACTTCTTGTTCTACCACCACACATAATCTTAGCCTTCAGGCAGCAGCCAAGCCCTGGTCCGCACACTCTCCTGTGTAGCACTGCCACTCCCTCCGGGGGCATCAAAGGAATGAAACAGGGAAATTTGGATGGATTGCACTGATAAAGAACTGCTTTCGGCCGGGTGCGGTGGCTCACGCCTGTAATCCCAGCACTTTGCGAGGTCAAGGCGGGCGGATCACCAGGTCAAGAGACCAAGACCAGTCTGGCCAACCATGGCCCACATGGTGAAACCCCTTCCCTACTAAATATACAAAAATTAGCTGGGCGTGGTGGCGCGCGCCTGGAGGCTGAGGCAGGAGAATCGTTTGAACCCGGGAGGCGGAGGTTGCAGCGAGCCGAGATCGCGCCACTGCACTCCAGCCTGGCGACAGAGGGAGAGACTGTCTCAAACAAAACAACAAAAAACAAACAAAAAAAGCTGCTTTCTGGAGCAGGTGAGCTTCATTAGCTTGTATGTTAATTAATTTTCAGAATCTATGGTAGACATGAGCAGGTATGTAACGTTGTAGTACTTATAATTTAATTGAACTGAGGTCAAAAGTTGGTAGGAATATACCATGAAGGGATCAAAAAGGACAATCTTTAAAGCGAAAGGGCCCTAAAGAGCCTGAGGCCCTCAGAAGCCTTTGGTGGCCAAGCTATGTCCAGGGGCATTCGTCTTGTGAGTGGTGGAGTGTGGCCTCTTGATAAACACAGGCTTCAGATACTCTAGTCATATTGGACTGTGGCCCAGTGTTGCCAGAAGATTCCACTTTTCAAGGAAAACCAAAAAGGTAGATTCTTTTTCTCTTTATTTTTAAATGTTAATTCACATTTTGTTAATAGACTTAAGCATTTCAGTCACTTCAGAATATCAGGCCCTCAGTTTGCAACACCTGATCTTAGTCTAACTACTCATTTGAAGGGAAATGCGCGCGCGCGCGCGCACACACGCACATACACCAGCTATGAGTTTAGAAGGAATACATTAGCTAGGTGGGGCGCAGTGGCTCACGCCTGTAATCCCAGCACTTTGAGAGGCTGAGGTGGGAGGATCACCTGAGGTCAGGAGTTTGAGACCAGTCTGGCCAACCATGGCCCACATGGTGAAACCCCTTCTCGACAAAAATACAAAAATTAGCCGGGCGTGGTGGTGCATGCCTGTAGTCACAGGTACTCGGAAAGCTGAGGCAGGAGAATCGCTTGAACCAGGGAGGTGGAGGTTGCAGTGAGTTGAGATCATGCCACTGCTCTCCAGCCTGGGTAACAGAATGAGACTCTGTCTCAAAAAAAAAAAAAAAGAAAAGAAAAAAGAAAGAATACATTAGCTCAACTCTGAGTTTTAAGGAAACAGAACTTGTGTGTTTGCCATTCTCCTTGACTAAATATAAGAGAAAATTTCAGACTGTTGTTCAGTCTCTATTATAATTTAGTAGGTATTCCCTTTTCAGGTTACCTTATGCCACCTCTCTTCACGCCCAGTCCAAAGCAGGGCCGCCCTTTTGCCTGGATCTAGTTTAGTCATTTTTATTGTTTGCCAGTATCCCTGGTAACTTCAGCATCCACAAATGTGGCACCCTGACACCACAGTCTTTCTACATCCTTAACTTCATCAAGTTTTTTACCACTCAAGTGGTAAAAAGTGCAAGCCTGCACCAGACCTTGGAGACCTTAATCTCTGGGAAATGACCACCTCCAGGGACTCAAATTTGGTGTTTCTCATTGTTAGCACTATCTCCTTCTCTTCTGCCTCACTCTAAACATCACCCTTGGCCTGAAACTTCTCGACAGCTCTTATTTTAAATGAATTTATTTTCCACATATATTGTGAGTGTCTACCATATACCAAGCATTGTATTCATCAGGCACATGTATTAAGGACTGGGGGGGTCTCGGGGGAGACAGGAAGGAAGGGTCCTCAGCCCAGGGGTCAGTCAAACCCTCTGACTCACTCTCCACCCTCCCAAGGCATGGGGAGTCATGCCAGCAGTCAGTCAGGTAGCAGTATGCTTGAACACAAGCGTAACAGACGGGAAAAGGAGTTCATGATTTGCCTCCTAAGTCAGCTTCTTTCTGCAAACTCACCACTCTGTTATTGGCATAACCATTCTTCCAGGGACACCTCTCCAAGCTAAGAGCCATCTTTACTTCTTGTCTCTCCCTCAACTCCCTCAACTAGTCACCGTGTTAATTCACCACTCAGTGTTTCTGGCATCTCTCTCTTCTTCCCATGCCACCCACAAGACTACCTTAACACCTCCTAGGCAGTCCGCCTGCCTCCCCAGTCCCTCCACAGCAATCTGACTCATCTCTCCAGATCTTCCAGACTTCACCCCTGCTCCCAGTCAGCATACCCTTCCCCTCTGCCATTGTCTGTCAAGTCATTTCTAAATGCACTCTAGGGCCAGGTTCCGTGGCTCACGCCTATAATCTCAGCACTTTAGGAGGCCGAGGCAGGTGGATCAACTGAGGTCAAGAGTTCAAGACGAGCCTGACCAATATGGTGAAATGCCATCTCTACTAAAAAAAATACAAAAACTTAGCCGGGCATGGTGGCACATGCCTGTAACCCCAGCTACTTGGAAGGCTGAGGCGGGAGAATCACTTGAACCCGAAAGAGGGAGGTTGTGGTGAGCCAAGATCGCACCACTGCACTCCAGCCTGGGCAACAAGAGCAGAACTCCATCTCAAAAAATATATATATTAAAATAAAAAACTGTCTAGTGGTTAAGATCATATGTGATGCAGCCACAGTGCAAGATACTTTTTCTTTTTTTTTTTTTTTGAGACGGAGTCTCGCTCTGTCGCCCAGGCTGGAGTGCAGTGGCGCGATCTCGGCTCACTGCAAGCTCCACCTCCCAGGTTCATGCCATTCTCCTGCCTCAGCCTCCCGAGTAGCTGGGACTACAGGCGCCCGCCACCATGCCCAGCTAATATATATACATATATTTTTGTATTTTAGTAGAGACGGGGTTTCACCGTGTTAGCCAGGATGCTCTCGATCTCCTGGCCTTGTGATCCGCCCGTCTCGGCCTCCCAAAGTGCTGGGATTACAGGCGTGAGCCACCGCGCCCAGCTGATACTTTTTCTTATTTCTGGTTCCCCTGCACATGACTCATGCTTCAGCTAACATGTTCTGCTCACCTTTTTCCAAGCATATCTTAACCTTTCCACTTTTTACATCTTTGCTGTTTGACTTGCTCAGATGGCCCTGCCCCGTCTCTGGCTATCAACATCACTTCTTCTTTGAATACTTATCCCACGCAGTCACCTTCTCTATGAAGCTTTCCCAGCATGGTGCTGTGGAAGGATCTTCAGAATCTGAAAACTCAGGTCTCAGGGCTGAATCCTATCAGATAAAGCCCAGGCAAGTCAATAATCTGCCCTGAATCCTCTTTTCATCTACAAGTGAGGATCCTGAATCACTGGGGTTTTGTGAGAATCAAATTCTAAAATGCATGTGGAAGTTCTTTGAAATTGCTATATTATTAGTTGTTACTATCTTCCCAGCCAGGAGTAATATCTTTCCCTCTGAACCTCAGAAGAATTACTTACCGTTTTGTATTGCTGCAATTTGTGTAGTCTTATCTCTCTCTCTGTCACCTATTGCTATGGTGTGAACGTCTAGGTCCCTCCAAAATTCATACGTTGGAAGCCAATACCCAATGTGCTAGTATTAAGATGTGGGGTCTTTGGGGAAGTAATGAAGTCATCATACCTCTGCCCTCATGAATGAATTAGTGCTCTTATAAAAGAGGCTGGAGCCAGTGTGGACCTGTGATCCCAGCTACTTGGGAGGCTGAAGTAGGAGGATCATTTGAGGCCAGGAGTTCAAGGCTATAGTGGACTATGATCACACTTGTGACCAGCCACTGCACTCCAGTCTGGGCAACATAGCAGGACCTCATCTCGAAAAAAAAAAAAAAAATGTTGAAGGGAGTGCCGTAGTGCCTGTTGCCCTTCTGTCTCTTCCACCATGTGAGGACACAGTGTTCATCCCTCCTGCCATGTGAGGACACAGCAACAAGCAGAGAGCAGCCCTCACCAAACACAGAATCTGCTGGGACTTTGTTCTTGGACTTCCCAGACTCCAGAACTGTAAGAAATAAGTTTCTGTTGGCCGGGCGTGGTGGCTCACGCCTGTAATCCCAGCACTTTGGGAGGCTGAGGCAGGCGGATCACGAGGTCAGGAGATCGAGACCATCCTGACTAACATGGTGAAACCCCATCTCTACTAAAAATACAGAAAATTAGCCGGGCTTGGTGATGGGCGCCTGTAGTCCCAGCTACTCGGGAGGCTGAGGCAGGAGAATGGCGTGAACCTGGGAGGCGGAGCTTGCGGTGAGCCAAGATCATGCCACTGCACTCCAGTCTGGGCGACAGAGACTCCGTCTCAAAAAAAAAAAAAAAAGAAATAATTTTCTGTTGTTTATAAATTATCAGGTCTCAGGTGTTTTCTTCTAGCAGCATGTTCTATCATGCGTGTTTGCTGAATGAACAAATGAATTAATGAGTGAATGAGTAAACTCCTTCCTTCCCTCATGATCACCTTTTGGCTAATTCACCACACTCGAAGCACACCTGAAGCAAAAAGCAAATACTGAAAATTGAAGAAAATGACATCCAAATGCATCAACCCAGCTACCTAGCAGTGCTCTTACCTCAGTGGTAAAGAAATCTAAAATAATAAAAGTTTTCATTTACTGAATTCCTGCCAGGCATTTATATACATCATCTCTAATCCCTGTGAAAGCCCTGTGTGGTTGAAATTGTCATCTCCATCTCTCTCTAGGGCAGGCGGAGCTTGGAGCTCTGGTTCCAAGGCATGGTGAGGGTCTGTGGTGTCGGCAGGAACAATGGAAGCAAAAAGACACACAAAGACAAGTGGTTTCTGTTGTGGCCAATGTCTAGAACAGCAGTAATGAAGACCTCCACTATCCCCAAAGAACAAATACAGTCCTTAGACTCTAGGAAAGCAAGGTCTCCTCTCCAAGGGGTGTCCCCTTTCCAGGGAGCACCAGTCGTAGAAATGGATGTGCCTAGCAGGGCAACCATCTCATGACCCATGCTAGTCAGTAGCAGCAGACACAGCATTGTAGCAGTAAGGCGAAAAGTCAGAGAGGAAGAACCAGGTAAATCCTCAGAAATAATTGGGGACACCTCAAGCGAGGCTACTGTCTGGCCAGTAAGCACTGATACATAATTATGTGGAGAACACAAATGAGGTAACCTCAAGGCATAATAATGGGCTGATGGGCCCGGGACACACACATTGTACCTCCAATATCATTTTCAAATAATTAGACTACAATAAAATAAACTGTTAAAATAGTAGTGGGCATAATTTAGAATATACTTATGGTCTCAAGGTCATGATTCTGCATAATTTTACACATGTAAAATCTACATGATTTTACATATATGTAAAATATAATTTTATACTACTATATATTGTAGGACACATAAATAAAATTTTAAAATACTAGATATTATAGTACATATAGGTAAAAATATAATTGTATAATACTAGATCTAGAACGAAATGTTACCTTAGAGATGAACACAGTCCTGAAAGTTTAGTAACTTGCTGGTTCTTTCAATAACAAGCAGTGTGTCCTTGAACAGGTTTTTTCATATAAGTAGCAAGTTGCTCACTTGTGAAATGAGCATGTTGGACTGGGTGATCTCGAAGGCTCCTCTCACAGGCATAATGCTTTGAACCCGTGAGCCCATCACTCCAGTCCAGCAGCATCTCTTCCCCGTCTCTCCCTATTTTACAGATGAGAAATACAAAGACAATAATTGATCATAATTGTCAAACGGACAGGAAGTTGAGTATTCTGATTTTTTTCCACTCATATCCAGTCCTTCATGGGCCTTCTGATTTTCCAGAAGCTGCCACTGTGCTCAACCCAGCAGATCTTCCCTGTCTCAAATGCATTAGGCCACCAAATCACCCTCAAACCAAAGTTTTCACTCTCAAAATAGTTGAGATAGGCTGGGTGCAGTGGCTCGTGCCTGTAATCCCAGAGACTTAGGAGGCTAAGGCAAGAGGATCGCTTGAGTCCAGGAGTTTGAGGCTGCAGTGAACTGTGAATGCACCACTGCACTCCAGCCTGGGCAACAGAATGAGAACCCATATCTGGAAAAAAAAAAATTAAATTAAAAGTTATTAAGATAAATCATTATCTCAGATAAGAAATAATTCATTCACATTAAGGTATGAATGACCTTATTAAACCATATGAACTCCAGCAGATGGAATGTCTGATATATCTAACCTGTTATTAACATCCACCCTCCCCTCCCCACACAAGAAAACAAAAAGCAACCCTTTGGCATCCAATTTCAGCTGATCCCTGCTGGAAGTTATTTTGATAATACTAGACCTACTGGGAAGTGACCTCTTTGAACAAATGCCAGATTTGTTATCTGTTTCTGCATCATCTTCTCCAGTAAACATGAGTACCTGGAGGAAAGCATTTATGTCTCACTCGTTTTTGGGTTCCCTGGGTCTAATATGGTACATAGCACATGATGAGGCCTCAACAAATGTTAGGTGGATTAATAAATAAACTCAAGTAGAGAAAAAACATTAACCTTACCCATTGGAACGGAATCCATAAAATGTTTGGTATAATAAAAATGAGGAGCAGCCGGGGGCGGTGGCTCATGCCTGCAATCCTAGCCCTGTGGGAGGCCGAGGTGGGCAGTTCACAAGGTCAAGAGATCAAGACCAGGCCGGGCGCAGTGGCTCACGCCTGTAATCCCAGCACTTTGGGAGGCCGAGGCGGGTGGATCACAAGGTCAGGAGATCGAGACCATCCTGGCTAACACGGTGAAACCTCGTCTCTACTAAAAATACAAAAAATTAGCCGGGCCTGGTGGCGGCCACCTGTAGTCCCAGCTACTTGGGAGGCTGAGGCAGGAGAATGGTGTGAACCCGGGAGACGGAGCTTGCAGTGAGTCAAGATTGCATCACTGCACTCAAGCCTAGGTGACAGAGCGAGATGCTGTCTCTTAAAAAAAAAAAAGAGAGATCAAGGCAGATCAAGACCATCCTGGCCAACATAGTGAAACCCCATCTCTACTAAAAATATAAAAATTAGCTGGGTGTGCTGGCACATGCTACTCGGGAGGCTGAGGCAGGAGAATCGCTTGAACCCCAGAGGCGGCGGTTGCAGTGAGCCAAGATCATATCACTGCACTCCAGCCTGGCGACAGAGTGAGACTCCATAAAAAAAAAAAAAAAAAAAAAAAAAGAGCACATCTCTTTTTTTGCATTAAAAAAGTCATATTGTAGTCTGGTGAAGATGGGGATTGTGGTTATAAAATAATAATAGGCTGTGGTGGCTCACGCCTGTAATTCCAGCACTTTGGTAGGCCAAGGCAGGCGGATCACTTGAGGTCAGGAGTTCTAAAAAATTAGCTGGGCATGGTGGTGGGTGCCTGTAGTTCCCACTACTCGGGAGGCTGAGGCTACAGAATCGCTTGAACCCAGGAAGGGGAGGTTGCGGTGAGCCAGGATCAATGCCATTGCACTCCAGCCTAGGTGACAGAGGGAGACTCTGTCTCAAAATAAATACATACATACATACATAAAAATAAAACATAATCGGGGGATGGCAGGGAGTAGGGGAGAGCATTAGGGAAAAGAGCTAATGGATGCGGGGCTTAATATCTAGGCGATAGGTTGATAGAAACAGCAAACCACCATGGCACATGTTTACCTATGTAACAAACCTACACATCCTACACATGAACCCCGGAACTGAAAAAAATAAAATAATGATTTTTTATAATCACCAACATGTAGAGATGTAAATAGGGGGAAAAAAATGATCAATGACAGTTACTGAGTGTGCACCATGTGCCAGGAACTACATTAAGTCTTTTCTGGGATTACTTCTTTTAATTCTCACAACAGTATTATCAGGTAGAAATTATTTTTACCCCTATTTTATACAGGAAGAAACTGAGGGCAAAAAATGCTAAGTAACTCTTGCACAGTCAGGAGGAGAGAGGGTCCATGCAACTTGATTGCAGGGCCCACGTTTGTAATTTGGTTTTCTGCAGGCAGGCACACAGAGAGATGAGGGAGAGCCATGTGCCCTGTCTGGGTCACAACACCTAGATATACCTCCTTGATCCAGCATAAACAAAAGGGTTTCCACAGGACAATGATGTTATGTTTAGTTGTAAAACAAACAAACAAAGAAAGGTCTAGGTAAACTGGTTACCAAAAGAGGAAGAATTAAACAAGTGTGAAAAGCTAGTCTCTACTAAAAAGAGATTTTTATCGTCAAGTCAGCAAGTCTAGGAGAGGACTCAGACAAACCACTAAATCCAGAAGTCAGACAAAAAAGGGCTTGTCATCTAGAGTTGTATTAAGTAGATACCTTTTTATTCTTTGCATATTGCTGTTTGGAGGAGACATACTCTGCTTACTAATTATGGAGCATTAAAGACTCCAGTCTGTAAATATTCAGCTCTAAAGTCATTCCCGGAAAACAAGGTATCGGGAGGCAGGAGACACCTGAAAGTAGCCGTCCAAAAGACTAGTTCATTAGTTTGATTGTAAACATTCTCTTCTGTCCCTACTATTTGAGGAATTTATGATTCCCTAGGTTGGAAAATGCCTAGTAACAATGGTTTTTTGTTTGTTTTTTTTTTTTGAGATGGAATTTCCTTTTTTTTTGCCCAGGCTGGAGTGAAATGGTGTGATCTCAGCTCACTGCAACCTCCGCCTCCTGGGTTCAAGTGATTCTCCTGCCTCAGCCTCCCAAGTAGCTGGAATTACAGGCATGTGCCACCAGGCCCAGCTAATTTTGTTTTTAGTAGAGACAAGGTTTCACCATGTTGGCCAGGCTGGTCTCAAACTCTTTACCTCAGGTGATCTGCCTGCCTTGGCCTCCCAAAGTGCTGGAATTACAGGCATGAGCCACCATACCCGGCCTTTTTTTTTTTTTTTTTTTTTTGAGACAAGGGCTTGTTCTGTTGCCCAGGTGGGAGCGCCGTGGTGCAATCTCAGCTCACTGCAACCTCTGCCTCCCAGGTTCAAGCAATTCTCATGCCTCAGCCTCCTGAGTAGCTGGGATTACAGGTGTGTACCACCATGCCTGGCTAATTTTTGTGTTTTTAGTAGAGATGGGGTTTTGCCATGTTGGCCAGGCTGGTCTCAAACTCCTAGCTTCAGGTGATCTGCCCGCCTTGGTCTCCCAAAGTGAACAACACAGTTCTGGGCACACTGTTTCCCCCTATTTCAAATTGCTATGTCCCTTATAATCAACATTGCCAATATATTAATAATCCTTAAGTGAAATGGCCAATAGAAATTTTCTAAAAGAAATTGTTCTTACCTAACTTGTATGAGTCTTATAACTTTTAGGTCTATTTCCCTTTAAATACTGCAGTTTAAGTAACTTTGCTTTGGCCAGGCGCGTTAGCTCAGGCCTGTAATCCCAGCACTTTAAGAAGCTGAGGTGGGTGGATCACGAGGTCAGGAGTTCGAGACCAATCTGGCCAAGATGGTGAAAACTCATCTCTTCTAAAAATACAAAAATTGGCCAGGCATGGTGGCAGGCGCCTGTAATCCCAGCTACTGAGGAGGCTGAGGCAGAGAATTGCTTAAACCTGGGAGGCAGAGGTTTCAGTGAGCCAAGATTATGCCACTGCACTCCAGCCTGGGCGACAGAGTGAGGCTCTGTCTCAAAAAGAAGAAAAGAAAAGAAAAGTAACTTTGCTTTGGATAAAATGTGTTTTTTCCTCCAACTACACTTTCACATTTTCTGTCTTTGATACCCAGATGTCCTATACATGAGATCACAGTAGCTTAAGCATTTATAGATAAGGCAGTGTGATGTCCTATAGCTATGCTGTCCAATACAACTGCCACTAGCTACATGTGGCTATTTAACTTTAAATTTAAATTAATGAAAATTAAATGTAACTAAACATTAAATTTATAGTGCCAGCACAGTGGCTCATGCCTATAATCCCAGCACTTTGGGAGCCTTCGGCGGGGAATTTCTTGAGACTGGGAATTTGAGACCAGCCTGGGCAATATAATGAGACCCTGTCCCTACAAAAATTCTTTTAAAAATTTCTTCTAAATTTTTACATTTAAGCCACTCCTAGCTACTCAGAAGGCTGAGGCGGGAGGATTGCTTGAGCCCAGGAGTTCAAGGCTGCAGTGAGCTATGATTGCACCACTGCACTGCACCCTGGGCAACAGAGAGCAAGACCTGTCTCAAAAAAAAAAAAAATTGAGTTTCTCGTCACACTAGTTTCATTTTATGTGTGCAATAGCCACCATATTGTGGGGACTGTATTGGTAACAGAGATATAGAACATTATCACAGGAAGTTCTATGCCTACCCCAGAAAGAACACAACACACGTTTAGCAACAGACAGACCTTCATCTTTTCAATTCCCACCTTAATCTTTTACTAGACTTGTGACCATAGGAAGTTTCTTAAACTTTCAAAGTTTCAGATATTTAAACTATAAAATAGAAATATGGCTGGGTGCGGTGGCTCATGCCTGTAATTCCAGCACTTTGGGAGGCCAAGGTGGGTGGATCACCTGAGGGCAGCAGTTCGAGACAAGCCTGGCCAATATGGTGAGACCTCATCTCTACTAAAAATACAAAAAATTAGCCGTGCATGGTGGCAGGCGCCTGTGATCCCAGCTACTCAGGATGCTGAGGCAGGAGAATCGCTTGAACACAGGCAGCAGTTGCAGTAAGCCAAGATCATGCCCCTGCACTCCAGCCTGGGTGACGGAATGAGACTCTGTCTCAAAAAAAAAAAAAAAAAAAAAAAAAAGAAAAGAAAAAAAAGAAAGAAATACAAATATACCTACACCTGTGTGGTGGTGGTCAATAATACCCAGCACACTTTATTGCTTTATTAAACTATTATTATCAGTGTTTAGGGATCAAACATTCCCTTTTTTTACCTTTACTCAAAAGTAGAAAAGCTTTTGAGGCCAGGTGTGGTGGCTCATGACCGTAATCCCAGCACTTTGGGAGGCCAAGGCAGGCGGATCACCTGAGGTCTCGAGTTCCAGGCCAGCCTTGCCAACATGATGAAATCCCATCTCTACTAAAAATACAAAAATTAGCTAAGCGTGGTGGTACACCCCTGTAGTCCCAGCTATTTGGGAGGCTGAGGCATGAGAATCGCTTGAACCTGGGAGGCAGAGGTTGCAGGGAGCGGAGATCGTGCCATTGCACTCCAGCCTGGGTGACAGAGCGAGACTCCGTCTCTCAAAAAAAAAAAAAAAAAAAAGCTTTTACTAGATATCAATATTTTCTTCATACCTTGAGTACTCAATAAACCTTGCAGACTACCAAAAATTTAAATTAAAAATGTCATAGAATACTTACACTTTTTTGTTCCTTCTCTAGGAGAAAAACAACTTGAATTGCCCTGGAGAAACCTTAGACTCAGGTAGCTGTTTAAACTCATAAATTGTCCCAGAAGATTTCTAATTCCCAAACCATCCCTCACATTTAATTCAGGAACATGTTCAGCAAATGCTTGTGTTTGTGAAGGAAGTCTCTCAGAGATCTAAGTTTGACTTGAAGAGCAATGAGGCAAAATTCCCATCTTCCTACCCCACTTTAGCTTGAAGATAAAACCTACTCAAGTTATACATACCAGTCCTTTCAAAAGCATTTCAACTTATCTAAGCATCTCTCTAGCCCCACCCACTCTTCCCCTTTGCATCTCAATATGGAACTTTGTGTAAAAGCATCCAAAGCTGAAAGACAGAGCTGTGGATAATGTGCCTGCAGAGCTTAATCCCTGCCAATCTCACAGAGGGGCACATTACAGTTAGGAATGTGTGCAACCAGAGCCAGGATAAGTTCAGATTAATCAAACGATTGTTTTATCAACCACAATTACACAATACAACTAAAACAAAAATAACCCTGAGAAGCGATGAGTAACCTGCAATTCATCATGATATGAAGTTCAAATAATTGCTAATGCCACACTTGGACAGTCAAGTTTTTCAAGTTTCCCCCTGCTCCCCCTGCCCAAAAAAATAGACAAGATTATGCAATGAGAAGATAAAGGAGATAGAAGACAATGCTCCAGGGCCGGGCGTGGTGGCTCACACCTGTAATCCCAGTACTCAGGGATGTGGAGGCAGTTGGATCATGAGGTCAGGAGTTCAAGACCAGCCTGGCCAAGATGGTGAAACCCCCGTCTCTACTAAAAATACAAAAAAAAAAAAAAAAAAAAAATTAGCCAGGCGTGGTGGAGGGTGCCTGTAATCCCAGCTAACCAGGAGGCTGAGACAGAGAATTGCTTGAACCTGGGAGGTGGAGGTTGCAGTGAGCTGAGATCGCGCCACTGCTCTCCAGCGTGGGTGGCAGAGTAAGACTCCATCTCAAAAAAGAAAAGAAAAAGAAATCAATGCTTCATCCTTACTATTCAAAGCTAGATTGCAAAATACACTAATCTAAGAAATCTTTACTTTGTCTCCTCCCTGTAGCTTTAGTTGAGCTTTATGTAGGGGTTCTTTCATAAAAAGAAGCACAAATATCTCTCTTGAAAGACTACAGCTCAGTAACTGATGAGAACATGCAGGGGCAGGTGAAAACACACAGCAGAACAATATAAGAATGTTTTCTGATGCACAATATGAGCAAATACAGTTCTAGTCACTGTCTTTCTGCTAAGCAAAAAATCTGAACCAAGCCAACCCCTGCCATCTAAAATGGTCATTTTTGAAAAATGTATTTATTAGTAATCATTTGTTTTCTGTAGAAATGGGAATAATAATAGCTAGCATTCATTGAGCATTTAATATGTTTAAAGCACTATTCTAGGTGATTCACATGTATTAACAACAACCCTATGCGGTAGGTAGAGAATATCATCTTTCATTTTACAGATGAATACAGCAAGGCATAGAGAGGTTAAACAATTTGCTCAGGGTCACCCAGCTAATAAGTATTAGAGCCAGAATCTGAGCTTGGGCAATCCGGCTCCATTTTACACTCTTGTCTCTGTTGGCAGTTGAAACAAAGATGCACTTACATGGACACTGATTCCTTGCTACACAAAAACCTGCGACCATACAGCAAAACTAACATCTTAGAGTTTATGGTTACTTGTAGAAACCAAATTAAATGAGGAACCCAAACATTTGATTGGAACCTATTACTGTCATCAAAACCCAGTTCTCCTTGGTTTTCATAATTCCCGGTGGGGACCATATCTCCGTAATTTTGTCTGTCAGTAATTTTGAAAAGTCAAGAGGTGAGTCCTAGTGACATTACTTTAGCTCCAAATCATAGCACACCTGAAGTTGGAACCATCCATGAATTTTTCTTCTTTTTAGTTACGTGGCTAAATAAATTCCCTTTTTAAAATGGCCATTTGAGTTTCAACTGAAAGACTCATAACAGATACACCCCCTTCTCCAGCCGCTGCCATCCCCACCCCCGCAGTGAGTGTCTCACGGGTGAGACCATGACCTCAGCCTGTCTGTTTATTCAGAGTGAACCTCAGGGCTTTTGTAGGCATGGCCAGAAAAGAAGCTCTCTTTCTATTGGACTTGAACCTGGAAAGATATGAGCCTGGAAATACTGCATCATCTAAGGCTGCTGGAGTCTGCTGCACAGAGCTGGGGTAATAGCCCATCC
This sequence comes from Piliocolobus tephrosceles, assembly GCF_002776525.5. Lineage (NCBI taxonomy): Eukaryota > Metazoa > Chordata > Mammalia > Primates > Cercopithecidae > Piliocolobus > Piliocolobus tephrosceles. The sequence goes on along the minus strand of NC_045455.1, from coordinate 67,278,721 downwards.
AGGGTGAAGGTGGAGTTAAGAGAAGCAGAGACATTGAACCCTGTGGGCATCATTTGAGTCCTGAACCTTTTCAGTGTCTGAAGCCACTCAGCCTCCAGCTATCTATTCCTGCCTTACAAAGACCCTAAATGTAGTGACTTAAACCAACAAAAATTCATGATGTCTCTGAGCTTGGCAATCTGGGTGATTGTCTGGATTTACTAGTCAGCTTTACCACAGTAACAAATGACTTCCTAAATCCCAGGGGCTTGTAACAACCCACGTTCCTCACTCTGCCATTACACGTCTGCCATCACATCAGTGAATGCTCTGCTTCTGCTCCATGTGTTTTCACATTTGGGGACCAAGGCTGCAGCAGGAGCCCCCGGTGAAGCGAGACCTGTCATCTCCGTGGCAAAATGAAAAGAGCAAAACACCCAATGGCCCTTTAAAGCCTCAGTTCAAATATGGTGTATGTTATGTCCTTTGATACCCCGTTGACCAAAGCAAATCCCTGGCTTTGAGGACTCCCTGTAGCTGTCTGGGTATGTTAGGTTAGCACCCAAGGCCCTTTGTGAGCGGTTAAGATAAGGAGATATGCACATACAGAGAAAAAGAGAGACTGAGACAAAGAAGGAGAATTTATATGTATTTCTCATGTGTGGTGTGTGTATGACATTCTTTTTTTTTTTTTTTTTTTGAGATGGAGTTTCGTTCTTGTTGCCCAGGCTGGAGTGCAATGGTGCAATCTCGGCTTGCTGCAACCTCTGCCTCTCAGGTTCAAGTGATTCTCCTGCCTCAGCCTCCCAAGTAACTGGGATTACAGGCGCCCACCACCACGCCTAGATAATTTTCTGTACTTTTAGTAGAGACGGGGTTTCACTATGTTGGTCTGGAACTCCTGACCTCAGGTGATCCACCCGCCTCAGCCTCTCAAAGTGCTGGGATTACAGGCATGAGCCACCGTACCCAGCTGATGTGTAACATTCTTAAGGCAGCTTCATTTCTGTGTGGAAGGTTGAAGGTCAGTCCCAACCTGAGATATAGAACCAGTTCTTTCCTAGTCAGGGAGAATTCAGGAAGCCATGTTCCAAAACAATAAGTCAGACTTGTGTTGAGCCTGCTCTGATTTCAGACCTTCGTTCCGCTAATTGGGATCCAGTCTTTGGTCCCATCTGTAGAGTTACAGCAGCTCTGCTACTGCTCATCCGCTCGGGCTGCTGCCAATTGCTGCTCAGTCCCTTGCTGTCTTCATACAGCCTTGGTCACAGGCTTCTTCTCAAGGACAACTACAGGGTCTGCCCCAGGTACATCCCTACCCACGAGCATCTAGTTTCCACCTCCTTTCTGCCTACCAGTCAGGGGCTAAGATAATACTGATAATACAGTAATAATAGCATCTGTCATTTATTGCATATAGTGATAATAGCATCTATCATTTATTGCATATAGCCTCAAATTCTTATGTATCCCAGAAGTGCAGCTATTTCCAGCTGGGCCTCTGTTTTCATCAGGCATCATTCTTGATATAGATCTCAACCCTTCTTCAAGTCCCCCAGAACAATCCATGAACACCAAAAGTATTCAAGAGCCATGTGGAATTGACTGAGGCTTCCCCAAAAGAGTGGAGTAGAGATTTATAGTGCACACCCAATAGAAGCGGCTTTTCTCTAATTTCCTTTTCTGCTGTGCTACCGTCAAGCCTCCTCCTTCTCCCCACACCTCGAAGCTTAGCCTTCTCAGTTGTATGCTGAATGCATACTGAAGTAACAAATAATGGAATATGTAACTACATAAAGCTTAAATAATAAAGTTTATTATCTCCGGGGGTATCATTTTCAGGCTTAGTGAATTCAGGGATCCAACAATATCATCAAGCACTCAACCCATGTGCTTTCTACTTTCCTCTGTACCATCCCCAGCATATTGGTTTGCATCCTCAGAGTTTCCCTCATGGTCACAAGAAGGCTGCCACAGCTCCAGGAATTATGCTCACACATAACTACATCTAAAGATAGGAAGAGGACCGTTATTCCTCCTCCCCACATCATAAAGGAAAAACTTTCACAGAAACATCTCAGAAGACTTACCTTTAAACTCCTTCACTGGGGTTGGGTTACATGCTCATGCCCTTATAATAAAAGTTATTCAGCTGAGACAGGAGAACCGCTTGAACCCAGGAGGCGGAAGTTGTAGTGAGTCAAGATTGCGCCATTGCATTCCAGCCTGGGCGGCAGAGCATGACTCCATCTCAAAAAAAAAAAAAAAAAAAAACAGTTATTCAGGTTGAGTATCCCAAAATACTAAAAAACTTCTTGGGACCAGAAGTGTTTCAGAGTTCAGATTTTTTTCCTCCCGATTTTGAAATATTTGCATTATACTTACCAGTTGAGCATCCCTATTCCAAAAACCCAAAACCTGAATGTTCTGATAAGCATTTCCTTTGAGCACCACGTTGACACTGAAAAAATGTTGGATTTTAAGGCATTTCAGATTTCAGATTTTAAAATTAGGGATGTTCAACATTTATTGGCATTTTTAGCCTCTGGAGTTGGAAAGTGGATTCTGAGAGTAAGCATGAAAGGTGAGGAGAGAATGACTGTTGGGAAGAAAACCACCAGACTTAGCCACCCTGAGTAGCTTGGGGTCCTATTCACCTGTGTGCTCTGCAAAGTACAATGCCCAACTATGACTAGGCGATGCTCTGGAAGCCTGGGTAAGAGCCATCTAACATTACTCAGGAAGGCCCTTTAGAGTCCTACTCCTGCCTCAATCGTAGCAAGGTTATCAAAGCCAGGGGAATCAAAACTCCGTCCTTACAGGAGTTTTACTCATCTTTATACCTTTACTGCTTCTCCACATGCACAGCAATTCTGCAGGCTGAGAATTATCTCATTTTTTCAGATATGGAAGCCAAGTAGCAGAGAATTTAAGTGACTCACTCAGCGTCAGATAACTACTAAAGCGTAGATCAATATTTGAACCCAGGGCTGTCTGGTTCCAATGTCCTTGCCGTCAATGAAAGCAGAACAAAGACCCAAAAGAAAAAGCAAAGAAGACAGACTAGGCTTAAATTTTAGCCGAAGAGTAAATATCTTCTTGGGCCTTCAGTAACTTAAAACCATTACAAGGTTCTACGGAGGAATGTAATTTCTGTCCTTGGTTATCTGGAAAAGATAAAACAGAGCAGTGCTTTCAGTACTTGGCCGAGGACATGGGGGCATTTTAAAGTGTTGGAATGACTGAACACGAGCCATGCTGCTGAGTTCTGGACACCCAACCCTTTAAATGGGGCCTGGGGAAACATTTACTGAGGACCTGACCCCTGCCCCAAGAAAGGGGGTCCCAGGCCAAAAAGCTGAGTAAACAGATATTTTTGCCACAGTGTGGTAAGTGCTATTATGGAACTATGAACACGGCTGTGAGAGTGTGGGTGGAAGAGGGGGAGGGGAGGGTGGACAGTAGAAAAACCCCTGACTGAGGTCATCCCTATGTTCCAGGACAGTACAGTCACTCGTTGCAAAACAGGGACCCTGAGTCATGAGGAAAGAGCTAAAGTGAATTCAGGGGACACAATTAAACAAGGCAGGGGATGGGAGATGTCTTAGAAAGATTTCCTTCCAATATGGATCACAGGAAAACATTGTAGCAATTCTGAATGTAAATTTCAGGGGTTTGTTTGTTTGTTTTTAAGCCTGCTTTATGGAGCTTTTCACATGGCTTTATGAGGATTAGTTCTTACTTCATGTAATATAGTAAGTAATTTGCATACACTATCTCATTTAAAGCTTAAAATAATCCTGTGAAGTTGATAGTTCTATTTTCCCACTCAAAATTTTTTTTAAATTTTTGGCGGGGAGTGGTAGGTAACTCATGCCTATAATCCCAGCACTATGGGAGGTGGTCAAGGAAAGATCGCTTGAGTTCAGGAGTTTGAACCAACTTGGGCACCATAGTGAGACCCCATCTCTATAAAAAATAATAAAAAACTAAAAAATTAAAATTTTTTCAAAAATTTTAATCGCTTCCCCCCACACAGTGTACCTATTTTAGGTACAGCAATTGATCAGAAAGGCGAGACAACTTGTCCAGGGTCTCTCAGTTCTTCCCTGGTAGAGTTGGAATCAGACCTTCCCTGTCATGAGGCCAAGGTGCCTTCTGGAAAATTCACTCCCAACAAACACATGATTTCCTGGGAGAGGTGGTTATAGCTTAGTATACTGGATCCAGATAGAGAATAGGTGTCCTGTGCTCACAGCAGAAAAGCAACAAAAATGGTAACGAAGGTTGAATGATCATCCGTAGAAAGAATCTTTGTTTAAAAAAGGATAATGAACAATGCTCTATCCTCATATATTTCTGTAACAAAGCATTAAGGAATTCAGTTTTAAGGAGAAAAGTTTGTCACCCTGTATTTTCTATAGCTTAGTCAAATTGACAGATGTGCTACAAAATAGAAGCAGTTAAACAACATCCAATCCACATCCTTGCCACTCAAAGAGTTCCTCATCCCCTGGTTGCTTGCTAGGAATGCAGATTATTGGGCCCCTTCCAGACCTACTGAAACATTTGAACAGGAACCCCAGTTGATTTGCATGCACATTAAATCTGAGGGGCTTGCTGCTCTACATAGACACCTTTCTCTGCCATTGTTTCTTCCGTTGGGAATAACGTCTTACAGGTCTGAAAATCAAATACATAAGCAGGTCATGTTGTGAGCTGCAAAAGACAAATTTGACAACAAAACAACATTTACTATCTTTTTAACTGAGTTTAACTTTAACTTAATCTAGTAACTTCTTTTGAATAGATTTTTAGGAGGATTTGTGGTCCTACAAGAGGAGAGGGAAGATAATGGAGAAAAAGAAGTCAGCAGGAAGGAAAAGGAGGGTATTTTGCCCAATGGCGCAGACCAATCATATGACACCCTTAATGTGTTATCAAATTTCTGCAGGGGTCAGATGTAAAGCCCATTACCTGACATGCCCGCTGGGTGGTCTGGACTTTGAACAATGGCTCCTCCCATCTGGAACCCTCTGCTATTTTGCAAACGTTTCAATGGCTCTGCTGAAAGCAAGGAAACAACAGCTGGTGAATAATCTCATTTTATATTAATAGAGCAGCACTGACCTATCCAGGTCCCTTAATACTTCACGAAACAGAACATCCTTTCTTTCCCAGGGCAAGGAAGGGAAGTCTCAGCCATACCACATTACAGCACCAGTAGGGGCCCTGCAGAAGAATGAGCAGAAAGAGTTTTTTCTTGCAAACCCATCTCACTGGACTTTTTCAGATGAGGATTAAGTTAGGCTAAAGAAGTATGGAAGAGAATATCTGCATTAAATCCCTGGACTTTACCTATGCAAAGAAATAACCAGAAAGTAAGATGATTCTTGCCCCAGCCTTGCCTCTGTCTTCTGTATGTGCAGCTCCTTCTGTGAAATCAAGGTAGAGATGTCCAAGTTAAGTGACCACCCAAAAGATAAATATGGGTTATTTTTAATACCAGGGGTAGCTGGTGGTTTAATGTTAGTGGAGTAAAATAAAACAGAATGTGACAACACCACAAGTTAATGAGTGTTTGTGCCTGTGACCGTAGCATTTTTAACGCTGTAGAGAATTGCGAAGGAATAAGGTATAATCTGTGATTTCAAGGAACTTCGTTTTGCTGGAGGATTTCTTCAACACAAATGACTAGAAGCAGAGATGTAAAATATAAACTGAAAGATATACACCTTAGCCAATTATACCATCACTGACACATACAGAAAAGGAAGATTAAAATGTTTTGATTAAGCAACGTTTCTAGAGATTCTGTCAAAACTTAAACAAACAAACAAAAATATCCTGGAGAAAAGTAATGCTTTCTTTAACATTTACAAACGTTCAGTTGAGTATTCCTGCTCCAATTTCTCAGTGTGGAATAGATGGAAAGTTGCTAGAAGGGAGTGGTTACACGCCACCGGAGTAGGTAAGCTGGACCAGGCATAGAGACTAGCTGATGAGAAGTAGGGAGAATGGCGGAAACTTCTTAAAACTTCTTAAAACAAAGGTTCCTCACCTTTGCCTTTTGTTTGGGTCAAGGACTCTGTGATGGTTAATTTTACGTCTCTGCCGGGCGCGGTGGCTCAAGCCTGTAATCCCAGCACTTTGGGAGGCCGAGACGGGCGGATCACGAGGTCAGGAGTTCGAGACCATCCTGGCTAACACGGTGAAACCCCGTCTCTACTAAAAAAATACAAAAACCTAGCCGGGCGAGGTGGCTGGTGCCTGTAGTCCCAGCTACTTAGGAGGCTGAGGCAGGAGAATGGCGTAAACCCGGGAGGCGGAGCTTGCAGTGAGCTGAGATCCGGCCACTGCACTCCATCCTGGGCGACAGAGCCAGACTCCCTCTCAAAAAAAAAATATTTTACGTCTCAATTTGGCTAAGTGACAGTGCCCAGACATGTATGGTCAAACATTATTCTGGACATTTCTGTGAGGGTGTTTTGGGCGAGACTAACATTTTAATTGGTGGACTCTGAGTACAGCAGATGGCCCTCCCTAACATGGGTGGGTCTCATTGAATCCACTGAGGGCCTGAAAAGAGCAAAAGACTGACTCCCCTTGAGCAAGAGGGGATTCTCTGGCCTGACAGCCTTCAGACCTTAAGCCTTGTCTCCTCCTAGTCTCCAGCCTGCCAGCCCACCCTGCAGGTTTGGGACTTCCCAACCTCCATAGTCGTGAGCCAATTCTTTAAAATAAATACCTTTATAGACACATTCTATTACTTCTGTTTCTCTGGACAACACTGACTAACACAGACCCTTTTGTGAGTTTTTAGAAGGAATATTTATTGAATGTCTTCTATGTGCCTAATTAGGGACGCTCTTCCTAGAAAATTGCACATGAACACAAAATTTTACATATGGTCTCCAGGGAGTCACCAAATGCTTGAAGCAAATCCATGGACTCCCTGCCTTCATTTAAAAACCCCTGGGCCTCCAGCCCTTTACATGAAGGAGACATAGCTGAATATTTCCCCATCCAAATATTCCTGCTCTGAAAGCAGTTACCACCTGGTCGGTGAAGTAAGGAGTCTACCTCCTCAGAGTTATAGAAGGACCAGGAAGGCGTCCGGCCATATATCTCCCTCTCCCTCACCTCTCTGGGAGGCCAGAATTTCTATGTTAGCATCAGCACTCTGGGGTGGACATACGTTCACTTAACTAGGTAGAATAAGGCATTGTTACTACCCATGGTGTGGCTGAGACTAGCTGGTTGTTCGTAAGCTTAAACATCAGTACTGCCTTCCTTGACATTCTCCTTATCTCCTCGTCCTTGCTGATGGACTGTGAGTGAAGGTGATGTGTGTCACCTCCAGTCAGAGGCCATGCAGATGGGGATGCCTTTCATGCCCTTTCCCCACTTTCAGCAGACTCACTGAAGGACTTCTCTGAGGTATTGACAGAGGCCTCAGATGGCCAAGGGGCCAGATCCTCTTTCTCCTGCACTCCACACTGGATTGTGACGCAAGTAAAAGATCATCCTTCCTTTGTGTTACTTATGTTAAACGACTGAGATCTGGACCTTGTTTGTCAGCTTATCCTGACTAATGCATACAGGAATTTTACCATTATGAGAAAGATATTAGTAAAAATATTAGACAAATACCAACTTAAAAATTCTAATATGATCTAGGCTGGGCAAAGTGGCTCACGCCTGTAATCCCAGCACTTTGGGAGGCTAAGGCAGGCAGATCACGAGGTCAGGAGTACGAGACCAGCCTGGCCAACATGCTGAAACCCCATCTCTACTAAAAATACAAAAAATTAACCGGGCATGGTAACACGCACCTGTACTCCCAGCTACTCGGGAGGTTAAGGCAGGAGAATCGCTTGAACCCAGGAGGCGGAGGTTGCAGTGAGCCAAGATCACGCCACTGCACTCCAGCCTGGGTGACAGAGCAAGACTCCATCTCAAAAAAAAAAAAAAAATTCTAATATGATCTAAGCCATTATTATCCATTGGCCTTAGCAGAGACTAAAGCCTGGGTCCTGAGGAAGTAGCTGTGTCTAGGACTAAGAAGTCCAAACTCAGAGACCGCAGGAGAAGACTAGGCTTCTGCTGGAGGCAGTCATGCTACACAAGTCCAGGAGGCTCCATTCACACAGATTCTGTAGTTCCCTGGAGTTGTACAGTGTACTGCCTGCACAACCGTACAAAGTAGCCCTGCTCCTGGGAGTGGCAAAGCAGCACAAAAGAGGCAGGAAGAATTGAGAGAGAGAGAGGAAGGATGACATGGGAGCCCGCTATGCCTCTCTCATGACCTCATCACCCAGTCAAGTGCTGGCCCAGCTCATTGCTGAGATACCTGAAAAGTCCACCCACACCTCAGCTAATCGATTCTAGGACAAGTCTTGGTTTGAGGGCCCTTTTGCTTATGAAAAGAAGCATATCTCCCCTGAACTAGTTCCTGAGGGTCTGCCTTAAATTATTGGCTACTAAAGGAAAAATGGTACTAAAGGGTGACCTGTTGGCCCTGCAATTAGAAAATAGGGATTATTATTCCCATTTGTCATAGAAAACCTTTCCTTCCTTCTTTCTTTCTTTCTTTCTTTCTTTCTTTCTTTCTTTCTTTCTTTCTTTCTTT